>NC_057359.1:10293653-10601923 GCF_016509475.1 Prionailurus bengalensis
CAGTATTCTCCACTGTCTAGAGGTGTCTAAAATTCTACTGTGAGGGATGTCACCCTTTGCCTTTGTTCCCTGGTGAAACATATTGTCGCGGGTAGCATCCCATGTTAAGCATTAACAGTCTTTGACAGTTGAGCCTGAGTAAATGACTTCATAGACTCCTATCTTGAAAGGAAGCCAAGTAAGGGAGAAAGGAAGCAAGTGACAAAGACAGTGGTTCGGGAAGGGCCACACACAGTGGGGACACCAAGAGAACAAACAACCCTTGAACCCCCACTTTGGAGTAGCATTGGCACTAATGTTGGGAGAAAAGGATTAGCATTGTTTGATATGTATACATATTTCAAGATCCTTTTGTATTAAAAAAAAACTATTGATTCCTGATCATAAAAGTCATCGATTCTTATTATAGAAAACCTCATAAAATATGTAAAAATATAAAAATGCTCGGGTGCCTGGGGGGCTCAGTCGGTTAAGCATATGACTTCAGCTCAGGTCATGATCTATCTCACCTTTCATGAGTTCAAGCCCTATGTCGGGCTCTGTGCTGACAGCTCAGAGCCTGGAGCCTGCTTGGGATTCTGTGTCTCCCTCTCTGTCTTCCCCTCTCCCATTTGTGCTCTGTCTCTCTCTCAGAAATAAAATAAACATTAAAAAAAAATTTTGTTAATATAAAAATGCTCATAATCTTATAATCTGGACATATCTAATACTTTGCTGTCATTTTTGTGTCATTAATATCATACATTATGTACACTTGTTTTTGATTCTTTCTCAATTAACACTATGTTGTGAGCATTTTCTCACGGTGATTTTTTTCATGGCTACGTAATATTCCATTGTTTATTTCACGGTTCCTCTATCCATCTCTGCTGTTAAATACGACAACGGCCAACATTTACAAAGCTTTCTTGTTCCTTGTCTCCATGGCTTACGTGGGTTAATTCACCTCATCTCCACAAGACCTTAGGGAGGAAGTCCAAGGATTATTCGTATTTTAGAAATGAGGAAACAGGCACGGAGAGGTATCTTGTCCAGAGTCACAGGCCAGGAAAACCCTGGTGCAAATAGGACCTCCAGGGCCCCGGCTCCTAATATTTCTGCACAGGTGTGATCATTTCTTTAGTAGAATCTCCAGGTCAGAGTTTCCCTTTTTAAGGCTCTTGAAACATTGCTAAATTGCTTTCTGCACAATACACTCTTTGACAATGAGTTTCTATTTCCCTTCCTTCCTTGATGTTTAAAAACAAAAGTGAAAGACAAAAACACCTGTGTTGCTATGGCTGAATGGTTCTATTTATATCCTGCCCCCCCCCCCCCAACCCCATCCCTGAGCTGGCAGCAGGAGGAGGGACCCAGGAAACAACAGTTAGTCTGCACAGGAGACCCACAGTCCTTGAATTCTGGCAGCTTTGGGGATTTCTGAAAGCACATGCAGATAGATGCATCCTGGGCCCCGCCCTTCCTGTTCTTTGAGTTGCCTTGGAAATGAGGCAAATTATCAGTGTCCCTCCTTGTGGGCTGCTTTTCTAAGCACTGGTCGGGGAGTCAACCACAGGAGACTTTCCAGCCCTCTGTCTGCAGAGTACACAGTGTGCCTGGGAGACCTGCATCCGAGTGGGCAGGGCAGCTTGGAGGGGGCAGCCAGGGTGGGCCGCAGCCGCAGCTGGGAAGCCCTGACATTCACACGTTTAGCTGTTTGTTTACGTGCTTGATGTGTTTGATAGAAAAGGCTTCTAAATGTTTCCATAGAAGATGGGTTAAATAAATTATGGCATACCCACTTAATGGCATAATGTGAATGAAATAATCAGTACTAGGGACGTGGAAAGATGCCCAAAGCATTTAGTTAGGGGGAAAAAAAGGAAAAAAAAAAAAGAACAAATTACAGAATTGTACCCGTTATTCATTCCCATTTCAGCATATATACAGAAAAAAAAGATTTCTTCTAGCAACTGGGATGGGAAGGGTTTAGGGCCTTCTATTTTCTATCTTACATATGTTTATATTCCTTGAAATTTTCAGTGAACATCTATTATTTTTAAAATTAATTTAAAACCAGAGCATCTGGGTGGCTCAGTAGATGAAATGTCCAACTCTTGATTTCAGCTCAGGTCATGATCTCACAGTTCGTGAGTCCCAGCCCCACATCAGGCTCTGTGCTGACAGCACAGAGCCTGCTTAGGATTCTCTCTCTCCTTCTCTCTCTCTCTCTCTCTCTCTCTCTCGATAAACTTAAAGAAAATAATTAATTTAAAACCAATAGAGAATTTGCAGTAAGGTAGAATACCTGGGGTATGAAATTTTAAAACACACAAACATATAAACTCACATTTACAAGGAAGGGAAATACAAAAAGAAGAAACCGAGATCTAAGGCTATCTGGTACAATTAATACAAAAGGACTCATTGATCTGGTATTTGGGAAATGGAAGTATGTTTTTCCTCATTGTGTTTTCTAAATGTTTGCTTGGTGTAATTATATAACTACTTTACACACCATTTATATAGTTCCAACATAGATGTAATGAAAGAAAGCACGAAACTGTATTAAAAGTAAACCAAAAAGGCAACTCTACACGGAAAAGAGAGAGTATACAGGAGCAGCAAGAGTGAAGCCTAGGATCCAGATACCTACGTCTCCCCCAGGCTTGCTGTGTGACCTTGGGCAAGTCACTTGGCCTCTCTGGGCTTTGGATTCTTTATCTTAAGCCTGGCGGTTCTCAACCCTGACTGCACATCAGAATCCCCTGGGGAGGTTTTAGAACCATACGTATCCTAGGCTTTTCGGGGTGGGGTCTGGATAGGCTTCCTGGTGATTCTGGTGACCACACAAGGGTGAGAACTCCCATAAGCCCGTGCTCAGGGAAGGTCAGTTCACTTGTACTGGGGAGCCTCTTGACCCAGACCCAGAAGCGACTAGTGGTCATTTAAATAAGTAAATAAGTAGATGTTTATGCAGCTCTCGGAGAAGAAAATTTTGAAAGGCATCATTTGGCTGGATCACCTCTTGGGTTTGAAAAGTGGCTGCTCTTTGCGCATAATGACCACTTTCTGTTGGGATTTTCACTCGGCATTTGGGTGTAAAGAGTATGCATTTTTAAAGCTGTCCAAATGCCTATTTATGCAATAGACCATAACTCCTCTCTGGATAAGCTGCTATGCTTTATCAAATAAATGATACACATTTAAAAAACTGTCTGAAGGGGCATTTACCTGAGGGAGTGTTATTGTGTTAGGATTTTTTTTTTTAAGCCCTTACGGTTCATTGGTTAAATAATACCTTTTAACCAATTTTTAAACAGATGTGTCTAAGCAAGATGCCATTGAATCAATCTTACCCACTCTCATACTCTTCAAAGAGGGATCTTTTAGGTTGTTTTTATGTTACTTATTTATTAAAAATGTTTATTTTTTTTTTTGAGACAGCACATGTCGGGTAGGGGGAGGGGGACAGAGGATCCAAAGCAGGTTCTGACCTCATGTGGAACTCGAACTCATGAACTGCAAGATTACGACCCTGAGCTTAGGTTGGATGCTCAAACAACTGAGCCACCGAGATGCCCCTAGGTGGTTTTTATTTTAAATTTTACATTAAGATACTTTACCAAAAAAAAAAAAAAAAAAGGAAGAAAACAAGAAAAAGGATCAGGTCTTTAAAAACTGAGTATTACGGACTCCTGGCTGGCTCAGTCAGCTGAGCGTCCGACTTCAGTTCAGGTCATGGTCTGACAGTTTGTGAGTTCAAGTCCTGTGTCAGGCTCTGTGCTGACAGCTCAGAGCCGGGAGCCTGCTTCAGATTCTGTGTCTTCCTCTCTCTCTCTGCCCCTCCCCCGCTTGCACTCTGTCTCTCTGTATCAAAAATGAATAAACATAAAAAAACACTAAAAAAAAAAACAACTGAGCATGAAGAAGGCACCTGGCCTTGGACTTTTCTCCCCTCGGGTAGATAAAAAGACTTTCTTATAAGTTTATTTTTTTTCTTCAATTTTTGGAGAAAGTGGGGGAATTGGAACTGTTCCAGAACGAGAGGGAGCTATTGAGCTATGATTGTCGAACGAAGAACATTTGGTGGGACGGGGTTTGCATCAGCATGAGTCACAGGACTTGTACAAGCAACAGAGCCAGGGACGGAGCACTGCCCTGCAGACCCCCAGCGAGGAGACGGGAGGATTCGCTAGAGAAATACAAGAAGGCTTCGAGCATCCGTACGGAGGACCAATAGCCTTCTACGGATCAGGGCTCTTAGTGGCAGACAATAGGAGCCACTCGAGCTTGTTCCAGCAGAAAGGGGTTTACCAAAGGATATTAGCTGATGCACAGAACCTCCAGCAAGGCCACACAGGCTTTTATACACACAGGAAATTACACGAAGTAACAAGGCAGCCGGCAGGAGAAAGGAGGAATCAGACCTTAAAAGGGTAATTGGGAGGGGGGGGGGGTGGAGGGCCTGGGTGGCTCAGTCGGTTAAGCATTTGACTCTTTAAAAAAAATTTTCTTTTTTAATGTTTATTTACTTTTGAGAGACGGAGAGAGAGAATGAGCAGGGGAGGGGCAGAGAGAGACAGAGACACAGAATCAAAGCAGGCTCCAGACTCTGTGCTGGCAGCACAGAGGTTGGATGCTCAACCGACTGAGCCACCCAGGTGCCCCTAAAAGCACATCTGTTTGAACACATTCCATTTGCAGTCAGAGCGAGAGCTTCATACACACACCTTTATATTTAATTTACACCTGTCCTATTAGGTGACATTGCTGTGGCCGTACCGACTGTAAAGTCTAGCAGGGCGCGGAGCCGCAGCGGGGACGTCTGTGTCCTTGGCGGGATCCGCGAGCCCCCAAGATCCAGGTGGCCGGGAGGATGTCCCTTCAGTCCCGCTCTGGCTGACAAACGCTTCCCCTCTCGCCATTCAGCTCTCAGTTCAAACGTCACCTCCTTACGGAAGCCCTTCGCCACGGCCCCAAACTCGTGTTGCTCACCCCGAAGGTCACTCCCCACCACCAGTGTCATTGTCTCCTCAGTCCATCTCACTCTTTGCAATGAGCTCATTGATTTGTTCAATGCCCTTCTCCCCACCAGAACATAAGTGGGAAAGTGACTTGCCCACCTTGTCACCGTGGCATCTCCCTGCCTTCCCTACCCGCTGCCCAGCAGGCTCCAATGACTATTTGGAATAAATGACGAGGCACGGTTGGGCAGCCCCAGGACCACAGTGCCCGCGTCACAGCTGTGGCCGGTGAGAGAGGCAGTGTCAGGGAACGTGGTTTCTCTAAAACGTGTGGGGGTGCTCCGTCTCTCCAGAGATAGCCTGGTGGACTCGCGGGGACAGAGGAGAGGGAGGCGCCCCATGGAAGGGCCATCTTAGTCACTCAGTTAGAGAGGAGTTGATTAGGGCCAGAATGGTTGTCCCGTCTTCCGGGCTGCTGCTGAAGGTGGAGATCGGCTGCTGTCACAGTCACGGAGACCACACATGTGGCACCTTTCTGACACGATGCTCATTGCTTTTGCGGAAAACCTAGCTCATAGCACTCAGGTGTCCAACCCCGGGACTTGATTTAAGTTAGCTGGACATGGCCGATTGGAAGACATTTGTGCTGTCTTCTTCATAGGCAGGCTTCTGTGTTCTCCTTCCTAGATGGTTGTTCGCGTTATCTTGGTTAATTCACTTTTCAAATCTATGATTTAAAAAACTTGGACATTGATGTACTCTTTCTCAATGGAATTAAAGTTTTACCTTTTCTTAGAAATACAAAAAGCAAAATAAACAGATGAAAGCAAACCTTGTCCACACCGAAATGCTCTGCACAGAGGTGGTCTGGTGCCTCTGTGGGGGTCCGTCTACGATGCACTCACCTTCTCAGCACCTTTAGTGTCCTTTGCCAAACGAGGAAGATGAGAATCAGCCTATTGGGCTTTGTGTGGCAATAATGAGCTACTGCACAGAAAACTATATAAAGCCTGGCCCAGAGTAAGTGCTCAACTGTGATGGCCACCTTGGGGCAGACCAGAGGCCAAGGTAAAGGTGTTGCACGGGAGGGAGAACGGAGCAGCCACTCTGGGACACGCCCCTGATGCCCAGACAGACTTGCATTCCTGTGATTAGTCACTGCGGTGTCCCCAGGTTGACTACTGTCCCCTAAAAGCCATGTGCACCTAGAACCTCACCATGTGACCTCATTCGGAAATAGGGTCTTTGCAGATACAATCAGACAAGTTAAAGTGAGGCCACAATGGCCGGTGTCCCTGTCAGAAGACGGAGATGTGGACGCGGACCCACAGAGAGGAAGGTCTGGAGTAACTCGTTTGCGAGTCAGACTGCTGGCACCCACTGGAAGCGACAAGAGACAAGGATCCTCCCCTAGAGCCTTGAGGGAGACCGTGACCCTGACTTCACCTTGATTTTGGACATCTAGCCTCCAGAACAGCTAGAGAATACATTTCTGTTGTTGCAGGCCCCTCCTGGCGGTGTGTGTGCCTTCCTGTATTTGCTCGCCACACGGCCGCTGGGCGCCACGGAATGATGACATCACATTTGGAATAAGATCCACTTCCGAAAGCAAGCTGGGGTGGCCGAGTGAGAGACAGGTGCTCCAGGGACAGAGAAATCCACAGATGGAGAAGGAGGCAGACTTGACCATGGTGTAGACGATTGGAGAGTCTCAGTCTTTTTTCAGGGGTGAAAAGCCAAGCACGTCTCCTTCGATGATCACATCAAGCTTCCGGTCAGGGCTGCTAAGTGTCACGGGAGGAAGCGCACCTATCCAGGAGGTCACCTACCTCCTTCTGGGCTCTTCCAAAGACTTAGGCTTCCTGATTACAAAGGCCTTTTCTCTTTGAATTCTGTGGCAGAAACCAAGGCGCCTGCCCGTTGGAGGAGTGAGGATGGCCTTGAACAGCATCGCTGCCCTTCTGTGTGGTGGTGGTCTGGCTGACTCATCCACCTTGCCTAATTCCTTTGGGATCCGTGGTGGCCGTGAACCCATCACCACTGTCTTAAGTCACGGTAACACCCTCCTCCCCACCACCTCTCCCACCCCAGCAGAAGTCCCAGGGTTGGGCAATTTAAAAAAAAATTACATAAATTGGAGTACGTGGGTGGTTCAGTCAGTTGAGTGTCCAACTTCGGCTCAGGTCACGATCTCACAGTTCGTGGGTTCGGGCCCCACATCAGGCTTTACGCTGATAGCACAGAACCTGCTTCGGACCCTGTGTCTCCCTCTCTATCTGCCCCTCCCCCGGCTCGTGCGCTCTCTTTCTCAAAAACAAATCAACATTAAAATAATTTTTAATTACGTAAATAAAACGAAATTGCAAATCCCCATAAAACCCTCTCAATATGTTTCTGTCGCTGGTCTAGATGCATATAACCAATTATATCTGAGTGTTGGCCAATGGATCCTTCCAATGGGCCTTTTCCTCCCGGAAAAGCTGCCAGGTGTGGGATTCCGTGCTAGATTGGAGTTAGCAAGCCAGTGGCACCAACCCCACATTATGGAAGATACAAAGTCTAGCCTTAATGTCATGCCCAAGAACACACTTCGCTGGCGATGTGATTCCTCTGTAATCTCCACGCGGGTTGCTGGGAGTCAGCGATGGGCTGGAAACCCCAGTACTGAGCCGATAAATGAACCAAAGCACCTCAGTCCACCAGCTCTCAAGTTGCCAGTCATGGGGGCCCAAGTCTCCCTCTTCCTACTTAGTGCCACTGTTGGCCCCTCTTCTCTTAATATCCCCCCGTCTGCTTATCTAAGCTCTTATTGTACCCATAATTTGTTTACGTTTTTCTTTCTTTCTTTCTTTCTTTCTTTCTTTCTTTCTTTCTTTCTTTCTTTCTCTTTCTTTCTTTCTTCCTTCCTTCCTTCCTTCCTTCTTTCTTTCTTTCTCTTTTCTTTTCTTTCTTTTCTCTTTCTTTCCTTCCTTCCTTCCTTCCTTCCTTCTTTCTGCTTTCTTCTTTCTTTCTTTCTTTCTTTCTTTCTTTCTTTCTTTCTTTCATTCAAACCTGTACTTGTACTTTCTAATATGTTGATTCGCAGACTACCTTCTTGGTGCACACGTATCAGCAGTGAGAACAAAAGGCGAAAAACTGCACTAGTACAATTCAGTCCTTCCAATCACAAGGACGGAAGTAGAGACAAGTTTCTACCTTGGGGGGCCAGAAGTGCAACCTTACTCTGTACCCAGAACAGGAGAAAATCAGAGTGCTTAGTGAGTGAACATCATCAGGGGTCCCCACACTCTGCCCACCTGGCGGCCCAGTACCCGGCTCACCCTCCCGCTGGGCGCAGAATATACTCATCCCTCTCTCCCGCCCCTTGGAGCCCAGATGTCCCATCCATTTTCAGTCTCCAGTTCACAATTCGGGGTCTCAGGACAGCCTGTACTTTAGTGAATGAGGTGCAGTCTTGTCTACCTGGAAACCAGTGAGCAGGAAAGCTGGGCTAGCTGTGTCCCCCACCCCGTACGCAATGGCTGTGTCACGACAGGATCCGTGCACTAACCACTCCTTCGGGAAAGGAAAATAGGAAGTGCACTACAGTCCCCGGTCCAGAGCAAGACTGAGGGCGCGCAGACATTCTGAGAAGCCCCCACTCCTCCACCTCGGCAGGGAGAGCGTCGTTCTTGAAGGGCCCTGATTCAGCGCCCTGGAGCCAGCTCCCTGTCTGTGCTGCCCATGGCCTGCGGTTCTGCTTCGCTGTTTGATCACTCTCCTAGATGTCATTTGAATAGGGCACTAGTAGAGGACTTTCTTGGGGGAGGGACAGCTTTGTCAGTCTGCTTGCTCCTCAAAGGTGGTGGAGAGGACCAACGGTCATTTAAAGTCTCAAGCAGGGTGCCTGGGTGGCTCAGTCGGTTAAGCGACAGACTCTTGATTTCAGCTCAGGTCATGATCTTGCGGTTCGTGAGTTCGAGCCCCGCGTCAGGCTCTGTGCTGACAGCTCAGAGCCTGGACCCTGCTTTGGATTCTGCGTCTCCCTCTCTCTTCCCCTCCCCTGCACTCTCTCTCTCAAAATAAATAAATAAAACATTAAAGCAAAGAGGATGGGTGAATATTCTTCCTGGGTTCCCCAAACAAGCCCTCAGCTTTGGGGCACCTGATTCAGTCCCCAGAGAGAAGGTCTGGAGCCCCGCAAGCTTGCACCCTCCAGTTAATCAGACACCTCTGCCTTAGCAAAGTTTTCTTCCTTCCCTCCTCCATCCTCTCTACTTCATCTTTCATGCTCTCCTTCCAGCCAAATGATTATTAACATTTATGTTTTTATCTCTAGTGCCTGGCAATATGGTTGAAATATACCTACAATTTCTCCCCTACTATCAAGGATTTTCCTGGGCACTAGGGATGTAAATCTTAAATGAGGGTTGTTCTGGGCCCAAGGGACATAAATATTAAATGGGACACACTCCGCGCCGGGTAGCTCCCCTTGCCCAGCCAGATCGGCTCTCCACCTCCCCTCCCTGCTCTCTGCCAGAAGTGTGCTTGATTCTGTGGACCACCTCCCGGGACTCCTTGCCCTCTGGCATCGGTTCAGCCCATGCGGAGCCTTGGTAGAGACCAGAGGGAAGGAGGGGGGTGAGGCTGGGGTATGGATTCCCCTGGACTGTCCTTTCCTGTCCCTGTATGCTTGGCTCGGGCTGTTTATGTCCCTCCTGTAAAGGAGACCCTTTTCCACTTGATTGTCTCCTTCTGGCTTTACTGGCTCTGGGTACTGTGGCATCCTCTGTGGTTCCCCCTCTGCCAGCCTTTGTCTTGCTGAATTGTCCCTTATTAAGTCCCCCTGGACTTTCCCAACTTGGCAGTGGCACCTGTTTCCGACTGAGACTGGTCCACGGCTCTGTCCTAATTGGACGAGAATGTGACACACAGGTAAACAATAGGCATACTATGTTGTGACGATAACTCTAATACAAGAAGCTGGGGGAGTTAGTGTGGGTGAGTATGGGTAAGAGAAAGCTTTTTTTAATTTAATGTTTATTTTTGAGGGGGTGGGGTAGGGGCAGAGAGAGACGGGGGCAGAGGATCCGAAGCAGGCTCCATGCTGACAACAGACAGCTCGACGTGGGGCTTGATCTCACGAACTGCGAGATCATGACCTAAACCAAAGTTGGATGCTTAACGGACTGAGCCACCCTGGTGCCCCTAAATTATGATTTTTCAAAGATTATGTATTAATTTTACTCCAGAAAATATCCATGAAACCGTGAACAATGGTAATCTCTGGGTAGTGAGGATATAAATATTTTTTCATATTTTTATTATCTAGTTGTATTTGCTACCTATTGCTACAGAGCAAAGTCACCACAAACTATGTGGCTTAAAACAACACACAGTCATGACTCCACAGTTTCTATAGATCAGGAGTCCAGGCACAGCTGAGCTGTGTCTGCTGCAAGGCTGTAATCAAGGTGATCACTGGGGCTGTGGTCTCATCCGGGGCGAGAGTGGGAAAGGATATACTTCCTTGCTCACGTGGTTGTCAGGAGCATTCTGTTTTTTGTGGGTTGACAGACTGAGGGCCTCGGTGTCTTGGAGGCTGCCGGCCAGAGGCCACCCTCAGCTCCTTGCCACGTGGGTCCTGCCAACATGACCACTGCTTCCTCAAAGCCAGCAAGGAAAAGAGTCTCCTTGTAAGACAGGCATTACAACCTTATGCAACGTGATCACAGAAGAGACATTCTATCGCCTTTGCATTCATGTATGGGTAGAAGCAAGTCACAGGTCCCACCCACACTCAAGGGGAGGGACATCACAAAGGGGTGAACATCAGGAGATGATGGGGACAATCACAGTGTCTCTGCCACAATTGTTTCCTGATAACAATTTACAGTAAACCTATAGTTTCTGTAATCACGTACTATTTTTAAAATACTGTATTTTAAAATTTAAAAACAGAAAAAAAGATTATTTATAAACAACCTAAAAGGTATTAATTTCTTGGTGAAAATAATTTCTTAAGTTAGGCTCTGTTCCGATTATGTTTCCTAAAGTTGAAATCTGTTTAATGAAGTTAATATAAAGGATAAGACCACTGTTTTTTGTTTTTTGGTGTGTTTTTGTTTTTGTTCTTACAGAAAGACCCCTGAACCTTTATTTCAAATTGGAAGGTCATCGAGGATTAAAGGGCATACAGTAACATACTAACTTCCCATGGGGCCACATCTGGAAGATGATGCCTCCTGTCCAGCTCATCAGAACTTCCTGGGGGTTGGTCTTAAAAAATCTGACCGTTTCCTCTAAAGGCTGCTCTTTACCTGGGGCCGTCGTGCTGTGTTGGAATAAAACCTCAACCAGAATGCGGAGAGCTCAGGTTCTAGCTTAGAACACATTATTTTTGTAACATCAACTGAGAAACCTAATTTCTCTGGGTTTCCATTTTTGTCCATTTGAAGGGGAATAAAAATGATACTTGTATCAGCTGACTCCTTAGAGGCAGATGGATGAGATAAATCAATCCACACCCATCTGGCTTTCTAGAAGCTCATTGGTTAGAGTCTGGCAATTCCAGCCTAGGCGTTTCCTGCTGAAGACCTAACTCGGTATCAGGAGGGTCCTCCCCACCCGTAGCCTGTTGCCACTGCTACCTGGTTCAGACTCTCTTGTGTGCAGTAAGCACCCTCCGGAATGTCAATCCAGTTGACATGGACCAACCCCTTCCTAGTCTTCCTTAACCCACAAGCAGACCCTTGGCCGGATGTCTGGACGAGGGACAGGCTCGAACCCAGCTAGGCCAATTGGTTTTGTATCTTTAGGAATTTGCAATGGGATTTCCTGTCCTTCATCTCACTGGGTCCCTCAGAAGAGGGACTTAAGTTGGACAGATGGACCCACCTTCTTCCCAGGTTCTCTCAGTCAGCCGTTCTACTCATTCTTTCATCTGTTCAGGAAGCATTCGTTGTTGTGTGATTTGCAGGCACTTTACCCCATTTCGTCTAATCTGTACAACAGCATCGCACCCATTTGGCATTCTAGAAGTTCAGTGGCCACGAGTCTGAAGGCAGGCATTATCACCACCCGCATTCTACGGGTGCATAAGCGAAGTCTCACAAAGGTAAAATAACTTGCTCACAGTGCCAGGTGTAAAGGGGGAAACCGGGAGCCTAGGTGAGGTGTGGTTCCAGAGTTCCTGCACTTTCCCCCTGGAGCCTTGAAGGCCAAGTCCCATGGAGTGGGCTCCGGCTGGGGTTGGGTGTCTGGTGATGGACAGGAGGGAGAACTCCACCCTTCTCAGACCACACTGGGGACAGTGCAGTATCCAGACGGAGACACAAGGTGGCAGAGAGCCATAGGACATGCAGCTCCCCAGGCCAGGGCTGGGACTGGTTCTTGCTTCTGCGTTCACGCATTCTTTTACATAAAGGAAAGGATATGTGCAACTATTCCATATATACCCAAACTATAAATGTTTCATAATTCACTACAAGAAATAGAGGGAGAATCATAGAAGGAAAAACAAACGTAGGGAGAAAAAAAAAAAACAACAGTAGTGATAGGTATCAGCATTGTAACAGGCAAAGATTCACTTAAAATAGCTTTTTTTTTAATATGGTTGTTTAGATGAAACCTTGCAAGAATTTATTATTGAATGGTATATTAATTCCTACCTAATTTTTGAGACAATAAAAGACCTCTTTAAATTCTCTTTTCCTTAGTTTTACTGGAGGGAAGAATATCTTTCTTTTTTTTTTTCTTTTTTTTTTTTTTTTAAGAGAGTGAGCATGAATGTGAGAGCAGGGGAGAGAGAGAGAGAGAGAGAGAGAGAGAGAGAGAGAGAATCCCAAGCAGAGAGAAAATCCCCACTGACAGAGTAGGGGCAGACGTGGAGTTCAATTTCACAACCGGGAGATCATGACCTGAGCCGAAATCAGAAGTCAGATGCTCAACTGACTGAGCCACCCAGGTGCCTCAAGAGTTTCTTTCTTCTAATTATGGAGCGGGAAGGGCATCTGATCTCATTTTCTAGGAAAGAAGTCTACTCAGATGGTGTTTTATTTTAATCTTACAGGGTTTTACAACGTTAGTACTGAGACTTGAAGTCACGTTCTATTTCTAAGACTGTAGGTGGAAATGGGCCCACAGAGCAGGTGAGGTAAAGGGGAGATCTGGTTTAGCTGGTCCAGGGAGCCCTCTTCGGGCCCTCACCTTACTTGATGTGAGGTACGGCACGTCCAGAGGCCTACAAGAGGAGAGAGTTTCGCCTTTTTCCAAAGTAGTGGAGGGCACGCTTTCAGAGATGAAGACTTTTCCACTTTTCTTTTCTTTTCTTTTAATTTTTTAAAAATAATTTACGTCCAAATTAGTTAGCAGATCGTGCAACAATGATTTCAGGAGTAGATTCCTTAGTGCCCCTTACCCAATTAGCCCATCTGCCCTCCCACAACCCCTCCAGTAACCCTCAGTTTGTTCTCCATATTTATGAGTCTCTTCTGTTATGTTCCCGTCCCTGTTTTTATATTATGTTTGTCTCCCTTCCCTTATGTTCATCTGTTTTGTCTCTTAAAGTCCTCCTATGAGTGAAGTCATCGGATATTTGTCTTTCTCTGGCTAATTTCACTCCAGTTCCATCCACGTAGTTGCAAATGGCAAGACGTCATCCTTTTTGATTGCCGAAGGCTCTCCCACTTTTAGCCATAATGAGATCCGAAGCCTTCTTCCCTGCGTGCCGCCATGTCTGGTCACGAAGCTCCACTGGTGGCTAGAAACACTCAGCATTGCGGGCGTTAAGCGTCTGGTGTGTGAGAAATGAGGGGCCACAGCTGTCAGCCGCAGAACGGAAGCAGGGAGGCCCTGGAACGGGACCAAAACTGGACTAGTGTCTACTGACCGCCTTCCCTCCAGATGAGCGGACATGAAAGGCGTGCACTGTTCCGGTCCATCCTGATTGTCCACTGATACGCCCAGGGGTACGGAGAAGGCCACCCCTCAGAACCTTGGCGGGGCTGTGCTTCTCCTCGTGGCGCAGACACGTTTGCTTGGCAAACAGACCAGCGTTTGGGGCTCAGAAGCGCGAGAGAAGCCAAGGAACATCAGCTCTTTGTTGAACACGCTGGGGAAAGGTCATGAGTAACGTAACTTTGTTAAGGTGGGTGACATGTGTGCCTAAGTTTGAGGACCATTGTGGCAGCTTGGTCTGGCAGAGTTGGGGGCTCTGGGGATGCCTGAAACAGGGAATAATAGGACCATCAAGAGGGACAAGACTGGAGGTGGAGACACCAATTCAGACACTCTCCTTGCAATTCAGGCCGTCGGGGGCCCTGCGTCAGGGGCCAGCGGTGGGGGCAGGGGACGCACACATAAGCTGCTAGGTAGGTCGAACGGGTGAGCTTGCTGAGGACCTAGCTCAGGGGATTTGATGAGGTGATGCCCGGGAAGTGCTTAACACAGTGTCAGCCCCGAGGAAGGGACCAGGGACCGGCAGACATCAGCTGCTGCCTTACGGGAGGAGGGGTGAGTGAGTGCGTCGTTACAGAGGGGGGACCTGAACACTGCAGTGCATCCGGGGAGGGGGGAGTGTGGAATCAGTTTGCCCGACATCGGGAGGAACACGGGAATGAGGGCCCCCCTTCCTCCTCGTGCCCCACAGACGGGCTGCAGGTTCCACAGAGAAACCTTCTCGCTGCCCAGTGTGGGCTTTTCTTTTTGTCCGAGACCAGCCTGCCTGGGGTCAGCGCTGCAGAGGGCTCTCCAGACGGAACATGGGCATCTATAGTTTATTCGTTTATTTTTTTAATTGTTTTAAATGTTTTTATTTATTTTTGAGAGAGAAAGACACACACAACACACACACACACACACACACACAGAATCCAAAGCAGGTCACAGGCTCTGAGCTGTCAGCGTAGAGCCCGGCGCGGGGCTCGAACTCATGAACTGCAAGATCGTGACCTGAGCTGAAGTTGGACGCTTAACCGACTGAGCCACCCAGGCGCCCCTGGACATCGATAGTTTAAATGATTGCCCAGCTGCTGTCCATGCTCACGGGGTAATTGGGAAGACATTGTCCTTGGGTGAGTGCCTGGGTGCTCTGGGGAGGAACGCCAGTGACTGAAACTTGAAATGCAAAGCAACCCAACCTGGGGGAAGAAAATGCCCTTCCCCTCAGTGAAATAGCTGACCAACTGCTGCAGCGCTCGGCCACGTCTACAAAACACCCTCACAAGCATGACCTCATGTGATTCCTTGTCCCTTGCTTTTCCAGGTGTAAGAGGCTTGGAGCAAAGCAGCTACAGAGTCTTTTTGGCTTTCCTTCCAGAAGTTTCTCTCCTCCTGGCCAAGTCACATGACCTGAACGTAACTAGGGGAGGCTGTCAGGCGCGCACGTGGCTCTTCTGGGGTCTGCGCGTCACTGGCAGGGTGCTGTCGCTCACAGGGGTTTCCTACTTCCATGAATCCTTTCTTGCTCGAGCTCTGGACAGGGTCTTAGGCTCCATGAGGACTCACAGGGACCGGTCTGTGAAGGCCTCTGGGCAAGAGGGGGGCTGGAGTGGGGCTGGAAGGTGTTTGAGCTCCAGAGAGCGGTTCTGGAACTGCAGTGTCCAACCCGTGGCAGGAGACACAGTTCCCTCTCCTTGACCGTCTCACCCTGATTTCTGTGGCACCTTACCTCTGACGTAGGAGACCTTGGCTAACACTGTTGGGTGGGGAAGGTTGAAGGGAAAAATTTCAAAATGGCTAGACACATGAAGGAACAGGGCACGCGTGCCCTGTCTTGCTGTTTTCACAGTCTGTGCCGCAAAGGAAATGGCAGAGGCCAGCAGACTGGTTGCTTTCGAAGGGCACCTTGAAGGAGCCTTATCAAAGCTACAGCCTGATGCTCTGTGGCGGGTAAGGAAGTTCTGTTCTTGTTGACTGATCAGCTGAAGTCCTCAGACTTACTGGCGGAAACCACCCACAACCTGGAGCGCTCAGACAGCCACACTGCAAGGGCACAGAGTCCCCCGGGGCTTGGACGTTCTAGTGATACATTCTCTCAGCAGTGCCTGGAAATAAACGTCCTTGCTTATTTTGCTGGAGAGAGCAGGCCTCCCTCCTCTAGTCGCCCTCCTTGGGGTGGGAGCGCTTTTGCTCATCGCTTGCTTTTCCAAGTAGAACAGACTTGGAGAAAGCCGCCGTGCTTTCGCTCTCCGTTCTAGAAAGGTCTGTCTTCCTACTCGACAGGTCACGTGATCTAAAAAGAACCGGGACAGGGTTGTGGGTGCTTGTGGGACTTTTCTGGGGTCTGCAGATTACTGGCCCAGCCCTAATTATAGCGGCTAGGGTAGGCTGGAGCGTGAGACCCGGACACGCGGAAAACCAAGCAATTGTACTTACTAGGAGCAATCACATCCCCAGAATGAGACTTCTGTGTCTTTAAGTGAGCAAAGTCTAGAATTTTTTCAGGAACCAATTTTGGGCCTGAAGGATTTTCATTTGCCCTGTAGTTCCTCGGTCATTTGCTCAAGGGAGGAGACTATCCCCCGAGACCCATGCAGAGTTTGGGGCCACAGACATTTGCTGAAAAAAGTCAGGTGTAACTCAATTTGTAATCTTTTCCCTGGAATAAATTTGCCCTCCCCAGTTAATCTCAGACAGAGGGCAGCTTGACTGATTTCCTCTCTGGAATTCAGGTCTCTAACACTAGAAATGTAATCCCACTGCATGTACTGTTTTGGTGAAGAATGCTTTTCTCTCTGTAACAGAGATAGGGATTCTGGAACTGGGTTTTGGGCCCGGCTTTGTCACTTAATAGCTATGTGATGTTGGGCAAGCTGCTCTCTGCTTGTTTCCTCATCTGTAGAAAAGGGGACGGTTTACAGCAAGGAGAAAATGAGTCAATGTGCCTAAAGCACTCAGAACAAAGCCTAGTACGCATTGGTATATAAGAAATTGTTATTTTTCACCATATGAAACCAGAGCAGAATGTGAAATGAAGGGATGTCGTGTTGGTAACTTTAAGTAGTGACAGTCTCGGCCTAGCAGGCAGGAGGCCTGGAACTCTCTAATCAGGCTTCCCATTAAGAAATGGGGGAATTCTGAGCTACTCTGTTCCTTTTTTTTCTTTCATTAAGAAAATATTTTTAACGTTTATTTATTTTTGAGAGAGAGAGCGAGAGAGGAGGGGAGGGGCAGAGAGAGGGACAGAGAGAGAGAGAGAGAGAAGGGGAGGGGCAGAGAGAGAGGGAGACAGAGAATCTGAAGCAAGCTCCAAGCTGAGCTGTAAGCACAGAGCCTGATGCGGGGCTCAAACTCATGAGCTGTGAGATCAAGACCTGAACCAAAGTCAGACGCTTAACCGCTTAACCGACTGAGCCACCCAGGCGCCCCCAGTTCCTGCATTTTAAAGGGAGGTGGTGGTAACAAGCCCATCAAGAGATAATGGATAAACATACAATGCACCATCACTCAGCCATAAAAATGTAGTGCATGCTCAACGGTTAGCTCCTGTTTTGCGTGATGAGGAAGGTTCTGGAGATGGGGGGGTGCCAATGGTTATTCAACCGTGTGAATGTACTTAAATGCCGCTGAATTATACGCTTAAAAAGAATGAAAATGGCAAACTTTGTATGACGCGTTATTTTACCACCGTGAAAAAAAAAAAAAAATCAAACAAAAGAAGCCAAAATAAGAGAGGGAGAGAGAAGCTTTGAAAGAGAAAGGCACTTGCTATAAACTTTGAACTTGTATAGTCCGTGAGGCCACAAATATGGGCTACCAGGGATAACATGAGGTGGTGACATTAGCCCCAAAGCCCTTTCCAGCCTGAGCCTGCTGTGGGTAAACTCCCTTCCTTTCGGGCACTTTCAGGCCCTTTGCTTCCTTGGGGACACAAGTCTGGACAAATCTTCCCAGCCCCCGTTCTCTGTCCCGGGAGCTCCCCTACCTACTCTGGGCTCCACCAACCTGCCATCCCTTCTCAGACGCCCGCTGCTCCATAACTTGCTTTTCTTCACTTGTGTGCGGCTGTTTGTCAACTATATTGTTAGCCCCTCCGTGGGGAGGGGCTGGTCTTCCCCTCCTCAGGGCTGTGCCCCACCCCCAGTCCCCAGTCCCTGACTCAGAATGAGTCACAATGGGTGCTTGACAGGGTTCCTCCCTGCATTCCCTGCCGGGAGGAACTACAACTATGACGGCCTGGCTGCATCAGGTTCTGGACCTGGTTTTTGCAAATTCTTTTTTTTTTTAATTTTTTTTTTTCAACGTTTATTTATTTTTGGGACAGAGAGAGACAGAGCATGAACGGGGGAGGGGCAGAGAGAGAGGGAGACACAGAATCGGAAACAGGCTCCAGGCTCTGAGCCATCAGCCCAGAGCCTGACGCGGGGCTCGAACTCCCGGACCGCGAGATCGTTACCTGGCTGAAGTCGGACGCTTAACCGACTGCGCCACCCAGGCGCCCCGGTTTTTGCAAATTCTTAGACTTCCGTTCTACCCTCTGTAACCAAGACCTCTTACCTTGTGACCCAGAACATATGTGTGTGTGTGCGGTACAAACTGAAATTCTGGATTTATTCGATTTTTTAAAGGGCTTATAGTAACAGGGATTTTGCCACCATGACTGCGTGTGTGGAAAACACGATCAGGGGGAGACTGGCGAACGCCTGGGCGTGTCCACCACTGGCCGCTAGGGGGAGCTGACAGGCCAGGCCGTGCAGGGAACGAAGGGACAGCGTTGGTGGCTTAGACTGAGCAGTCTCAGTGCTGGTGGGACCTCAGGATGCCCACGCGAGCTCTCACACCCCTTCACGCCAGCGGAGCACATTCCGACTTCGGTTGACTTAGCTGAAAGAGCGGTGTCCTGTTTCACCCTCTCCTGGGGGGAGCCATTTAAATGTGTACCGTGCTGGGAGTAGGATTTTTGGCTTAGCGTTGGGACCGTCCTTCTCCGGGAGGACAGAACCCCTCTTTCTCCCTTTTTGCCCAACTGCCCTTTAGATGTGTGACTGGCCGCCTTGGGCTCTCCACCAACACCCTGCAGAATGTGCCTCACGGGGCGGGTTCTGAACCGTACTCGGGCACCCTCCTCCAGACGCGGCCAACAAGGCCTCTCCTGATTGCCATTTTGGCTGTGGGGCCACCTGGCCTGGTCTGGGCTCTCTCCCTGAAGCAGCCACGAGAAGTCCGCCTTAGCCACAGGCCATGGGATGTTCCAGCCTTCCTCTGTGAGGGCCAGGAGGGTCAGGGCATCGTCATCAACGGGGTGCCCGGTGTGTGTGAGTTACACGGTTCTACTCGTCTACGAGGGTGTTTCTTGTGCTTGATCAAAGTTATGATGCAGGCGGCTCGACCTTCCCAGTGGAACCCGGGAACACGTGCCTCCATGTTTTGAACAGATTCAGCAGACATTTTAGACACAGAGTAGCCAGAAGGGTTACAAGGTGTGTAGGCAGTGAGGGATTCCTTTCACATCACTGGCAAGTGGTAAAGCTCTTCTCTCTGCCCACCGCCTCTCCCCCAGCCTCCACATGCACACCCCCTCAGTCGGCACAGCCAACGCCCCAGCAGCATGGGGTACGTTAGGCTGGGAGCAGCCCCCAAAGAGTGAGGGTAATGCCCTTCAGGAGCTGCCCCGACCCTGAGCCAGACTTACTTGGTTAAGGCCTCAGAACAATCCCACGGACAAGAATTCAGAAAGGATTGCGGAGCCCCTTCTGTTGGCCACGGGAGGTAGCCATGGCCTGGGGTAAAAATAATGCTTTCGGCTAGGACCTGAAAGCCATGACTCATGCCAGTCCCCTCTTTGTTTGTGTCAGCAGGGCGCCAAAGGCTGTGGAGATCAGACTCCCCTACCGATTCCCCATGCAGGCGCCTGGATGAGGACGTGCAGGAGGTATTGAGTTCCTTCCTCAGTCATGTCTCACCTCGACTGATCCTTCTCAAAAACAGCATTTGAAACCGGCTCCCGAGACTCTTAGGACAAGTCCTCCCTTCCGGCTGCTGCTGGGTTGCCAGCCCCATCATGTCCGAGCTACCGCTTTCTGCCTACTGCTGGAAGTTCAGTTACTGGACGCTTTCGGCAGGTAAGTCTAGTTAGGGGCTCCCCTAGGGCGATGCTCACGGTAGAGATGATGATATGGCTGAGAAGTGACAAAGGCATCCACCGTGGAAAGGACTCTACAAACATCAGTTAGCCTCAAGGAGGGACCAGATTTATGGTCTCTACTCTTTCCCACAGGTGTTTAAAGGGGACCAATAGGTCTCCAAATCCTGGCCAGAACCACTTAGGGGAAGGATCTCACTGTGAAAAATGTATTGCATTTGATGGTTCCAAGTCCTTCATTCCTTCTATAGCCAAACATTCTGACTGTAGCATCGAGTGCTACTCTCTAAAGAGGCAGGACCTGTTTCCCAATCTCTTTGAAACTGGGCTGCTCTTGTGACTTGTTTGGGCCAAGAGAATGTCACGGAAATGATGGGGAACCAGCAGTGAGCCTGAGCCTGAAGAAGCCTTGTCTGCTTGTTCGTCTTGCTTCGTTGTCATGGCCCCCAGAACGTTCTTGGGCTATTCAGCCAGAAGATACGAGTCACAGGGCTAAAGTCACCTTCTGTCAGCTGACAGGTACAAGGCGAGACTGGCCAAGGTCTGCAGAGCTGATGGTCAGTGGACCACTCAGACACTCAAGCAAGAAATGCTCATGGTTGGGGCGCCTGGGTGGCTCAGTCGGTTAAGCATCCGACTTCAGCTCAGGTCATGATCTCATGGTTTGTGAGTTTGAGCCCCACATCAGGCTCTGTGCTGACAGCTCAGAGCCTGGAGCCTGCTTCCGATTGTGTCTCCCTCTCTCTGCCCCTCCCCTGCTCATGCTCTGTTTCTCTCTCTCTCAAAAATAAATAAACACTAAAAATTTTTTTAATAAAAAAATGCTCATGGTTTTATGCCATGGGGGCTTTGAGGGCTGTGTGTTACACAGCATTACTGTGGCCACAATAACTGACATGCCCACTTATAAACCAGAGAAAGATGCACCCTTGGAAGAATTATTAGCAGCAACTTTCGCCTTTCGCTGGTCTTCAAGTCTATAGATGTGTTTAATATCTTCATAGAGACCACAGAACGAGCACAAGAAGTGAAAAATCATTCTTTATTAGGCATCAGATCGACAGAGGTAGGAGTAAAGCCAAGAAAAGTGACATCGCATTTCCGCTGCTTCTGGATAATACGGGATGTCCCTATCCAGACGGCGTGGTTGCTTGTAGCAGTTAGTATTCTTCATGTTGGCATCTGGATAAAAACTCCTCTTTGTGTAGAGGTCGGTGTATGCACAGATCATTGAAAGGTAACCTTTATGAGACTTACTGGGAGGCAGTGGCAGTGTTTGGCTTCCTGAATTTCAACGTGGATCAGACGCACAGATAAGAATCTGGCCACACAAATTCATGAATCCAAGTCTGTTGTTCCAACAATCATAGGATTATTGGCTTCCTGAGCTGGAGTCCCCAAACTCTTAACACAGAAAGATAAATTGAAGTACTCTGTCCTACCTTTTGAAATATTATGCAGACCAGAAAACACCGCAGGGTTTTTAAGATCAACATCAAGCTTCTGGCTATTTGGTTATATATCTGATCATGTATCCTGACAGTGATTGAATGGGGCATATGGAGGAACTTCATTAACGTTCTCTGGTCATTCAAGGCCTGCCATCAGTCAGTGTCAGCAAATGTACTTTCTGAGAGTGAGTCTTGTCTCTCAGGGATTAATTTATAGATGGGGGAGGATAGAAACGAGTTGCCTCCAGTTTCCCTGGGAAACACTAATTTCTCCTCCCTCTTCTTACTCATCTCAACTCGATTTCTGACCCCAGAGCTGTGGACACGCAGGACATGTGCCTCTGGGTGGGGAGATCCCTCGAGTCGGTCCCAGGGGCCCCAGGGGCTTTCCCTCACAGATGTCCCTGTCTCTCAGACCTTGGCGTGAATGACCACAGCCCTGGCTCTCAGAAGGGAAACCATTGTGTGTCTCTGCCCACTGCAGAACAGCAACAGAGGGAGGAATTCAGGGACAGCAGCTGGAGGCACCAACACAGCACACCCTGTCCCTGGTGCCTCCCTGGCGTTTCAGCAGGAGACGGTAGTTTTGAAATGAGCATTCACGAGGGAGCCGACACAGAGACTCAGGGGGATCAGCACGAATAAAGATTTCTTTCTTTCTAAGTGTAATGTGTGCATCATTTTTCTCGCCAGACTGCAGTGATTCAAGTCAAGTCCTCTGGCCGTATTCTAAAACCCAGTTCTGCAAGAACACCGGATTTATAAACCCTCAATATATCCCACAAGCTCTACAAAGAAGGATCTGCCATTAGGCAAATGCAACTTTGTAAAATTTGTGAGCAAAAGGTCCACGGTGAACAAGCTAAGTGCTATGTCTTAGTCACGGGAAATCACGAATATTACCGAGATTCAAGAATACGGACGCTTCGGAAGCCTATCCAGCAAGTACTTGTGGTTGAGATAAGAGAGTCTACTTACAACACTCCCTGCCCGTGAGGAGTGGTTCTCAGGGTGTGGTCTCCAGACCAGCAAAATCAGCATCAGTGGGGAACCGGTTTAAAATGCTCATTCTCGGGCCTCTTCCCAGACGGACCGAATCAGAAGCTCTGGGCTGGGGCCCAACAATCTGAATTGTCACAAGTCCTACCCGGGATTCTGATGTGTGCTCAAGTTTGAGAAGTACACGTTTATGAGATACCATCTGCCTCACGAGGTACACGGGATGATGGCTTTCCTTCCCAGACATCTAGTCCTTAGTGCCCTAAGGCATCTGTGTAACGGGTCACCTTCTCCCTGTGCATCTAGAAGCCTACTGGCACGTAGTAGCTTTGGAAAAATAAGGAAAAGTGTCGAACACGTTGCTGTGTTCTTGACTGAGTCCACAATGCGAGTGTTCTTATTGTCCACAACTCATCTACCAAACCATTCGGTTAGAGCAGCAGCATCTACCTCCCTGAACCAATTTCTGTATCAACACAGAAAACTTCAGTCATGCTGTGGTGACAAATCGCCTGCAAACTCCCCTCATGTAACGTCATAAAGGTTCACTGATGGTCACAACACACCTGTAATCAGGTCGGTAAGGACACTGTACTCCACGCGGCACTAGGGGACCCAGGTGACACTTATTGCCACGGACACCATGATGGGAGAAGGGGGCACAGTGAACCACACACTGGCTTTTCGAGCTCTCACCTGGAACTGACACGTCACCTCCGCAAATGTGTCATTGCCAAAGCAATCACGTGACCGAGCCTAACTTCAGAAAGAGGCAGGGAGTACCCAGAAAAAGAAGGGGAACATCTGAGATTGGCCCAAGTGATGACAATCCAGGGTTATGAGTGGGCCACAACCCCCGTGTTGTGCAAAGCTGTGTTTTAACATTAAAGAAACGGTCGGGGGTGGGGGGTAGCACTTGGGTGGCTCAGTCAGTTAAGCGTTTGACTTCAGCTTAGGTCATGATCTCATGGGTTCGAGCCCCGCGTCAGGCTCTACGCTGACAGCTCGGAGCCTGGAGCCTGCTTTGGATTCTGTGTCTCCCCCTCTCATGTTCTGTTTTTCAATAATAAATAAACATTAAAAAAAAAAACATTTCTAGGGGCTCCCCAGCCCCTGACAGGCTCCCTCTCAGTAATCTCCCCCCCTTCCGAGTGGTAACTGTCCTGACTTTCAACGCCACACATCAACTATTTTTTTTTTTTTTTTACACTCATTCATTCAACTAGTGTTTGTGAGCCAGGCACCAGAACTTCTTAGTCTTGGCAGGTGGTGTTACAAACCCAAGTGTGACAGCTGAACTTCCGAGCTTCATTTTGGAAGACTTGTTTTTGTGTGTGTGGGGGGGTGTGTGCAGAGAAATGGTGACATATTTTATTTAAAGAAAAAAGGCTTAGGGGCGTCTGGGTGGCTCAGTCGGTTGGGCGTCTGACCTCGGCTCAGGTCATGATCTCGCGGTCTGTGAGTTCGAGCCCCGTGTCGGGCTCTGTGCTGACAGCTCGGAGCCTGGAGCCTGCTTCGGATTCTATGTCTCCCTCTCTCTTTGCCCCTGTCCTACTCACATTCTGTCTGTGTCCCTCTCAAAAATAAATAAACATTAAAAAATAAATAAATAAATAAAGCATAGGTTAATTTCGTACTTAATAGTGAATACAGAGTAATTTTTAAAAATAGGATTTGTTTCTGGGGCGCCTGGGTGGCTCAGTCAGTTGAGCCTCCGACTTCGGCTTGGGTCATGATCTCATGGTCTGTGAGTTCAAGCCCCACATCGGGCTCTGTGCTGACAGCTCGGAGCCTGGAGCCTGTTTCAGATTTTGCGTCTCCCTCTCTCGCTGACCCTCCACCGTTCATGCTCTGTCTCTGTCTCAAAAATAAATAAACATTAAAAAAAAAAAGAAAGAAAAAAGTTTTTTTTTGGGAGTGCACGCATATGCACATGTGGGGGAGGGGCAGAGAGTAAAAGGGAGAGAGAGAGAATCCCTCTGTGGTATTAGCACTGGGCCCAATGTGGGGCTCAAGCTCACAAACCGTGGGGTGGTGACCTGAGCCGAAATGAAGAGTGGGACGCTTTACCCACTGAGCCACCCAGGTGCCCCTGAAGGGTGACATATTTTAGATAGGATGAGGGACTGGAGTCCTCTGAAGTCACAGGGATCCAATCCAATTGGCGACTTGTCTTTATCACCTGTTTATTCAGGCACATGATTACACAGCGAGGCGGGTGGATCACAGCCAGAGTCCCTCTGCTGCCTGACACGTGAGAAGCGAGTGGCCCGCCCGGCCGGCACTTGGTGTGGAGCCGCCTGACGACACTGGTGACAGAGCAGCACCTGACAGTCTGGGCTCAGGGGTCTCCTCTTGCTCTCCACCGCACAGCCTCGTCCTTGCAGGTAGTTCTAAGGCGGGACGAGCTGGATCCTTCCGGATTGGGGAACGGGGAGCAAGTATAAAATTTATTTTGGCTCAAATACAGGACTGGTGTTTGCTCTTTGGAATACCTCCTATGCGACTTCTGTCATCGGCAAGCGAGGGATACGGTTCCCATCCCTATTCAATCGCTAAAGATCTGAGTCGGAGAGGCGGCGGGCAGCTGGTTGCCTCAAACGCCAGCTCCTCCCCGGATGTCCAATCGGACGCCTCTGTACCAGCGTGTGGTATTTTGCACTCTAGCTTCTCCACAGAATCCTTGCTGGAATTCAGGCCGCGGGTCCCAGGGACACGACTCTAAGTGCTAATTCCACCTTTCACACTTCCAGAGCTGACTGTGACTTCCCAGTTCCCAGCCCCCCTCCGCACCCCGGAGAACCACCAGTGACTTTGGCGGGGAGGGAGCGTGAGCACGTGCGGCCCTGGAACACTGTGGCCACCGGCTCGGCCACATCCTTTTGTGGTAATCGTCTTTGGCAAAACGGACTGTAAATATATTTTTATAATCAGCTGGCTTCTAAATTACAGCCGTGTGGCGTAATGGCAGAGTAAACATGTGATTAGTAATTTCCTTATGGCAGAAAGTGGAACGGTCTCGGGCTGAGCCTCTGGCTAAGGCCCAGGGCTTAAAAAGAATTGTTCTTTCAGTACAAGAGAAAAGAGAAAACTCTCTTTCTTCCAAAGCCAAAGCAACGGGTCACGGCCTTCTTCCTGTGTGGAAACAGTTCTCCTTCCCGAGGAAGAGGGCAACAGCAAGATGAACTTGGGAAAATACTCCAAGTGCTGTCTGCACGCTCAACCTCTGTCCCTGAAGTACCGCCTTCCCCGTGGCAGCCATGGTTCCTGGCCTTCTAGAAACGACTGTTCCGGAGTTACAGAAATGCCATCCAACACGGACACACACAGACTACCATGGCTCCTTATACACCCAAGATAAAAGATGCAGCATAATGCTTCTTGTTTTGTTACTGTTGTCTCTGCCCCATCCAACTTGTATACAAAAGAACTACGGTAGTTCTCCTAAATCGGGACTGAAACAATTCTCAGTGTGGACCAAAGGCCGTGTTGAGAAACACCTGGGCTGCTGCTGCTTCGGGTGAAGCTCAGAATGGGCATTTTCCCCAGGTCCTGCAGCCATTTCTGACGCGTGCCGTGGACGCGCAAGTTCCCACCAAACAGGCAAAAAATTACTCATTAGGACCTGATCCCATCTGCGAGGGTTACCACACACCTGCACACCCGCGAATCTTCCCGCCACAGGACTGGCAAGTTACAAACCAGAGCCCCAGAGCCCACTTATGGGGGGGGGGGGCTGGTCTAGAACGCACACTCCTGGTAACTTTCTCCAGCAGCGAGGCTCCCCCAGCCCTCCCCACCCCCACACAGGGTTTAGTCCATTAAGCCACGGTGGAGCAGAACAAGTTGTATTCAACGTTTTTGTTGTGTTTTTTTTTAATGTTTTAAATTTTTGAGAGAAAGAGAGAGAAAGCATGCGTGTGAGTGGGGGAGGGGCAGAGAGAGAGGGAGACACAGAATCTGTCAGAATCAGGCTCCAGGATCTGAGCTGTCAGCACACACCCGACTGGGGGCTTGTACCCACAAACCCTGACATCATGACCTTAGCCACAGTCAGACGCTCAACTGACTAAGCCACCCAGGCGTCTCTTTGTTTCTTAATGTTAAAGTCTCAGAGTTCCCACTGATCTACCCTTTTGTCTAGGGGTGTCTTCAGCTTCTAATTTTCCAGGGTAAGAAAACAGAGGCTGTCACTTACAGGTTTAGGCTTCTCGTCACATCTGCCAGAAAACAAGATCGGGAGTCTCCAGCCCTAGGCCGGCCTCACGTGGGGGAACCTGCCCCAGTGTCCTGTCACACATTCCTTTATAGCCTTGTGGCTCAAGAAACTGCAGCTACACCAATGGGGGACAATCAGGCTGGTTTATATAATGTGCCAAGATCCCAAGATAAAAAGCCTTGTAAGTGCCCAGCGTTAGCAGAGCAAACAAGGCACAAAGCAGAGCTCCGGGCAGCTAGATTCTGTATTAAGACCACACTCCATGATAAAACACTCACTCATTTTCTTTTGCAAAATTTAGCATAAGAAATCTGCAATGAAGCAAAGACGTAGGAATTTGTTTTCCCATGCACTGACATTATTAATGACTTCTCTTGTCAAACAGAACAAAACTCCCAGGACCACAAACCAGCAGGGACGCAGCCCTCCCTGCTCGAAAGGCATGTCATGCCATCAAAGGGTACCGAACTCACAGCGCCACTTTTCTTCACACACACAACCTTCTGCTTTAATTTATTGTGCTCTTTCAGGTCTGAAGGAGCTTGAATAACTATGCGAACTGAAATTTAGTGCCAATCCCTGAGCTGGCAGATCTACCCCGGGATGGACAAAGATGTTCGCGTCCCCAGGCAGCTGTGACTTCACTTTCACGGTTCATGGAAGAGGACGGTCCTTCTGCCCTAGATGTCCCGGCATGGGACTTGGGGGCCATCACATACGGCCCCAAGTTGGCCTCAATTCCCAGTGCTACTTTTCAGAGCTCCTCTGAGTTGTTCTCTAAACAACCACACCTCTAAGCCTGTGAAACAACAGGCTTTCTAGGACAGGCATCGTGGTGCACACCTGCTGGGAAAATCTGTTCTCTGGTCTCTTTCTCAAGCCCAGCAATGAATGAGCAGAGGAGAAGAAGGAAAGAGGAAGAAGGGAAAGAAACGTGCAAGAACCCGTGATGATTCTCCGGTACACGTGACTCTCATAAATGGCCTGGGTTAAAATTCACCCCTGGCAACCGGGCCCAAGTACCTCATTTGCATTTTGGCAGCCACACTTCTTCATTGAAACGAGATAGACTGGATCCCCTTCACTTTGTAGAAAAGGCTACAAGGCAGGTGCAGTCACCCAGCAGCTGTGCCCGAAACCAGGACCAGAGGCCTGACAAGAGCTAACTCGTCGCCTCCGCTCGGAAGTTACCTGTCTGATGAGCTGTGTGCCTAGTAAGGCCTTAAATTTCCGACTCCCGACGTGCAACCTGAGTAACGGGCAGAGCCATGCAAACGCAGTGCTCTCAGAAGGTGTCTCGTCTCGTCCAAGTGCAAGACCAGCGGGCCAGCAGTCCCTGCCGGCACAATCCGTCAGCTTTTGCTGCCACTGCTGTAAGTCAATAGGATCGGGCAGACAGCTGTCAGAGATGAAGCCGGGACAAGCAAGAGCACTTAATGAAATTTTATTTTGAAAATATGGCAAGAGTCTAAGGCACTTCAAACATTTAAATACATTTAAGACCAAAGTAAACGTGACATGGTATAAAGGAATCCATAAATACGTGGAGAACTACACTATATTTCTCTAGAGGCAAATATATAGCCAATTCCTCTAACGTGATTCAACCCTTGACATTAGGTACAGATTTGTGCAATTATTAATTAAAAACATGGTAATGTTACACGTACTTCTTCATGTCTCAAGGACGACGGAATATAAAAGGTGAAAATACTGTGTCAATTTTATATAGATGCCTTTTATATAAAAAGTCATATAATAACACCCACCCAGATAAACCCAACCGAAAAGCTTTCTTTTCATTAAGTTTTGTACTTTCTGAGAGTTCTGTCTTCTATTTTTAAACCAGGAATCTACCAGGCCAGGCCCAAGGTGCTGACGATTGGTCATCTCCACTCCCTCACTTTCCAACAGTGAAGACAAAAGGAAAATCAACAAAACCCTCCCGGAATGGGATTTTCAGAGCTTTCCAATGGCTCCACAAGGGGTAAATAGAAATACTTGCGGACAATTGTAAGACCGCCAAGCCAGTGAGAACCTGACGCTTCTTGGCAGTGGCGAGGGCGGGAGAGATGGGAGTAGGGGCTGCCCGCTCAGGTCAGGTCACCATATCCTACGACTGTACATAACGGAGCAGAGACTCGACAGCAACAGAGACGGGGGTGGGCGCGCCCCGCGCACAGGGAAGGCGGCCAGGTGGGAGGCGGGGTGTGCCGGGCGGCACGCCCCTGCTGGCTCCGCCCCCACCGTGCAGCTCCAGGCTTCCGCCCTGGCTTACCCGTTCTGTTTGCTGGTGAGCTCAGGCACAGCACGCATACATTCAGTATCTGTCACCCCAAGAGGAACAATTAGCAGCTTAGTGGTGGCATGTAAATGGACGGCTATTTGCATATAATCAGTCAAATGAACTCCGGTGGGTGGGGCCAGGAGATGTCTTCCTTCCAAGCCTGGGGGTACCCTAGAGACCAGGAAAGGAAAAAAAAAAGGGGGGGGGCAGTTAATGAGTGACCTCAAGCAGATGTGTCCTCTATAATAGGGGCTGTGCCCGCCACAGCTGACAACCACCTGTGAGCCAGCGTGAGGGCAGCTGGGACAGGGGACACAGACCCATCAGCAGGAGCTGCTCTGAGCAGCTGTCCGGCTGTCCTGGGAAGTCACTGTCCCACTAAGAGTGGGCTCTGGGAACAGAGGTTGCTGCTCACTGTCTGCTTTAGGAAAAATGCCAGGAACGTAGCAATATGTACTCACGGGCACACGATGTGCCACTTGGATAATTCTGTCCAGAAATAAACCCTTCACGTGAGGAGGGCATAAGCGAATGTTTGTTTCCCAAGGACAAGCAGGTGCCCAGCCTCTGTGCTGCTAACCATCAGCACTCCTGGTCTTGTGGGCGGGGCAAAACTCATGAACTCTCAAGTTCCAGACTAAATCTCCCATTTTCAGAATCCTCAGAAAACCCGCACTGCCTGCCAGCTCCCGAAGAGGGGGGCCGGCCAGCCTGCTGGATTTCGGCCTGTTCACAAATGTCAAATGCACAACACTGACCGGCGACTGGGCCTTCGCGAAGTTGACATGGGCGTACAGGAGAACGGCGATGTCCTTGTGTCCTGCCTCCAGGGCTATCGAGAGTGCCGTGCTGCCGTCCTTGAGGAAAGAACAAGCCAGGCTGGGTTTCTCACACTTACGGACAGCCAAATGGGAGCAAAACAAATACTTTCCAAGAATAGATAAAGTTCCCCAAATTTGTTCAGTTCTTCAGGAGACTTTTCCAGACCTCTGTGTGCTAAGCCCTAAGGACGAATGGGGCACAGCGTCCACAATGGGGAAGTCCCAGTTGGAGAAGAATCACCTCATCCCCTCTGGCTCACGGTGGCTAGAGTGTAGATGTGGGCACAGTACGTGCTCAACAAATGCAGGCTGCCTGCGAAGAAATTTCTCAACTATTCTTCCCACCAGCTGGGGGCTCTAGGGGAAGATGTGGGTGGAAACATAGTTTCCTTTTTCCTTATATTTCCAAGGGAGCAGGCAATACCACAGTGTGTTCTGACACCCTGCAATTTGTCAAAGATCTTTTAGTTTTCCTCTTCAGGAAGGAGTCCCTCCTCCAGCCCTGATCACCCCCAATCGAATGCTGTGAATCCTGCTGCCTTGCAGAAATACATCTTATGAAAACATGCGGGTGGGGTGCCTGGGGGTGGGGGGGCTCAGTTGGCTAAGCTTCCGACTTCCGCTCAGGTCACAGTCTCCCGGTTCCTGAGTTCGATGCCCGCATCTGGCTCTGGGCTCAGAGCCAGGCTCAGAGTCTGGAGCCTGCTTTGGATTCTATGCCTCCCTATCCCTCTGCCCCTCGCCCACTTGCACTCTGTGTCTCTCAAAAATAAACATTAAAAAGAATTTTAAAAGAAAAGTATGGGGGGAAACACTAAATATGGAAAAGTTAAAAAGTTTCCAGTTAAATGTTTGGTTCCCATTAAACTGCAGGGATATAGAGGATGTAAAGGAGCAATAAACCAAAAACCCAAAAGCAAAAAACCAAAAAACAAACAAAAAAAACCCCAGCACAAATTATTTTCCGTCTGGTCTTGGAATAAGGATTCCCTTATGGTCCCTAGCAGCAGGATACAATTCCCATGTGGCTGGCATCTACGGTCCTTCCCTCCCACCCAGAATACTCGGAGCGACTTGTCCAGGGGAGACCAGCGGCACACCCTCGTCTTCCATTAAGCATAAGGAAGCAGACAATTAGCTGAGGTGGCCAGCATTTCTGGAAGCCACTGCGGTTCTCTGGCCTCTTCTTACCACACTTACAGGCTGTTCTTTGCTAAGCGAAGAGTAAAGTAAAGGCAAACGAAAAACAAGACACATGAAACACAAACTGCTCTTGAGGAAAGGGGAGGTGGAAGCTGTCTCCCTGCTCCAGCAGAAGGCGTTCACTCCCAGGGAAGTGCGTGCATCTGCGGAAGCCCGTCAGCCCTTGGTACCAGTAAATACCTGCACGGGTTTGCTCTTCCTGCTGGCTTGGGCCCACAGGGACCCGACATTAAGTGCAAAAAAGGATATTTTCCTTCTAATGTTTTAGTGTTTTGAGCTGAAGGAAGCTCTGGTCCAAACCTGTGCTCCACAGAGACAAACTTTCCAAAACAGAACCAATCCAGCCTGACCTCTGTGACCTTTGCACTTGGAACCACATCACCACCCAAATATTAGTTCCTGTGCCTTCACCTGTTGGTACTCCTCCCCTTTGATCCGGAGACATCCAGAAGCTGCAACTTTCCTTACGACGTGTCCTGGGCAAGGGGTTATCTCGAACAGGGACAGCTCAGGAACCGGGAGAACGGATCAGATGGGGAAGATGGAAAAGCAGAGCAGGAGGGGGGGAGATGTGCTCAAAGGAGCCGGGATGGTCTGGAGGGCCTACAGCTGAGGAGCTGCATGAATCAGCCACTCTGACGGGCCCCAGGGAAGGGCAGGCTTGCCTTCATTTCACGGGTGGGAAAGCGTTTCAGTGTGCTAACAGGTGGTTCAAGGCATGCAATAACCCAGCCCGGAACAACTCGCAGTCCAGATTTCCAGGACTGGGGACCTGGTCCTCTCTTCTTCGTGGGCCTGCAAGTTGCCCACGCTGGCTCTATTCTGTGTTGTAAATCTGTTTATGGCCCTTCGGCAAACTGGTTCTCATCCATGCCCGTCACCCCTCCTCCTGTAACGAATGAGGGGGCCGAGGCCCGCTGACCTTCCTGCCTTCCCCTCTAGTTGAATCAAGTGTCAGTTTGCACACGGTAAACGGTGCCAAGCCAGACAGGGAAAGGAGGTGGCCCGGACCACAACAGAAATCCCCACAGAGCATCAGGGAGGATGTGCTCTTTCCCTTCCCTGTGGCCCCTGCAGGGCCCGTGGGAGCCACTTACGTTGTCTTCCAGGTGGCCGTTGCAGCCCGGCTGGGCCAGCAGCAGCTTGACGATCTCCACGTGCCCGTGCTCACTGGCACACATGAGGGCGGTGGAGCCCTCGTCGTCCTGGATGTTGACGTCGGCCCCGCAGGCCAGCAGGCCCTTCACCATGTCGATCCGCCCGTGACTGACCGCCAGCATGAGGGCTGTCTGTCCCGCCTGTGGGGAGGCACGGCGGAGCGCTTCAGCGGCACAGGCTGGCAGAGTGGGGGTGGGGTGGGGTGGGGTGGTGGTGCCGGACTGGGGCGGGAGGTGGGGGGATGGCATGACGACACAGGGAACGAAGCACATGTGGGATTAACGTGGGGCTGTGCGGTGGCAGGCACGGAGGGAGAAAGAGTTTCTCATTCTGAGCTACGAGCTAAGCAACGTCAAGGAATGGGTCAGTTTTCGCCTGTCGCTTGCAGGATCTATCTGGTTACAGCAAGAAGCTGGCAAGTTCAAAGGTGCTTCAAAGTCCAGCTGTGAACACATCTGCACCACGCACGCTCTGCTTACGATATGGAGACAGTTGGGAAGCAACTGTCGCTGAGCAGACGGTGGAGACTCCCGGGCCCCCAGATGCAGGCTGACCTACGGTTTACATGCACATGCTCCCAACAGAGGCAGCGCCAAGGCCGGGGAGTGGGGAGCCTGCAAGGTGAAGCTGAAGCCAGTACCTCACAGCTCTGCTCAGTCGCTATGGACTGCCAGGCAGCCACGCGGACACGAGGCCAGGCCCCAAAGCCCATGTTCAGTGACGGGAAGCACAGCCCTGGCCCGTAGAGGTCAGAGCTGCGGAAGCGCATGCTCAGCAGCGGAAGCGCGGCAGGGTCTGGGGCGCATGCTCAGTGTTGGGAAGCAGGGCGCTGGGCCGGCACGGGTCTAGAGCTGCGGAAGCGCATGCTCAGCGGTGGAAGGTGCGGGTCAGAGCTGCGCAAGCGCGGGCCCGGGACGCAAGCGCGCTCACCTGGCTGGCTTTGGCATTGACGTCCCCGCAGCCGAAGAGCTCTTCCACGACACGCATGTCCTTCTCTGCTTCCACCGCGGCAAGGGCTGCCAGCATGATGGGGGTGTATCCCGCCTTGTTCTGGTGGTCCACGTTACACACGTCTGCAAAGACACGTGTCCCTTTAGGGAGAAGCCTTCCAACAGCGTCCCTTCTCCGCAGCACCTGAAGGAACGGGGTTTGGAGGAGGCCAGTGAAATGGCCTCAGGTGCTCCAAGTCCCAGAGTGACTCAGACGGAAACGCAAAATACGTTTTCATGTCAAACCAAGAAAAAAGGTCTCTTTGGTACTGTGTGAGGCCAGAAGCAGCAGAAGTGACAGTAAGCTTCCACGGCACCTCTTGTTCCCAACTAGTGGCTGACCTTCAGAAGCTCCGAAGTCAGGGGGCTTGGTCTAGGAAATGGTTGCTTTGAAGGGTCAACAAAGATGCTGGGATGTGGATATTAATCTATGTTAAGGGGACCCCTGTTTTGCAATGAAGAAGGCAGTGAAAGCTGCAAATACTTAGGAGGGACTTGCAAAGGCTTATGCAGAGAACACCATGGTGTTACCTGCTCAGCCATCAGTACCTGTTCTGACACCCTGATTTTGCTACCCTGACTTGTTGGGGCCCTTGGAAGCCAGACTCCAACCCCACGACACCTATCAAGCTGTTCTAGGAACTTGGTCTGAGAGCAAATGCAGTTAAGAAACCGTGAGGACTGACAGACACAATAAACCAGACCTTTTCTGTTCCTGTAATTCTTTTTTTTTTAAACATATATATTTTTTAATGTTTATTTATTTTTGAGAAAGAGAGAGACAGAGCATGAACAGGGGAGGGTCAGAGAGAGAGGGAGACAACAGAATCTGAAGCAGGCTCCAGGCTCTGAGCTGTCAGCACAGAGCCCGACGCGGGGCTCGAACTCACGGACCACGAGATCATGACCTGAGCCGAAGTCGGACGCTTAACCGACTGAGCCACCCAGGCGCCCCAGCCGTTCCTGTAATTCTTAAGGAGGCTTTGGGGGCTCAATTACCCTTAGTAAATTCCTTTAGCACTTTCTAATAAAATGAAAGGAATGGAGAGTGCAGGAAAGCAGCTTTCACATGTGACCAAATATAGTTAAAATGTTCAGGATGTTTCATCGTTAAGGGGTGAAAAGAGAAGGTACTACCACAAAACGTCCCTTGAGTTCTAAAATAACTGCATACCAGGAACATGATGGTATTTACACAAGGGCATGTTTTTGTATGTAGAAAGGGAAAAAGAAAAGAAAATGCTGGATGATGGAGAAGCACGTGGGCAAACATGCTCTCAGAGGCTCCTCATCTGTGATGTTCACTCCCTCACAGATGGTTGCCGGTCACCCACATTCACCAACACACCGTATGGAGCCCCAATCACAGCCTGTAATGGTGACCAGTACAAAGCTCAGTCAACCCAGAAGGGTGACTAACCAAAGCCATCCAACAATGGAATTGAAATCATTTGATTTACCAAAATATCTCATCCACACAAATTTTCCAAGGGTAGATTAAACTGTTGCTTTCAAGAGCAAAAAATCTGAGATCTGTTTAGCTTTTCTGGATATTAACCACTTTTCTGTTGAGACAACAACGTGGCCTGACAGGACCAGCAGCTCTGTTTATCCTCTGGGAAGGAGGCTTGGAATTCCTTCTCATTAGATGGAAGCAGTTTTAGCCTTCATAGCCCCATATGCTGGGAATAAGCAAACTTAGAAAAGACGATAAATCTGCCCAGTTACTTCTCTGCATTAATTCAATGTCCCCAAAACAGAGTAGAAGAAATTGGAGAGTTGAATCAAGAAACAGTATATGAAAACTGGACAATTTTATTGCATATCCTAAATCAAATGTTCACACTGTTCTCACTAATTAGACCAAAGTACTGTAAGTTCTGTATCAGTCACATACTAGAAGTAAAAATATGTATTTCAAAAATAAATCAGAGTCACTTGGGGACTAGGTGAACCACTGGCTGCTCTATTTGAACAAAAAGTTGGAAGCTCCCAATTTTCCAAGGGGACCCCTTCTATCTAGCACACCCTCGCTTCATGTTTAATACACGTCAGAGGCTATATTCTGGGATGGGATATTCCAGTTATAAACAAGATTTGTCACTGTCCTCATTACTATGGCTCAGAGAGAAGAATAACAATTTCTTCACTCTATGCTGAGTTGTCAATAACAAGGTATATTTTGGTGGGAATATACCATTGGTGATGATTCTACTATAATCTGGTATAGTGGCTTTGCATGGTCCCCATCTCGGCTAACTGTACATATCTGTGAGGCAGTTGGATGGGGTCGGGGAGCCAGGACAGGAAGAGCAGCCTGGGGACACCAAAGCTGTGACTCTGGCCCTACGAGCAGTGATCTGTCTCCTGAGAGCACACCCGCCCAGCCCGCATGACTCAGCTCAGGAGGGACCCTGAGTCATGTTCACCTCCAGGGATATACCTCACCTGAACGCAGCGGAACTGCAGCAAGACTATCCTTAAAACCTTCCCTCCAAACAGACCTGGAATCTGTGCCACCCTGCTTTGTTTCCATTTCACGCCTCCCCTCAGTGACTCAAGGATGACATTCTTGGCCACATCATGCGGAAAAGCAATGGAAAGGGTGTTAGGGTGGTCACAGAACTGAGGTGTGGCTCAACCAGCCTCTCTGAGATGAGTCACACCCCAAGTGCTGAGGGGAAGAGACCAGGACGGCCAACGCACCGGCGTCCAAGAGCAGCTTCACGATCTCGAAATTGGAATGTGACACGCTGTAATGGAGGGCCGTGTTGCCGTTGCCATCCGCCATGTTGATGATGTGGCGCAGGACGTCCGGGGAGACGGCCTCAAAAGCAGCTATGTAGTCCCCCACCATGGCCGGGCAGGCCGACTTCTGACTGGATACGCGGAACCACTCGTGCTGCAGGGTGTTCAGACAGGACCGCTGCCAAGACACCAGCAAGGGGCATTAGTTTTTCTATTTATAGACCTTTCCGAGACCCAGCTGCAAGCCCAAGAAATGAGGCCTTTTATAGTCAGGGTGCGTGCAGTTAGAACTTGCTCTCCAAGAATGACTAATGAAACGCAGAGCCCTAAGAGAAGCCTCAGACTCCAAACTGGAGTCCCTCCTGCTTTTCAACGACAGGCACGTTCTAACTTCTAAAGAAGAGGTCAGACAGCAATACTCAGGAGCTCCACCAGCAAGGTTCAAAATCTGGCTCTGCTCCTTGGGGGCCGTACAATCCTGGGAAAGACACTCATTCTGTGCCTAAGTTTACTCATCTGCAAAACGGGAATGGTAAGAATACCTTTGCCCCACAGCACTCGCCAGGAGGACAAACGAGGCAATACACATGAAAACGCTCAGGCCTGGCTCCATTGATGACCGAACTATTAACATTACATAATTGTGCTGGCCCTGCACCTGATTTTCAGAGTAGTCAGGACAGAAGAAGTGACCTCACTCACACTTGATGCTGCTGCTTTCTTCCTATACAGACCAACCTCAACTCCTTCAACATCCCCACGGCACTGGGCTGGGAGACTGTAAGCATGTAGTCAGTTCATTGTCACTCCAATCCCAGATACAAACGTTCAACCACGGGAAGGGCTTAAAAAGCAGGTCCCAAACAAATGACATTTCTCATTTAGGATCCTCTGCATCTGATCACGAGCCCCAGGCACCCTCCCTTGGGCTGTGGACACATGAACATGGCGTTTGTTTCCTGGGCAATCAAGTCAATCCCAGACCGTATGAAGTTCAGTGCAGACTGTGGGTAGCCACTGCTGGTGTTGGAAAGAGCTATAACACTTCTTCCATGAGTCCTCTTTTACGTGAGTTTACCATCCATTCATTTGTGCTTTGCTTCTTTTTTTTTTTTTTTTTTTTTTAAAGTGAGTTCTGTGCCCAGTGCGGGGCTTGGGCTTGGGCCTCGTGATCCCACGATCCCAAGATCAAAAGTTACGTGCTGTACTGACTGAATCAGCCAGGTGCCCCTTGTTGCTCACTCTTTAAAGACTTCAAAATATATCAGAGAAAGATGGACCGCCTCTGTCAAAAGCACCAGAACCCAAGAAGTCCCCTTTCTACAGAGGCTGGAGCTGGGATTGTACAGCTTCCGTATCTTTATCATCCTGCTACTGATTATTCAGTTTTAGCCCATTCAGTCGTACTCTGGGCCACCTGGTAAAAAGGGTCCTGGGCTGGAAAAAATGCATCACATGTTTTCTTCTGCTCACTCTTTTACGTATTCAGGTTTCCATTTCTCTGGAGTCCATCATCACGCAGAGGGAAGGGAACTGTGTCGTCTGGGTGGCAACGTCTGTTACGGATATGCACGTGCTGTCCTGTGATGGTTACCTGGCCCCGGCAATGTCATCATTCAGGTGTCTCCCACTTTTCACAGAACAATGCTTTAAACACTTTTTCACCAAGTGAGTTCAACTTAACCAAAAAGGTACTGAGCACAGAGTGTGCATGTGACAACATGCTTGGCAACCTGGGGCCGCAGCATCAGTATTTTGGGAATGGTAGAAGAAAAAGTCTATTATGGCTATAAGACCTAGGGTCCAGAAGCACCAGTTTTTAAGTTTAGGTTAAACCTTGTGGGAAATATTAACACTGCAGTGACGTTTCCTGGTTTTGCTATTTGTGACTGAAGCACAGACAGGGATTTAGTTTATGCTGATGGAGTTCAACATGTGGTTCTGTGATCCCTCTAGGTCAGGGGTTTTATTTAGTATTTCCTTCTGTAAACATCACCGCCGTGCTCCTTCCTCAGCACACTAATTCAATGTCAAGACACAGCTGGCTCTGATAAATTTAAGTTTCTATAGCAATATAAACAAATGGGTGAAGAAAACATAATTTAACAAAAAGGATTCAGAGAGGAGAAATAAAACACGGACCAGGACTTGAGACAGGTAAAATCTAGCCTCAGTACTAACTAGTAGCTAGTTAACTAGCTCTAGATGAATCTCATAGTCTTTAGGGCCTCAGTTAAGACAGGATAGACCAGAATACAGTGGCCTCACAGGTGTGCACGCCCAGGGACCTCTCATGCCTGTGATGGCTGTCACCAGGTCTTCTTCAGATTGTGTGTGTTGTACATGATGAAAACTGCGCCTTTCCAGGATTAGGCAGCCCCTGAAGTCCCTTCTTGTTCTAACATTTTGGTTTCATAACTTTATAATCCTCTGAAACTCAGAAATCAACTTTCTCGCTGGCTGCTGACAGATGCAGCATAAAACTTCACATGAACAAGATGCAAATATTCAAATGCAAACTGTATCTAACGTAACTGAGAATTTACATTTTTCTCACTGTGCTGCGAGAAGTGTCCATCAGAGGGCCAGTCTGACTGTGAGACGAGCTGCACCTCCAGAAGTCACCAACACACGAGGGAGCGACGAGCTCGGCCGTGGTAGCAGAGGCACCATCGCCACGGAAACGCTCACCTGTCCTGCGCTGGGCCATTCACGTGCCCAAAGCGACCCCCAGCTTCTCTGCCGCGTGTTTCCAAGTCTCTCAAAGTGTGCGACAATGACAAGTACAGTCACTCCTAAGTTTAAAAATAGTGGCTGCCTGCATTCCGCATCAGAACTTAATACGCAGTTTCATAATTGGAAGGAATGCTGACCTCGGCCCAGAGAGGTTGCTTTGAAAAACACACGCCAACTTGAAAAAAAAAAAAAAAAAAATTCTGGTGACTCTTCTCCCTGGATGACAAGGTTCTGTGAGCAGAAGCAGAACCTGTAGAAAGCTGATGCCTGACTGCAGTTCGCCTTCCGTTCCATGGGCGTGAGGCCCACTCTGCATACACGAGTGAGAAATAGTTCGGGGAAAGGCACACGAGTGACAACAGCTCAGGGCAGGCTAGAGACACCCTCACAATGGGGTCCACTCGGGTCCTTTGTACGGACTGGGGACAGCGTCTGTAGGGAAGACTCACCATGTCCTTGCTGGTCAAAGCTTTGGGGTCATTTATGTTATTTTTCAGTAAGTTGCATGCAGATAACATCTTTTCACTTAATTCATACCTAAAAGGGGACAAGACAAAAGAGAGCTTATGTTTGGCCACAAAAGGAAAGACATTTTTATTCCCAACTCTACAGTCCTTTAAAACACAAGAGGCCCCAAGTTGACCTGGAGCAGGTCGTGGTGATATAAGGTGCTTGCCTGGAGGTCACACAGGCGTCCCCAGGCATCCAAGCATCGAAGCCACTGCACAGAGCCAGTGTGTCCAGCCAGAGCTCAGCTCTGGCCATACGGGGAGCTTTCGGCTTCACCTGTTTGGCCTTTATGATAGTATGGACTAACATCTGGAGATTTTTCCCTCCTTCTGTTCTAAGTTCTCAAAAATATTTTCAATCGTAAGAGGTTGATGCAGTCTGTGTTACCACATATCCGTTATGCTGACCAGTAAACCACACCTGTGAACTCTGCAAGTGTGGAACCCTCCTGAAAATATCAACTTAAAAATTGCATGACACATGGTACACAAATTATATCTCAATAAAGCTGTTAAAAAAAATCTAGATGATAAGATCCTGAGCCACGTGAAAATACTTGGAAATATAAACTAGAAACACTTACCTCGTATTCATGTAGTTAAACTTCCATTTGCACAATTAAATAGAAGTTTAGTGAAATGTTCTATTTATACTTCACACAGTGGAAAAACCATCTTGAAATTTCCATCTGTTCTAGTCTCTCCTGTTTTATAAGCATTGATTCTCTATTTGCTAACAGTCTGTAAAATCTGCTACATCGTTAGATACGTTTCAATCAGAGTATTTATTTGATATTTTAGCTGCTGTTCAGGATATTCCCAAACCCATTCTTGCGGTGTTCCTTATCACTCACTGAGCAACAAAATATAGACATGTGACTGATTACATCATCTTTACGGTGAATGTGGTCCCTGAGGCTAAAACACTGTTCCTCTTATGCACAGAGATGTTACCATAACAATACCGACACCAGTATCCAGAAAAATGGCTAATGATACAATCTGAAACCTTGAAAGAAATGTGCTGGCCACACAAAATTCTGATATGCCTTTAAATATAAGGTGGGTTGTCCAAACAATGGAAACCTCAGTGGCACTTAATAGTTCTGTGGACAGTGGCTCCACATATAAAATTAGATCGCGAATAGGTTTAAAGGAAACAAAGGTGACAGGCTGAGGAGCCCTTCCCTTTGCCGCTCCTCTGAGAGACCTAGAACTTATCCCCCTCCACCTATATTTATGAGCAGCAGACGCGATGGTTGTACCTTTGAGGATGAAGTTTAGCTTTCCTTTGGGGGTCAGAAAGACCAAACCAATAGTTACAACTGCAAAATCTCCTAACTGGACAACTCTTCTGCCCAAGCACATTGAACGTGGGAAAGGTTAGGGAGGGGAGGGGAGTGTACCACACCTCTCTCTGATTTCCACCTTCTCAGGTTCACATTCTGGAACCTGCATTTCATCTTCCACCCTGGCGGACTTGAAACCTTCCATATTAACTGCATGGTGCCCTTCCGCCACTCCCCGAGTGTCTTCGTCCTCCTCTTCCTCCTCCTCTTCCTCAGGAGGATACTCAATGACGTCACACTCGTCATCTGACTCGGAGGAAGAGCTTTCATCTGAGCTGGAATCATCACTTGAAGTTGTTTCATACCTAGGTGGCAATTGGGAGTTCAGGAGATGCAAGGCGTGCCCGGAAAGACCCCGTGACAGAAGTTTTTATGCAGGGAAAGCTAACTGACTCCGGACATTTCACCAGTGGTTTTAGACCCTGCATTTAGAAGTTCAAAGTAAGTTCTATTTAAAAATCTGGTGGTTTTGAATGGGCTCTGACTTAAAAGGGATAACTTGGGTTCCCAATCGGTATCATTATACACTTGTAGGAAAAAATATGTATAAATACAGCACCTCTGGCTTAGTAGAAATCAAAGGAAACTTAACTTCATGAAAGAAGTTAAGGTCTGCAGTGGTTCATTTTTTTCTGTGCCTTTTCTTCTCCCTTACATTCTTCCTGTTTTGCTTCATTAACTGTACCAGTGTTACGGTGAACCGATTATGTAAGTAACCCATAGTTTCTCTGGTCCATATGTCCTCCAAGACCTCCTGGGCCACATCACCCAATACGACTTCAAAGATTCAGAAAACAGGCCTCATTAAGTTAAATCTCTACGGTACACTTTGCTATAAATATTACCTCCAATAACTGCCCTACTGCTTTCTTGTCGAGGCCATATATGGATTCATAGATTAGCTGCTCTGATTCAACTGTAGGAAGACAAATTGGCTGCACTACTTATCTGGCTCAATGAGAAACAAAAGAATAAACAGCTAATAAACACTCTATTTAGAGAGTCTAGAAGTGACGCACGGCTGGATTACTCATCAAGTGAAAGGCCCTACAATTTTGTTTGTATGCACGGAGAGCTAACAGCCCATTCTCAACGAGTGGACGGCCATCACCGGCCCGTGGAGTGATGCTCTCTCGCCTCTTTCTGTGTGTTTCTGAGTCTCATACAGGTAAGCACAAGTTGGCCAACACCGCGGGACACCTGCTGCCTGCTGCTTTTGTTGAAGACTACCGGTTTCAGATCAGAGGTGAGAAGATGTCAATAGCTCAGCTCCATCAGGTGTCCTTTCAAGAGTGAGTGGCATATCCTTAAAGAGAGCGAGAAGAGGAGAGGACAGAAGCCCAACTGCACCTTTCTGAGGGGATCTTCCATCACCAAAACGTGGCAGCAGCCCAGACTAGCCACCTTTGAATGGGACTCGAGGAGGCAGGAGGCAAAGTAGACAGACAGACCATGGAGAGACGCTCGGACCGCCATCTTCCTTACCCTCCGTTAATGCCAACAAACTGCAGATTCTTCTTTGCTCCATTTGAATCTCTGTTGCCATCCTTCTTCTTCATGATCGACTTCAGCGTGCTTTCACTGTTGGTACATACTGTGAAAAAAGGAATCGAGGCGATCGAAATTAACATAACTCATATGCACACAAGTTAAGCGAACGAGAAATCTCTCCTCACGCATGTTTGGTTTTTCACCACATTTATGTCAATCTAGATCTTGGCATGTACATATGAGAAACTTGCACAGAATCCAATGGAAAAAATGTATGCATACAAAGAAAATAATTTCAAGTTTTTTTAATGGAAAAAAAACCCCATTAGTACTTCCAGACATAACAAAAGCAATGACAACCAGCATTTGTATCAGGTTTCACTGTATAAAGTGACGCTGTATCTCATGTGGGCCTCAAAAATCACTTAGGCACTAAAATAGGGATTGTTATTATTCTTTTCCTTCAGCTGAGATGATCTGGGAAAAGTTGCTGCCTGCCAGACTGTGGAAGAATGAAATGGTGTTTAAAATGTTTCATAATTCACAAAATTAGATGAGTTTTCTTTGGGGATAGCACACCTCTTTCTTTGGTAAATCTTCGTAAAAGATATTCTAGGCCTACCTTCCTAACGTTTGGTTCTTAGGTCAGTGGTTATTCCAGGCCAATCTAGAAGGCACACTACACTGACACCAGACTGGAACGCAGGCAATGCCGGTCCCAAAAGCCTGCGGCTGAGAGGGACCAAGTGAGGGGAATTACCATAGAGGCCGGCGGCTATCTGGTCGTCGGTCAGGTTCACGGGAGACAGCGCGCTTTCCTGAGAGGGGAAGGCGTCCTGGCCGCCGAGGGGTCTCCCTTCCGTGGTCCCCGCTTCTTGCTCATGCCGGGATGTCTGGGTGTTGAACAGTCCTCCTGACTGAAGGCCTCCGCACTTACAGGGGTATTCCAGACTACTGCCTGTCAGGAAGGAGACGGGTGCACGAGTGTGTGATGTTAGGACAAACGAAGTGGGTTCAATTTTTTTTTTTTTTTGAAGATTTATGCAACTCATCGTCTTCTCAAGGGCTTTTCTCCCTGCATTTTCTTTCTGCATATATGGCAGTACCGTGCAAGCTGCCCAAACTCAAACCCCAAGGCCGCCTTCACCCTCAACCTTCCCTTTATCACCACATCCGGGTCCGCCCGGGCCTGTCCTTCCACCTCCCTCCCTTCTTCCTGGCCTGGCTGCTATCACCCAGACCGGGTAGAACCAGCAGCGTAGGATCCTGACTGCCCTCTTGCTCCGCCACGCGCCTTGCGCACACTGCTACAGAGCAACAGCCTGGCCCCTGGAGTCGCGGTGGCATTCTGGCTCAAACGCACCTGAGCAAAGCTAAAACACTCCCCTCTGCTCAGGAAACGCGGCCCACCCTGTTTAGCCACGTATTCTAGGCCACCCACAAGCTGGCACATCTTCTTTCCTCTCCACCTTTGTTTCCCACCATGCCCGGGGTCCCTGTGGAGGTGAGGACTGCAGCCCAGTCACTGGGATGCTGAGAGTGGGCGTCTCTCATTCTCCTGACAGCACTTTGTACCTTAGGAATGCTCCTTCCTCCCCCCTCCCAGGGTCAAGCCCTCCATCACCCCCTCTCCTGAGCCTTCCCTGACCTCTCTGACTCTCTTACAGGATCTGTAGTAAGACAAGGCGCCAGATAATTCCTGGGACCGTCTAAGACTCCCTTCTAGTCTGTGAGTATTCTGAGGGCACGAAACCGTTCAAATCAACTCTCTCTCCTCACATTGACTACACTGCTTTTGTGTATTTGGAGTGCCTAATATTTGTTCACGGACTCAAGCAGAAGATGTGGTTAAATGACTGCACATAATTAACGTATACAGGCATAGCACAGTGTTTTCAATGTGGCTGACAAGGAAAGATGTTTACAACATATGATTAAATAAGAAAAGCAGATAAAAGTCTACATATGTGATTCTATTAAAATACATATAAATACACACATCTGGAAGCTATGCAGATGTTAACTTTTCCCTGTGCTTGCCATTTTTTAGAGTGACTATTAACTGTGTTCAAAATCTTTCCTTCCTTCCTTCCTTCCTTCCTTCCTTCCTTCCTGCCTTCCTGCCTTCCTGCCTTCCTGCCTTCCTGCCTCCCTCCCTCCCTTCCTTCCTTCATTTATGAGACACACAGCATGAGTGGGCAGAGGAGTAGAGAGACAGAAAGACCGAACTCAAAGCAGGCTCCAGGCTACGAGCTGTCAGCACAAAGCCCGATGTGGGGCTCCAACTCAAGAACCGTGAGATCGTGACTTGAGCTAAAGTCGGACACTCAAGTGACGGAGCCACCCAGGCGTCCCTGTTCAAAATCACTTTAAGAAAAGAGTAAGAAAATTCTTTGCCTAGCAATTTGTTTCTAGAAATTTTATCCTAAGGAGGTACAAAAAGATACAGAAGGATGTTTATTGTCTGCATGAGTAAAACAGTGAAGAGGCAGATACCGCAGTATGCCAATAAGAAACCAGTGAAATAAGCTCTGGTATGTTGACACAAAGGAATTCTAGGCAGCCATTAAAAGTGTTGGTGCAGAGGGGCACCCGGGTGGCTCAGTAGGTTGAGCACCTGACTCTTGGTTTCGGCTCAGGTCATGATCTCATGGTTTGTAGGTTCGAGCCCCACATCGGGCTCTGTGCTGACAGTGTGGAGCCTGTTTGGGATTCTCTCTCCCTTCTCTCTCTGCCCCCCCCCCACCTCAAATAAACTTAAAACAATTTTTAAAAATGTTGACGTGGGTGGACATTTATTAGCACAGAAAGATAAGCATAATGTATTAGCGAAGTTTTTTTTTTTTTAACTTTATTTATTTTATCTTGAGAGAGAGCACAATTGAGGAAGGGGCAAGGAGAGAAGCAGACAGAGAATCCCAAGCAGGTTCTACTCTGTCAGTGCTGAGCCCAATGCGGGGCTTGAGCCCACAAACTGTGAGATCATGACCTGAGCTGAAGAGTTGAACGTTTAACCAACTGAGCCACCCAGGTGCCCCAGTGTGTTAGTGAGTTTTAAAAATAAGTTATTAAATTGTTCAGAGAAAATAAACTTATTTTGGTGAATGATTATATGTATACATATTAGAAGAAGTCTGGAAGGATCTAGAATAAACCTGCTTAACACTTATTTTCCAAGGCCAAAGAATTATAGGTTGTTACAATTTTTTCTTCATTGTGTTTATTTCCTAAATTATGTGTTGTAAACCTAACTTACTAATACAAATAAAAAATTTAAATCTACCCACAATGTGCTATGGTAAGAATTTGATCACAACTTTCTCTCTTCAAGCTCTGAAATCCCTTAGATCCTTAGAAGAAAAGACATTTAAATACTGATTGTATTCTAAGTCAATTAGGAAAAAAAGAACCATGATAGATTCTACAACTGTTCTCTTCAAACTCCACTGTTGATACCAATCATCTGGGATATCTGTTAAAGTGCAGGTTCCCAAGCACCTGCTGCTGTGACATCATTCTGCAGAACTGGGATGGGGCCCAGTGGTGGGCATTTCTGACATCTCCACACGGTGCTGTCCCAAGAGACGCTGATGCAGGTGGCCCACTTTCAAAAGTACTGGTTTAAAACAATGACCCCCTAATAAAAAAAAAGTGGAGGGAGGCAAAATAGTCACAGTGGGGCATTACCACCTCAATTTTAACTGTCATTTATCCAAGCTAAGAATTCTGAAAGCCAGGGACATTCGTTGACTTCGGAGCTGGACCAGAACCCACGTTTCCTAATTCTGTCCGTGAATCAACAGCACCAGTGCCCTCTGCTATAGCTCTGCGGGCATGGGGCCTCCCTCGGGGACTCCACAAACCCACCTTCCTCCCCTGCATACACAGGCAACATTGAATGCAGCCCTCCAAATCATACTTAGCGCTCTTTTGACCTAATGTGCTCCCCCAACATTAAACAGGAAACGTCTAGAGCGCCTCTGACTTACTTTAAGTGAAGTAAACAACGCAGGGCCTTTGCCTCTGTCCCTCCTTCTCCAACCCCACTCATCACTGCTGCGAAATTACTGCAGTCACCTCTCCCACGTCTCAGCAGTTATAATCCCCGAGTGCCAGCACACTCTTCCTGGACAAACACTCACTAAGCACGCTCCTATTCAAGAACCAGTGAGGACTTTTACAATGCAAATACACCAACAGTTTTTTATTATTACTGAAACCACAAGCACATACAAAATTAGACGCCAGTAGAACAAATCCTTGCGTGCCCATTAAGGGCTTCAACAACCGTGGGAGCTACCTGGCCTCACCTAGACTCCTCCACCCACACTCGGGATTACTGGGATGCAAAAACTAGAGGGCTTACCACTCTCATCCATAACTATTTTAGTATACGTTCCTAAAATAAAGGGCTCTTACAAATAATTACAGCATTAAAACTTTCAAATCTAAAAAATTTTAAACACAAGCTTATTGCAGGGGCATCTGGTTGGCTCAGTTAAGTGTCTGACTTTGGTTCAGGTCATGATCTCACCGTTTGTGGGTTTGAGCCCCGTGTCGGGCTCTGTGCTGACAGCTTAGGGCCTGGAGCCTGCTTCGGATTCTGTGTCTCCCTCTCTCTCTGCCCCTCCCTCACTCTCACTCTCTCTCTCAAAAATAAATAAACATTAAAAAAAATTTTTTTAAAAAGATTATTGCATATTTGCTCAGCATTCAAATTTCTCTGATGGTCTCTCAAAAAACTTTCGTAAGGTATTTGAATTCGAGTCTTTGTCATAAATTTCCACTGGCTACTCTGGTTTTTAAGTTTTTGGATCCATAGATTTCTTTCTTCTTTTTAACCACATCTTTCAAAAAATATTTGTAACGTGAGGTATAATTTCAATAGAAGAAAATGCACCACCGTGTAGTCTGACGAGTTTCGGTACATGCATACACCTGCGTAACCACTTTCCTCCGGAAGATACAGGACATTCCTAACAATGGAGAAAATCCACGCTGCCCATGCCGGCTTTTGTGGACAGTCCGCCCACCAGAGGCCATCGCTCCTTCTCACCAGAGCTCAGACGTGTAGACAAGGGCTTCGGAGAACTTCTCCCGTGCAGGTCCAAGCCCTCAGGTGGGCATGTGAGGGTCCTTTGTAATGAACAGGCGGCTTCATCTTGCCTGTGGGAGTTCTACTGCTCAACTATTCCTACCCTCTAGGTGTTCACAGTGCTCATGTGATGTAATCACTCCCACCTCTGTGCCCTTCTTTACTAGACTATTCTACAGGCTTGGAATTTCAGCGACCTTCACCACCTGAACCCTGACCATACACCTTTCAAGGCTCGCCAGGATTCTATTTCTAGAGCCTCTTTCCTCTGGTGCTATCCCACAGAGGTCTCTTTTCTCCCTCAAAGTCCTGCAGCGCTCGACCGTCCAGACCAAAGTATGCCCGTCCTCTGTTTTACACGTGTCTCGTCCACGAGCACGCCAGCTCCTGACTCCATGCTATCCTCTTAGCTGCTGTCCCCTTCAGGGCTGAGAACAATGCTGGGGAAAGGAAAGCCTCCAGCAAGTGCCTATATCATTTGATGGGAAGTCACGGGGGTTCTGTTCAGACTAATCAGCAAGGCAAAGAACAACATTAAATGCTAAACTAGTTCTCATTTGCTGAAACCGGAAGGAATGTGTCACTTTTATGGCCAGAAAATGCTTTTCAGAGAGGGCTGAAACTCTGGCTGCTCTTGAATGACCCATAAACAACTGTCCGAACTTGATAAGGACCCATGGTAGTTAGAGGGCACACACAAGGACAGACGCACCAGCACAAGGCTGACAAATGACTGCTGTGTTCAAGTACAACGCAGGAAAGATGCAGCCAAGAAAACCAAAGTACAGAGAACAACAAAATTCAACGGCCTCGACCCTGGCTACACTTCAGAATCACCAAAGTTGCGGATGGGGCTTTAAAAAATACAGATATGATGAGGGGTGCCTGGGTGGCTCAGTCGGTGAAGCGTCTGACTTTGGCTCAGGTCATGATCTCACGGTTCATGGGTTCAAGCCCCATGTCAGGCTCTGCACTGACAGCTCGGACCCTGGAGCCTGCTTCAGATTCTCCGTCTCCCTCTCTCTCTCTGCCTCTCCCCCGCTTGTGTGCTCTGTCTCAAAAATACATATTTAAAAATAAATAAGTAAAAAATACACAATGAACTATCTGTAGGTGGGCCCAAGTATTTATTAGTACCTTTTAAAAGCTCCTCAAGTGATTCTAATGTGCGGCCAGGATTGAGAACCACTGAATTAAATTAATGGGTACAAAACCTGAATGCTGAGGGGCACCTGGCTGGCTCAATCCACACAGCATACAACTCATCTCAGGGTCACGAGTTCAAGCCCCACCTTGGGCATAGAGCTTAAACTTAAAAAAAACAAACTTGACTGCTGAACACAAGAGTTTAGACTTTCCTCTGGTTAATTTAGTCCATCAAGTTGGACCATGTGAACTCTTAGGAATTAGTGGAGTTTACTTAATAGTTCTGGACCATTAATTGTAGAAGTCCATGACTACCAGTAAATGCTACCCCAACAACATGGGCAAAACGACAGGAGTAACCACAAAACACCTGCAGAATTCCAGCACTGGGGCCTAGATGCTCAAAACTCCCACCAGGTGGCAATGGTTCCTACGGGAGGCACCCCTGGAGAGTTAGGGACCAGGCGGGGAGGCAGCTGGGCTTCAGTCTTTAACTCATAATGACCATCAATGCCAATAATGCATGAACCTCATTTGATGATTTGACCAGAAGAGTGGTAACTAAAACACAGCGAGTCACAGAAATCTCAAGGTTCTGAAAAACAAGAACACCTGGAAATATTAATTCTAATTCTAAAGTACATGTAGCATTTAATATATGGATAATTCCACTAGCTAAGGCAAACTATAATGAAAACTAAGTCACATTATTAAAGAGAAAACTTTCTGCATGTTCCTGACTTGAGAATGTTTAGAAAGTAACATTTAGAAATGCTGAAAGCAAACGATTTTAAAAGAGAAATCTTTTAATGAAAAACAGAGCTGGAGGAGTGTTGTTTTTTTTTTAAAACAAGATCACCCTCTCCAGTTTCCTCCGTGACATTTCTCCATCTAGAATTTATATTAGTTCTTGGCACAGAGCAATGTGTATATTTGTTAGACAACTGATTTTAAAGAATAAAGTTGATTTAAAAAATTGCTGTTAAAATATTCCAATTCTTCTGCATGCCAACCAACATTTTCATTTACAATGCCAAGAGCGTTCTGAAAATGCAACTGTGAGCACTGTGGCCAGGTATTAAACATGTTATTTTGCTAAAATTTCAGCTAAACATTCTGATTTGAGCTTATTTGTCAGGAAGAAGGCCTGAAATGTCTGAATCATTATGGAGGCCATGCCATCATCTAGGTATTTTCCCCAAGTAAAACAAAGAATTCAAAGGGATCTGAATATGTCTAGTTTTTTCATAAAGAAAGAAGCTTGAACACAAATTTACCCTTTTCAGCCCACATACTGGTTTGGGGAAATTAGTAGAAATTATTCATGAAGGATCACCTGGGTTTTTGTTTGTTGTTTTGTTTTTGTATACACTACTTTTGGGGGAAGGTATGTATCTTTGATAGAGGAAAAAGGGCAATCCCGTTCTGAATGAGGCTCAATATTCGGAACCCTGCCTAAAGACCAATGTATGGGGCTACCAACAAAGTCAACTTGAACTGGAGAGCTTCAAGGATCCGAGCTGCTTAAAAATTTCTAGGGCCATTTTATTATCTCCCTGGGAACATTCCAGACAGCTGTCATGAATGTATCTAAATGTGGGTACTTAAAATGCTAGAGTGGAGGAAAAATCGGATTCTCCTTCACCACAAGCCCACCCACATTTAATTACACACCATCCCAAGACTTGACCCAGAAAACCCACACTGACAGGCTGCAGTGACTAAACTTGGGTTAAGCATGTGTGTGCTTCTAGATACAGCCAAGGACCTCATCTCCTCCCCCAGCCACAGACGACTTGACTGCAGCTGAACCCTTGGAGCATCTTTCTATTTGAACATTATTTGGTGGCTAACACACAGCGCCATAGGTGATCATTCATATTTCTGGAATACATATCTTGGCTTCCCACCTGGACTGCGAGTTCTTCAAGGCAAAGACCACTTTACATCATTTGGGTGCAAGTTCTTTAAGGCAAAGACCACTTTACACACTTTGCATAGAGCTGGCAATGAATGGATGGCTATCAACTGACCTGAACAGACAAGGGGGCAGGGCAGGCTGTAAGCATCTTTACTGAGATATTAATAACTAGCCGCTTGGAGGAAGTATGAACTAGTAGCTAGTAGCTACTAGTAGCTTGGAGGAAGAATGAACAGCTGTGACGACTGTCCAATATCAACATATTCACTTCATCGTTTACGACTGAACATCCAAGAACTCACTTCAGGTCTCAAAAACTACCAATCTGCAAGCTTGGGCCAGCAATGAACTGCGTATTTTAGGATTCAGAATATAGGCTAAGATAAACTTGTATCTGTTTCAGGAGTTCCCTGTCCATTCCACCAGCACCCGTTTAAAATAATAAAGCATCAGTTTAAGAGGGTAAGATTTTCAAACACGTGTCAGCTGATGGGTTCACAAAGGTGGTAGACAGATTTTAAACCTTTATAAACAATTTTCCTTAGGGCTGGAGTACTTAAGCGCCAGGTTTGTAACAGATGTCCCAGACCTGCAGTTTCAATTTTTCTGAGCGTAAGCTACCTCTTTTGAGGATCTGAGAAAAATTACGCAGTTTCTTCACAAAAATTCCTAACACAAAACAGTTCATGAAGCAATGGCCCCCAGATTAAGAGGCCTTGCTCTAAGGCTGTTTATTCTAACATTTCCCTGAAACAGGGCCTGGGTGGCCACCACCAGGCGGTGGGTGGTGCTGGTGGGAGGCAGCAGGAAACCCATGAATTTTAGAAAAAAAGTTTCCCAGCTGAATCTGATGGGCAGCCTGGCGAAGAGGTACGTTAAGAGAATAATTCTGCTCAAAGGGCATCAAGCGAGAGAAACCGAATCCAAACTTCTCATGACACCGGAGGGTATGGCAGCCTCCTGGCTTCCTCTCTCAACCGATACTTCCAAGTTCGGGAGCAGCCACTTCCGGGTCAGCTCTTCAGACTTCCGGGTCAGCAGGACCTTCCCTCCATCATGCCATCAGACACCCCAGGGTTTCAGAAACATTTTGTCTGGATTACATGACGCTCTGGTAACACTTATTTTAAAAAACTGCGATTAAAAAAAACCCCCAAGACCTAGGACAAGTAGATGGTGTATTAGTTGAGCTAAGATAAAACCAACTAGAAATAGTTACTTCTGTGACGACTTTATTTCCCCGATTTTGCTTTGGCTCAGATCTCTTCTACAAAATTACTTTCACAGTTATGGGAATGATTTCAAGTTCATACTTTTTTTTTTTTTTTAACCCAAGATAACCAAGAGTTCAAATACAAAGCTGATTTCAAAAGCAGTTCTCCCCCTACCCAACTCGTGTGCATGTGCTGTCTCTCAAAAATGAATAAACATTAAAAAAAATTTTTTAAAGCAGTTCTTCTGAGTATAAGAGTTGAGTTTTCTGTGAATCGCGGCAGGCAGTTAAGTTCCACTGTTAGAGTTTTGTTTGTATTTGCTCAGAGACAAAATATGAAGTACATGAAACTCACACTACCAGCAATCAAAAAGGACTTTATAGATATACGCACCCCGATGTTCACTGTAGCACTATCAACAGCAGCTAAATTATGCAAACAGCCCAAGGGTCCATCAACTGATGACTGGATAAAGGAGATGTGGCTTATGTACAGCATGTAATATTATTCAGCCATAAAAAGAATGAGATCGTGCCATTTGCAGCAACGTGGATGGAGCTAGAGGGTATAATGCTAAGTGAAGTAAGTCAGAGAAACACAAATACCACATGATTTCACTCACACGTGGAATTTAGGGAACAAAACAAATGAACAAACAAAATAAGAGACAGACCAAAAAAACCCAGACTCTTAAATATAGAAAACAGATGGTTCCCAAAGGGGAGGTGGGTGGGAGGACGGTGAAATATGTGAAGCAAATGAAAAATACACTTATTGGGGCACCTGGGTAGCTCAGTCAGTTAAGCATCGGCTCTTGATTTCAGCATAGGTCATGATCTCACGGCTTGTGAGATTGAGCCCTGCACCATGCTCTTTGCAGACAGCACGGATTCTGCTTGGGATTCTCTGTCTCCCTCTCTCTCTCTCTCTCTCTCTCTCTCTCTCTGGCCCCTCCCCTGCTCACTCTTTCTCAAAAATATAATAAATAAACATTAAAAAAATACACTTATCATGAAGAGCACTGAATAATGTATTGAATTGTTGAATCACTATATTGTACAACTGAAATTACTTGAACACTATATGTTAAGTACACTGGAATTAAAATTTTCAAAAAGACACATTGAGGAAAAAAAGCGCTTTACAGAACATCTTGGGTCATCAACAAATGGGGGCTGCGTCAAAATTATGACAAGGTCTCTTGAATCCTAGAAGAATGTTGGTGACCTTCTATGTGAAAAATAGAGTATGTACAATTCAACTTTTGTTAAGAAATTACATCTCTAAAATACAGAGCCACACACATACACACCTGTATACACCAACCACACAGGGGTCACCCCAAGAGAGCACGAGGAGACTTTCCCTTTTTATTTTGTGCTCTTCCTGAACTGTTAATTTGCTATGAGCACATATTTCAGTTACAATTTTAAAAAACTGAATCGGGGTGTTAGGCATTATGGGGCTACAAAAAAGAATGTTCTTTCACTGTGAAAAAGTGATGCCCTCCAATCTCCGACCTAGAAAAATGGAGAAGTCTCTGGACTGGGCACGAATACACAAAATTCAATTTAGGCTTTAGCTTTAGCTTTTACGCAGACTCTGAACGACTCAGAATTGAACACTTATTCTGTTTGTTTTGTGTTTTCCCATTGTTACCGGTATCTTTATCTTGGTAAAACTGTTCGTTGGGGAGGCATAATAATTGAGGGAAGAAGGTGACGGCCAGAATTATGAAGACAAAAACTTGGATTAGAAACAAAAGGCCATTTGTACAATTTGCATTTGGGCCACTTGTTCCGTATCTACATTTCCATTTCTGGAAGTACTAAAACAGCAATGACAGCCAGCATTTATTGATCATTTACACTCTGTGCTGCAGACTATTCCAGAAGCTTTCCTCCTATTGACTCATTAAATCTTCATTTCAACCCCACGAAGGAACAAAGACAAATTGTCCTAGTGGCTGAGCAAAGAATCTGAACGCAGAATGTCCGGCTTCAGAGCCAAACTTAACTTCTTAAAGTAAAGTACTAGGTTCATGTAAGGCATCATTTCTATGCTCTTTTGGTGATGTCAAACTCAAATTCCACATTGTTTTCATTGGGGGAAAAAATGCCTATGCTCTACATGAAATGTATTCTAGACTGGGCGTGAACAATATTCTGTATCCTACAGAGCCCGCGGTAAGTCCCAGTGATTCTGACACGTCTTCACTCTTCACAGCCTGCAAGTGCTGAAAAGCTCTACTGTAACAAGCTACTTTATTTTTCAGTCCATATAACAATAACGAGTAACAGAAGCTTAATGCTCTGGGTGAGTCCCTAACCGGACTCCTTCTTCACTAGAACTTTAGAAGACAAATGTGATGTGAATTACAGAAATACTTTATTTTTAAATGTTTTTTAACATTTAATTTATTTTTGAGAGACAGACAGAGACGGAGTGTAAGCAGGAGAGGGGCAGAGAGGGAGACACGGAATCCAAAGCAGGCTCCAGGACCTGAGCTGTCAGCACAGAGCCTAAAGCGGGGCTCAAACTCATGAAGTACGACATCACAACCTAAGCCCAAGTCGGATGCTCAACCAACTGAGCCACCAGGCGCCCCCAGAAGCACTTTAAATTTGCTCCTGTGTGCTGGGAGGGAGCTGCCACTATGACCAAATAAGTGCTATTAAAAAGATTCATACTTTTGTTCAAATGCTGTAGGTCTCCTGTATTTTAGCTGATTAAATTGGTGTTCGTTTGCGGGGTCAGATCTAAACAGGGATGTCAAAACCTTCTCCCTGTTCCTGATGCTCACGGTGTCAGGCGGGTGACTGCAAGGGTACAACTAAATATTTTTGGCAGGAATGTGAAATAGAAACCCCAGTTTGGGGAGGAGGGAGGAAGCTGGCAGGAAAATGTTCTTATAATGGATGATGCATTGTACCATCTGTGTCTGGAGGTATTTAAGAGTTTTATTTTGACTTCGCATCTGACATCATGATTTTTAAAAAGAAGTAGAAACAAACATGTTATTAGTTACTTAAGACTGCTTCAGTCCACCTATCATTTTAATCCTATTTACTCTAAAATGACCCCTCTGTACATTTACTAGGCTTGATTCTAAAAGGCAAAAACCCCACACATCAGCTGTCATTGCCATGTTCAATTTTTTTCTTCTATAATAAGCTATCTCTTCCATAGAACATTTACTAGAAACTAACATTAATTCAGGTTTGAAAGTGAAAACCTAGGAACACATAAAAGCAATCTATTTCAGCCTATTTTAATCATTACTCTTTTGACTGTAAAGGGAAAGAATTAAAAATTTTTGTTAATGGTTTACTTACAATTCAGTCTATAATACATGTTTTCATATCAAATTAAATGCACACCATACAGTCCGTTTGAAGCATTAACATTCATTTTACCTGAAGCATTAGTCAGAGTAGAGAGTATGGGTTTTTTTTAATTTCTTTTTTAATGTTTTATTTCTTTTTGAGACACACACACACACACACACACACACACACACACACACAGTGAGAGCAAGGGAGAGGCAGAGAGAGAGAGGGAGACCCAGAATCTGAAGCAGGCTCCAGGCTCCAAGCTGTCAGCACAGAGCCCAATGCGGGGCTTGAACTCACAAACTGCATGATCATGACCTAAGCTGAAGCTGGACGCTCTATCGACTGAGCTACCCAGGGGCCCCAAGAGTGTGTTTTTAGTAGCTTTCCAAACCTCAAATACAGTTCAGCGTGTCAACAAAAGAAGCCACACGGGTCACACACGGTTAGCACCATCACCAATGACAATAAAGGCTTATCCCGGGCTCACCGTGTGCCCGCAGTGAATACAGAGGCAGCCTTACAGGATGGGTGCCCTTCTGTTCCCATTTTACAAATAGAGGGTAAAGAAGGGTCTCCCAGATCATGTCTCCCCAGATCATGCTGGTGTGAGAGAGCTGGAAAACCAGGAACAGAACCCTGTCCTATGATGATAAGATGCACAATTAGAGACACATGGCAAAGGGAAGTCCTTCTAACGAGGCCTGCTGGGAAATACCGTATGTCCTAAAACCTTCTGGGGTAATTTCTCAATTAGTTTCAATTTAAAGAAAAGCTGGGGTGAGCAGGAATCCCCCTGAAGAGAGGAGGGGAAAGACAAAAATGTAAGCACCTATCAAAATGAACCACGGGAAAGGCTCTCTTCTCTGAGTTCGGGCTGCGGACGCCCTTATCAGAGCGGCCTTTCTGGACCACCCCATTTCCAAGAGCTCCCCCCCACCCCCCCACCTCCCCCCCGGCCCCAACCATCTCCACTCACTATCCCTATAACTGGAGTTCTTTTCTTCATAGCACGGATCATCACCTGACATCCTTCAGGTCTACTGTTTATTGCCTGTGCCCTCAACAGGAAAGTAAGCATTGTGACGACAGAAGCCTCTAACTGTGCTTGGAATGGAGTAGGAATTCAATCATTACTTGCTGAATTAGCAAGTGAATTCATGGAATCGCTCTCCCTTGGTAGAAGTTTTTAAGCTTTTTTTTTTTTAATGTTTGTTTATTTGAGAGAGAGAAAACGCATGTGCGTGATGGGGAGGTGGGGGTGGGGGAGACAGAGAGAGGGAGACCCAGAATCCCAAGCAGGCTCCAGACTCTGAGCTGTCAGCACAGAGCCCGATGTGGAGCTCAAACCCACAAACACGAGATCATGACCTGAGCCAAAGTGGGACACTTAACTGACAGCCACCTAGGCGCTCCATACCTTGGTAAAAGTTTTAATGAGAAACATTTTACGCCAGTATGTGTCACTGATCACATACAGGTAACTATGATTACAAACTGTGGGACTTTTTCAGGCTGTCCTGTATAAAATGAGCAAGTAAGTAACTAGAAGATGTCGTAGCAAACCGGTGCGTCCCAGAAGACAGCCACTAGGCCAGCCAACGCTAGCTTGCTTTTCTGCTCCCGGCCACAGTCCTCAGCCAGAGGCCAGTGAAACCATCAGACAACGAGAATCAGCAGAGCTGTTTCTGGGTTTTGATTCTTGCTGCTTATGGGTGTTCCTGCTACGCACTACCGTTCTAAAGCTCTCTCCACGGTTCCAAAAAAAATAGTTCCAGCAATTAAAAAGACCCACACCTCCTGGAAGTACATTATTATTCCCACCCTCCCTCCTCCCTGGCTCCCTCAGAAACCCACCTACCTGTGACTTTACCCAGACTCATTCTTGGGAAGTCAGGGTTCCTCAGCTCCTCCGTACTTGCGGACTTCATGACTGAGTTGATCGAGGACAGGGTGCTAATGAGCTGCGAGTTCAGAGAGCCGATCTGTGAGTGCGGCTCCCCAAAAGCCTCTGCCAGTTCGCTGTAGTTCTCAGCCAGCAGTGTCTGCTGCTCAGCCAGCAACTTCTGGACACGCTCAATGTAGTGATCCAAGCCGGTCACCATTCCAGCAGGAGCCTGGGGCAGGGGGCTCTCCGTGACCTCGCCAACAGGCCCATCTCCTACGCCGACGCTCCTCCTGCTGGCTGCCAGCCCCAGAGTCAACTGCGGAGGGCCACAGGCGATGGTCCTCATTTTGAGGCCAACCAGATAATTGTCATTAATATTTATCTGCCCCACGCCTGACTCTCTGGTCTTCACGGCCGACGGCCTGTCAAACCCAGAAGTGCCAGAGAGCACGGTTCCAACTCCGATGGACCGTGTGTTGGTGGAGGAATTGACATCCTTCACGCGGCCTTCTCCTACGGCCACCGTCCGCATCTCCACGGTCTGAGTGCTGGTCTGCTTGTCCAAAGTGCTGAGGGAAGTGCTGGTGCAGGATTCCGCAAGGGTAACCACCTCGGTGTTGGTGCCCCGGTCCACCTGCTCCCAAACCGTGCTGGTGTGCCGGCTCGCGGTACGAGGCACCGCCATGACAGCGGCCTCCACCTGGCCAGCGGCCTCCGTGTTCACGCTCCGGGACGTGAGCTCCTTCGGGGGGCAGACAGTCACGTCAACGGAACAATCCCCGCAGCCGATGGATCGCACTTCTTTGAGATTCAGGTTGGTCTTGAGGAGCGACAGATCGTGCACGGACTCCTCCGTGTTGCTGCCCGTTTCGCAGACGCTGATTTCCACACCCACGCTCTTGTCGCACGTCTCCACGGACCTCCCAGTACCCTGCTCGTGCGTTTCCACCCTCTCCTTGACAATCCACCAATTCATGGGCAGCTCGGGCCCCACGAGCCTGCTCTCACAACGGGGCCGGCAGGAGACGCCCAGGCTGTGCCTCTGCACGGCGCTCCCGACACAGGCATCCGCCAGGTCCACGTGATGGCCAGCCGTCTGGTCTCTGGTGGCCACCACCGCCTCCACCATCTTGCTGAGAGCCAGCGGCTGGGCCATCACGGCTTTGTCCGCCTTCTTCCTCGACCCCGCGGCCTGCAGCTCTTGCTTGAGTCTCGTCATCTCGCGGTCATGGGTGGTATCTTTCAGTTGCATTTCCAGGCGGTAGATCTTCTCCTTCAAGGCCTCTATGGTCTGCTGCTGCAGCTCTATTTCCTTGTCCGCTTCCGTGGTCACGCCAAGCATGGCCTCTGTCACACCGACCCCACAGTCCCTCGACTCGGTGGCCGTCCCGACGGCGGCGTCCTTCCGGGACGCGGAGCCCCTGCGGTACACGACCACGCGGTCCATGGTCTCGTCGGCACCCACAGCCACGGACCGGCCCTCCCCGTCCTCCCGGGGCCCCGAGGAGGCCTCGCAGCTGCTGTCCTGGATCTTCCGCTCCAGGGCCTGCATGTCTGCCGCGAGCTGCCGGAACTCCCTGATGCTCTGCGCGCTCTGTTCCACGCGTTCCATCTCGTCCTCCTCGTAGTCGATGTACAGTTCACCTCCGCCGCTACCGCGCCGGGCCCTGGAGAGCCGCTCCAGCTGCGACGCGTTCCCCGCACTGTAGGACCGCTTCCTCACACCGCACGCGTCGTTCTGGGCTGTCGCTCTCTGGTGTTTCAGCTGCGAGGCCAACTGTCTTTTCTCCTCTTGCAAGACGGAGATCTTCACCTGGAGCACGGGGATGGTTCGCACCTGCTCCTCGAGCTCCTTCAGGCGCTTCAGGGCAATGGCCATCTGCTCGCGGATGTGCTGCAGGTGCATGGGGCTCACGTTGGTCACTGGCGTGGAGATCCCCGAGCTCAGGGGGCTGTGGCGGATGGAGCTCCCCATGGACGACGTGGTGGCCACGGCTGGGGCATAGCCGCTGTACTCGCCGTTGCCTTGGTATCCATTCTGAAGCTGGTGCGCGGCAGGATTGTGGTTTCCGGAACCCATGAAGGAGGAGAGCGAGCTCGTGGAGCCCATGCCTCCAAAACTGGCCAGCCTGGGCCTGCGGAACTCACCCGGGGCCACCTGCATGGTGACTCTCTCCTGTTCCAGTCTCCTCCGGGTCTCCATCAGCGTCTTGGTGACATGAAGGTTGTGCTTTGGGAGTTGAGGGGAGGGCGGTGGCAGCTGTCGACTTTCTGGGACGGTAAGGAAAGGGGGTGAGGTCTCCAGAGGGGCAGGGGGCCTTGGGATGGGAGTCGACGTAACGTGGCTTCTGGCTACCAGGAAGTGAGGACACTGCCTGTTGTCATCACTGTTGGAGGACGAGAGGGATTCCGTGGAAGTCCACACAGCCTGCTGACCGGGCACGGCCCTGCTTTCCGGGCATGGCACCGACGGCTTCCGCCTCTTCTGGATGTTGAGTTTCTTGATGGTGTTTCCTTTCTGTATGTCGTCCACGTACTTGAGGAAGTCTAAGTCCAACTGATAACCATAGGGGGTCTCCACAAAGTAAGGATCTTTCTGTTCCTTGTCAGGATCTCCGTTCAGAACATCATCTGTTTTTCCTAGGAGAGCGAGAAGGGAGTATTATAATGCCATGTGATACACTCAGTGATAAAAACCAGTATCTGTATATTCGGCAGTGTGGCAAACTAGTGTGATTTCAGAGTTGACGGACTTCTGTCTGTTCTGATCCTGGATCTACAACCTGACAGTTGGGTGAGTGAGTATACCCCTGGGAACTTCAGCTTCTCCCTGAGTAAAAATGGAAACAACAAGTATATTTACCTCACAAGGTTGGTAAAGAATGTAATGAGACTGTGGTTTTAAGGATCCCAGGGTATATGAAGTCCTTACCAACTACTTTTATTTTTGGAAAGAACATATTGAAAAGACTTGTGTTTTCAAGGAGATCATTTCTTTTGTTGTCTACAGGCCACTGAGGTATAGAGAACAGTCCTTAAGCCTCCTATTTTCGGGGTGCCTGCGTGGCCCAGTTGGTTAAGCGTCTGACTTCGGCTCAGGCCTTGATCTCACGGCTGCTGAGTTTGAGCCCTGCGTGGGGCTCTGTGCTGACAGCTTGGAGCCTGGAGGCTGCTTCGAGTTCTGTGTGTGTGTGTGTGTGTGTGTGTGTGTCTCTCTCTCTCACAAATAAAGACATTAAAAAACAATTTTTTTTTTAAAGACTCCTATTTTATAAAGTGAACTATGAGGCACCAAAGGTGAAAACGCTTAGAATAAAGGACCACATCGGTGCAGATCCAGGAAGCCTGGAACGTGAGTTCTCCCCACCACTGGTCTTTTGCAGACACTGCAGCCTTTCTAAATGGTGGCCGATGGAAACCAAGTTGTCAATAAATTTCATAAAAAAAAATAAAATAAAATAAATGGTGGCCGAAAGCACCCCAGTGCCGACCACCACCACAAGATCACAATTTGCCTTGACCCTTTCCTTGCTGAGAAAGCCAGGGGCAATGAGTGATTAACTCTAGCAGCATGTGTGTAAGAACACAGAAGGCAGACTTCAACTCTTCGTGCCTTCCCATTTAACCACCCCTGTCCCAAACGGAGAACTTTTCTCTCTTGGATTTCTTTTGGACAAAACATTCGATCTCCCAAGAACACCTCCTTTTGTATTTGTAACACGTCCAAACAGATGCAGAAGAGAACGAAAATAAAAGCAAACCTATACTCTAAACACTGGATCATGTGGCATTCAGTAAATGCTACTTGGGGCTAAACCAAACATTTAGAAAAGGAAACACAAGAACTTTTCAAGGCACAGACCTTGCTGCTGACCTGAGCTGTGCATTTCAAATAGAAAAGCAAGGCCGTTTTTGTTTGTTTAAATTGCAGGATTAAGTAATGTGTTTTCCTAGAGTCATAATAACAAACTCTGCTTTTTTTTTTTTTTTTTTTTTTTTGAGCAGTGGAAAGATCCCAAAACCAATGAGTGAAAATGCAAGCCACGTGTACCCCTGCTCCTATCCTGGGTGTAAAAACCCACCACATTGCCGGACAAGCATTTCCAGTTCACTTTATAAAAATTTGGGTTGCCTGCCTGTCCTTCCTAGTCCAATCACTGCTGGGCATTTGCACCTGATAGGGTGAAGGCACTGAGTAAACCTTTTGCCTCCTCTCTCCTCTGAAAAGTTGGAAAGAAAAGTACGAAAAGGCTGCCAAGCAGTGGAGTAGAAAGGTTATGTATTCTTCCTGTCCCGATTTAAAACAATATTAAGCTGTTCTCCCTGTTCGTATTTAGACACTGGATTTCATTTCTAAAACGTGGAAATTCTATTGGAACCAGGTGCTCAGCTTTAATCCTTTTCTAACCTCGGGGTGAGCTGATGAGGAGCCGGCACCCGAATACTTGGGCTCACGCTAGCAGAATGCTTCCTTCCTTCCCTCTTTCTTTCCTTTTTAACTCCACACGGGCAACACGCTCGCTCAAAATATGCAGCCCGACCTGTTTCCAGAACTGTCTGCGATTCCACAAGCAGAGAGAAGCCGCCGGCTCGGGTGTCCAGAAAAAGCAGGCAGATCTGACCAACGGGATCGGGGGATTCTAAAACCGGGCCACCGCTCCTGCAGGCCACGGGGAGCGGGTGCCCAGGCCGGAGACTGAGCTCCGCGCGCGCATGCCCGCCGCGCTCCGCTCCCCGCCGGGCCCGCTCGCCTGCCCGCCGCCCCGCCACCAGGTGCCCGCGGCGCCGCGCTCCCCGCCGGCCTGAGGCTCGCCGCCCGCCGCCCACCCGCCGGGCGCCCGCTGAGCTCCGCTCCCCGCCGGCCGGCTCCCCTGTCCCCGCACACCCACAGGCCCCCTCTCCTCTCTCCCCGCCGGCCTGCCCCCCGCCGGCCGCCCCGCTCACCAGCTGGCTCCCAGCGCGCCCGGCCCTGCCTCGGGCGCCCTCGATCGGTCTTCACCCCGTAAGGAAAAGAGGTTCAACATTCGTGCACACTTCGCCCGGCCACGCGCAGACACCATAGGCCCGGTGCTCGCCAATGAAGTCTCCCTCCGGCTCCGGTGACACCGCCCCCCGCACACACTCAGCTGCTCGGCATTCCCTGCTTTCTTAATGAAAACAGGAAACCGGCAGCTTGTGCAAATGTGGGTTCTCCGTTCCAGTCGTCGCCAGGCATAAAAATAAAGCCGGCAATTGAAACCTCTCCACACAGAGGTTCTGTGTCCGCCGTACCAGCCACTTCGTCCCCGAAGAGTTTGTGCGCCGGTGTGGAAACTAAGCAGCCTGGGGCCTGGGTCACCTGAGGAAGTTCCAGGCACAATGGGCGCCACTGTCCCCTGCGGGAAATCTCAGCACTGGGCTCATAACCAGTGACAAGCAGTTATCCTTTGACAGTAGTAATCTCAACCGCGCCTTTGCCACTGATGAAAAGCTCTTCAAAAACAAACACCACCCCCCACCTTTTCCCAGCTACAAAAGTAGTCCATGCTTATATTAAAAAAAATAATAAAAAATAAAAAAATCCCGTACAGGCCATTTAAAGAACGAAAAAAGTCACTCTTCTCTCACCACCTAGTGGTAATATCAATACTTTGGTTTAACTCCTAGATTTTTCTGTGTTATCTCTTAACATGGTTATTTTACCCATCTGCAGTAGAAAAAGGTAATTTTTGTGTTCTTTTCAAAAACGTTTTTCTAAAATGCACTGATTTGGGGCGCCTGGGTGGCGCAGTCGGTTAAGCGTCCGACTTCAGCCAGGTCACGATCTCGTGGTCCGTGAGTTCGAGCCCCGCATCAGGCTCTGGGCTGATGGCCCAGAGCCTGGAGCCTGTTTCCGATTCTGTGTCTCCCTCTCTCTCTGCCCCTCCCCCGTTCATGCTCTGTCTCTCTCTGTCCCAAAAATAAATAAACGTTGAAAAAAAAATTAAAAAAAAAATAAATAAAATGCACTGATTTAATGTTAAGATTTGGAACACAACCAAACACATCACATTTTTCAGCGAAATTTAACTGCCCGGCTCATTTTAGTCGTTTCTTAAATGCACACTGAATTATCCCCCAAATGAACTCTGGACTTCTAAGTCTGGGATTCAGGAAAGGTTAGAATTCAACCACGTTAAGGTTTGATCATTTCCTAATACTGCTTAAATCAGACTATCTTAAGTGACTTCTAATCCAAATTTTATCCTCCAGCAACTAAAAAAACAACCCGTGTTTCTCAAGGTGTCATTTTTATAACCTACTGTCCACTGTGTATTTCTTCTACAGTTAAATAAAGATACCCAGGGTCATTTTTTGCCTCCTGCTTTCACATACAATACCACAGATATGGCACTTATAGGACCCTGAATGTTTTCCCAACTTTTCCACACGTGTATATCCTATCCCTCTGTGCTAGACTTTCATGTATCTTGAGCAACAAATTTAAAAAAAATTTTTTAATGTTTATTTTTATTTTTATTTTTGAGAGAGACAGAATGTGAGCGGGGAGGGGTCAGAGACAGGGAGACACAGAATCCGAAGCAGGCTCCAGGCTCCGAACTGTCAGCACAGGGCCGGACGCGGGACTCAGGAACTGCAAGGTCATGACCTGAGTCGAAGTTGGATGCTTAACTGGCTGAGCCACCCAAGTGCCCCAAGAGCAACAAATTTAATTTTAAAAATTTCCTTCACTGCTCCCCCTTGCCAATCATATACATCAATTAGTAAGATGTGGAGAACAACATGGATGTTTAAAAATGTTTACTGAAGGATTCCCGGAATATACAGTATTAATGAATTTTTAAGAACATCTTAATACTCTGTAGACAGAAGTTGTTTGTTCTACATAGCGTTCAAGACAGCTCTTCCATGAAGCTGTTTTCAGTGTTTTTTTTTTTTTAAAGTTTATTTATTTATTTAGAGAGAGAGCACAAATGGGGAAGGGGCAGAGAGAGAGAGAGAGGCAGAGAGAAACCCAAGCAGGCTCCGCACCACCAGTGCTGAGCCTGATGGGGGGCTTGACCTCACGAACTGCAAGATCATGACCTGAGCCGAAGCCGGACGCTCAACCGACCGAGCCACCCAGGCGCCCATCAGTGGTTATTTTTACACTGTAGAATCATGAGTGGTTGTATGTTGTTCTTCATATTTTATAAATTTTTACAACCTACATATTCATCTTTTTAAAAAGATTTATAAGTCACTGTTTGGAAAGCAGGAGAAATATATTGGAATCAACTCCGAGAAAATTCATTTGGGAGGGGGATGAATGGGCAACCATGGCAAAGACAGCTAGATGTTCCCCAATATGTGTTATTCCATTCTTTTTTTTTTTTTTATTTAAAAAAAAATTTTTTTTAACGTTTATTTATTTTTGGGACAGAGAGACACAGAGCATGAACGGGGGAGGGGCAGAGAGAGACGGAGACACAGAATCGGAAACAGGCTCCAGGCTCTGAGCTGTCAGCACAGAGCCCGACGCGGGGCTCGAACTCACGGACCGTGAGATCACGACCTGAGGTGAAGTCGGCCGCTTAACCGATTGAGCCACCCAGGCGCTCCTGTGTTATTCCATTCTTTGACACTAAAAGAACTCCTGGTTTAGCTAGGCATACATGAAGATTGTATTTCCCTGGCTTCTTTTACTGTTAGTATGTCCATATGCAGAAATGTTATGAAACAGCGCCCCCCCGCCCCACCCAGAACCTCCCTTACAGGACACAGGAATAGCTCTCTGCCCTTTCTTGTTACTTCCTCCATCCTGCTGCCTGGAATAGAGATGTGATGACTGGAACACTAGCAGCTTTACTGGACCATGAGTTCACACATGTACGGATGGAAGAACAATGTGCTAGAAAGAACCTGGGTATCTAAGAGCTTTGTGGATCAGAGCTATTATACCACCCCTGGAAAGCCACCTCTATACTTCTATGTGAAAGACAGATAAACTTCCCTCCTGTTTAGCTATTCGATGTGTTGGGTCTCTGTTACTTGGAGCTAAATGGAATTCTAATGGATACGCAGTCTCTCTACCACAAAAAAATTAAGACCAGAGCAGTTAGGGGGCTCAGTCAGTTAAGCATCCCACTTCAGCTCAGGTCATGATCTTATGGTTCCTGAGTTGAACCCCGTGTTGGGCTCTGTGCTGAGAGCTCAGAGCCTGGAGCCTGCTTCAGACTCTGTGTCTCCCTCTCTCTCTCTCTGTCCCTCCCCTGCTCACGCTCTGTCTCTCTCTCTCCCAAGAATAAATAAACATTAAAAAAAATAAATAAAGGCCAGATCTTGAAAAGAAGAAAAATGTTAAATGATTAACTGGGGAGATGTTATAATAAAACATTTTTATTATAAAAGTTTCATTAATTCAAGAGTAATTAGGAAAGTATAAAAACAACAGTTTTAAAAAAATCTCTAAGTGGGTTATAAAGAGACTCTTAACTGCCTGAAAACTCTTTAGGTGGGGGGTGGGGGGACTAACAGGGTTATGTCTGCTTATATATAGCCAAAAACCGCTGTCTATGTCTGCAAATGGAATCCTGAAAGTAACAGTTTCCAACTAAATATTCTGGAATCAGAGGTCTGTCCCTGGGGTTTACAAGAATTTTCTAAATGTCTGGAAATCCAGTGGTGGAGACTGATCCAGGCACTACCTCTGCCTTCATTATATAGCATTTATTAAAAGCTTAATTGGGTGCAGAAAATGGTCCTATTCAGTGGAAAGAAGAGTAGGAGGAAGGATTGTAAGAAATAAAAGGAGGTATAGTCTCGCTGGGAAATAAATGCCAAACATCCTAAACATAACGCTAATTGAGATCAGTTACAAAAGCATATTATGAACAAGAACAATATGATAGTATGTGAATCATTAATCAAAACAGAATGGAGTTAACCGAGGGCTGAGTTTTTCAGATAAGGTAAGTGATGACAGAGTGTTAAACAACAAGAGGTAGACGATAAAGAGCCAGGGCAGAGGCTACTGGTGCAGCTGGAGGAAAGGGGTGGTCAGAAAAGAGGAGGATGGCTGGGCACCTAAGAGGCCACCAGACTCAGGCGCCGGACCGGGGCATCTTGTCTACTTATAGTCACCCTTAGTTTGCACACCCAGCCCCGTGCTAAAGGTTAAAAGGCATCAGTAAAGACTGTCTTGACGCTGTGTGTGGATTAGACCAAGGCAGGCGCAGAGTTTAAATTTAAGGGGGCCAAGTGGAATGATATAACCCCCAAGTGTGAAATGCGGGCCAACCAAATAAAAAGGTATTCCTACATTCGGCTTACAATATTGATAAATAAAAGCAATCTTAGTCCTATCTATCCATCCACCCATCCATCCATCTATCTATTGTCACTTACTATTTACCAGGCACTGTTCTAAGAGCTGGGAACACACTGTGATGAAGGCTTACGGTCGGGGGGGGGGGGGGGGAGGTCCATGGGGAAAAAAACAAATAAAATGCAAGGCAGAAATGAAGAGGTAGAAACACCAGAATCTGTACTGTTGTGTCCAGGTAAGCAGATGGGCTGCCAAGAGCAGGTGCCCGGCTTCTTGGGTTCGCATCATCTCAGAGCTGACCTACTTGCTAAACATCAACGGTATCAGAGTCCCTCTTCCCCCTTCTCTCTCACGACCCAGTTTGTACAGTTTGCAATTTAGGGTAACCAAACACCAAACGTGACAGCACCAACTAGAGACAATGAGGCCAAATTCCCTTGTGTTCAGAGAGAAGCTGAAATCAACAAACTAAGGGTAATTCTACTCTTTATGTCTACATTTACCACCTATCAAACTTGGTGCTCCATGAGAGTGGCCCAATTTATGGCCTCCGGAATAATTTAAAATTTCTTTGCAGTTTTTCAGCATTAGTCAAGTGAAATGGAGATACGGATATCTCAAAAATAACGTTTTTTAAAGTAAGCTCTATGCCCAACTTGGGTTTGAACTCAAGACCCTGAGATCAAGAGTCACATGCTCTACTGACTGAGCCAGCCAGGTGCCCCCAAAATAATTTATTTTTTTATTAAAAACATTTTTTTAAGTTTATTTTTACGAGACAGAGAAAGACAGAGCGTGAGCAAGGGACGGGTAGGGAGAGAGGGAGACACAGGCTCTAGGCTCTGAGCTGTCAGCATAGAGCCCGACGCAGGGCTCAAACTCTGGAACCATGAGATCATGACCTGAGCTGCAGTCAGACGCTTCACCGACTGAGTCACCCAGGTGCCCCTGAAAATAATTTCTTTTAAATTAACAAAGAATTACATGACCTTGATTTTTCTTTTCTTTTCTGGTGCAAAAAGGTGATTTTATTGAAGCAGGGGGACAGGACCCGTGGGCAGGAAGAGCTGTCCAATCTTGATTTTTCAAGCGAATTAAACTTACTTTCCAAACAATATTTGGTTTGGGCAGACAAAAAAATTTAACACACTCCCTGGGAGGTGGGAGATCAGACAGGTGGCAGTAAACTAGTCACCGTATTAACCTGTTTGTGGTGGTTCTCGACTAGGGGTCATTTTGCCCCCCAGGAGACATCTGGCAATATCTGAGGACGGTTTTGGTTGTCACAGCTGGAAGGGGTGCTACTGGCATCTTGCGGGTAGAGGCCAAGGTCGCCACTAAACATCTGAGAGCGCACAGGACAGTCCCACCCTCCCCGACAAAGGATCATCCAGCCCGGGATGTCAGTAGTGCTGAGGCGGAGAAGGCCTGCGCTCAAGGCAGGGGGCAGAGTAACAACTTCTCATAGACCAACTGAGTGTTTGGCCTCGTACGTCATGGTGTTCGAGTCCCTCACCTCCTGGGGCGGGGGTGGGGGAGGGTGGGGGTGGGGGGGGCATGACATCATGCACCAGTGACAGGGTGAAAAAAACACCACTTCTGAGTAAGAAAACGTGACATATTTCCTACACATTCTACCACACGGAGCCACTCTTTAATAGGAGCAGAACGCACCAAAGGTTTCTGAAATAACATGTCCTGGTGGACTTTTAAATGGCCAAAACTTTGGTATTATTAGTTTATCTATTATTTAGGAGACAAGGACTTCTTTGTGCCAATGTCACTGCTGCACACGCTCAGCCCGATCACCAACTGCCGAACCCCACCTTGAGAAATAATTACACCCATGTGCCACCCTTCCACACATTTTATGGATTTTTCTTCACCAGATACTCTAACGTGATGGTTGAAAATGAAGAACTTTGCTAATTCTGGTAACTTTACTGTCTCTCCTCCCATAAAGCACGAAGGCTTTGTCCAAAGAGCTGAGTCAGTCCCCGAAAAGCACATAATTATCCTGGATTCCCATGTTTAAAAGCAGCAGAGGGGCGCCGGGGTGGCTCAGTCGGTTAAGCGTCCGACTCTTGGTTTCAGCTCAGGTCATGATCTCACAGTTCGAGAGTTCAAGTTCCCCATCAGGCTCTGTGCTGGCAACCGGGAGCCTGCTTGGGATTCTCTCTCTGTCACTCTCTCTCTCGCTCTCGCTCTCTCTCGGCCCCTCCCTTGCTCATGCTCTCTCTCTCAAAAACAAACTAAAAAAAAAAAAAAGCAAGCAGAGTTGCAAGCATCCTATTGTTAGAAGCAGTAAAAAGATTCCACGTGAGCCAAGGCTGAGAGGCAGGAAAGAAAACCAGTAGGACGAACTCAGGGAGGGGTGGGGGGCAGTGGGGGAAGTTCTAGCCAAGTTAATTACTCCTAGCCTGAGAGCGACTGAGTTCCAAGTCAACTTTCCTAGGCTCGCATCAGCGGGACAGAGAAGAGAGCAAAGTGGAACAGATCCTTCTGGACGGGTTTAACCGGAAAGTTCTCCCGATGACATTGTTGGCATCAAAACTTTCAGACCCAAGGACCTTCCCTGTACCAAATCCCCAAGAAACACTACTGGCAGAACACAATACAAAGGAGAACAACGCAAGTGTTCCTCATTCTGCTTTAAGATAACATGTGACAGATGAGATCTCCTCTTGTTCTTTCATTCCCCCAAGAGTTACTTTGACACCAACGCCTTGTCCCTCCCAGTTACCAAACCTATCCGTCCTTCCATTCGCACGAGGACCTGCTAGGAGTCAGAACCTGTTTTGTCAAGCCCGAGTTCCTCCTGTTCCGGGGACCTGCCTGCCTCCGCCCTGCCTTCTCCAGGTTGCAGCTGTTCTGAACAGCCACCCCAAGGCTTCGGGCACACGGGAAATGACAACGGTAAAGAAAGCGAAAGTGTTAAGCCACAAGTTCACAGGAAATCCCAGGCCAAGTGAGCTGCTGTACAATCAACTGCAAGTGTACAAATTATACAGGCTTGGCTTGGTGAGAGGGCTAGGTTGTGAGATGGTGTGGTTTCTCGTGTCCGTAACTCTTTGCAACTCCTGTTGGCTTCTCCCTCTGAACGTTTAGACTTCCTCTCGCAGCCAATCTCATCTCTGCTTTTTTAACCGGTGCCCGTGGACACATCTTCCACGGTCTCCCATCACCACCCGGCTCCATAATCCCACACCTCATCAAGGGCAGGCTGATCGAGAGCAAATGCAACAACCAGACTGAAAGAAGGATTTTATGCTTCCGTTTGGCGAATATTTATCAAGTACCTACGATGGGCCAAAGCCATGAGCTAATAAGCACGTCAGACACAGAGCCCGTTTGGGTCAACCTGGGAAGCACCGGCGGAGATGGAAGAGACCGGGGGAGGACTGTGGCACGAGAACACCAAGGACAGAGCGGGGACCCCACCAGGAGGGAGTCTGGAACGTTCCACCACAGCGCTGTGCTGAGGACCCCGTGCAGGGTGTGTGTCTGCAGGGTGGAGGGGAAGGGGGTGGGAGAAACTCTAGATAAAGAAACTGCACACCCACAACCTGACACTTTCAGGCACTGAACAGAGGGGCTCTGCCCCAAGCGAGGCAGAGAGGGGACTGCACCCCAGCCGTGCAGGGCCCTGGGAGGCACTCTTTTCCCAAGTGCCCTGGGAAGCTATAGAAGGGTTCTCAACAAGGGAGCGAACTGCTCAGATCTGCATTTTAGTAAGACTGCTCCGGCCACATGCTGGAGTACGGATCACAATTCCCTTCAGCATCCTGCATCAGGTTTCCGTGGGTGGCTCCCAAGGCCCCGTGAATTCTTCTCTCGGTATCACACGTTCCCTTGCACGGTGTGAGTTTTATTTATTTTTTTTTAATTTTTATTTTTTTGCACGGTGTGAGTTTTAAAACAACTAGATGTAAGTGCTCGCCACAGTGTTAAAACCACGAGAACCTACAACGTGCGTGTGGGGACCTGCGGCCTACACCTTCCCCAGAAATCCTGAGGAGGGAATGGAGAGGGTCTGGCAAATCTCAGCCACTCTGGGCTGGGCTGGGCTGGAGACCAGGGTCGGCTCTCGGGGACTCGTCCCCTGGAGCTCTATCCATGACCTCATTATGCTGCTCAAAAAGAAAATATTTTTCTTCAAAGCAGCGGATGACTCACTGTGGAGAAAAATGATAGGATTTCCTTTTCTGAAAGTCACTAAAACATGATAAATCTAACCTGGGGGGGACAGGGGTGGCACGGGGGAGGGTCCGACTTAACTGGCTCTGAGATGCAGGGTACAAACTTGGTGTGTCCTTGAAAATCTAGGACGGGAGCAGCAGGGACTTCAACGTGACTGTGAAGCGAAGACAGCACTGCCCCTGACACCAAGCAAGCGTCTCCGTGCAGGAGGGAGAGCGAGACAGGAGACAGGACAGCGCGTTATCACCTCCCCTTAGGGCTCCCGTCCCAGCCGATACTTTACCCACACCTGGCCAGGGGCCGGCTCACCTAACAGGGAAGGCTAATGACAGAGAGGACAGAGTCTGGGAGAACGTAAGCAATGCTCTCCAAAAATCCAGGACTTCCACTCACTAAGCTGGTCTCCGACCAGCTCAACTTCAGGTCCCTTGAATCACCTGTCATAGCCCGCCTGCCCGACAAGGATCTCGCTGCAGGTGGCCCCTCCCTGTGGCCTGAGGTGCGTACAACATCTAGAACTCAGAGAACACGTGCCACCTATCAGTTATTCTCAAATGTCGGTGCACCTCAGATCAGCTATTCATTTATTTTTTATTAAAAAAAATTTTTTTTAACGTTTATTTTTGAGAGAGACAGAGACAGAGTGCCAGCTGGGGAGGGGCAGAGAGAGGGAGGGAGACACACAATCAGAAGCAAGGTCCAGGCTCTGAGCTGTCAGCCCAGGGCCCGACAGGGGACTCGAACCCACAAACTGCAAGATCATGACCTGAGCCGAAGTCAGATGCTTAACTGACTGAGCCACCCAGGCGCCCCAGTTATTTATTTATTTATTTTTTTAATGTTTATTTATTCATGTGAGAGAGAGACAGAGAGACGCTCAGAGGGAGAGGGAGGCAGAGAATCTCAAGCAGGTTCTGTGCAGTCAGCACAGAGCCTGATACGGGGCTCAAACTCACCAACTATGAGATCACGACCTGAACTGATATCAAGAGTTGAATGACTGAGCCACCCAGGTGGCCCTCAGATCAGCAGTTTAGAGACAGCACCCACCTGGCTCGGAAGCTTTCTTCTGGCTTCTCACTGCCCCACTCAGGGAGAATTTCAGCATCAAAATACTGTGATTGATGATACAGCAGATGACACCCTGATGAATAAACCAGGGACCTCCGAGGCCATGATGTTCTAACAAATACACTTGAGTGCCAACTAACGAATAATGGAATTATGAAAACAAAATCATCACTTAACAGCCACTATAACAGTGGCTGATTTGGGAAGGAATCCTCACCACTGGACATAAAGCTTACGAGCAGAGACTCTGTGCTGAAGAACAGGGTATTGGAATGGCGTCTGACTACCTTCCCAGAAAATACTTATCAATCACAAAGGGAAACAATAGTCTGCAGTGCAGGAAGCTCACAGACAACCTCATGGACCAGGCGGTCAAGGCTGACGTCACGTGACCCCGAGGGCATGCTCTTTCTCCGGTGTTCCTGCCTAGAAGGCATGGCGTGAGTCTGGAAACGTGGATGGATCCTACTTGAAAGGCATCCTGCAGAACAGAAGGTCTTTCTTTAAAACCGTCAAGGTCATGCAAGAAAGGAAAAGGCCAAGAACTCTTCTAGGTTGAAGGAGACTTACAGAGACAAGGTATACGCAGGACAGACATGGAAAGAGACGGAGCAAATGTGGTAAAAGGCTAACCACTGGGGAATCTGAATCTGGGCTGAAGGAGGAGTGAGAATTTCTTCGTAAATTTTCCATAAGCGTGAAGTCCTTTCAAAGTCAATCACACACATACGTGGCTGTATACGCGGAGTCTAGAGAGGACAGTAAACTCTCTTCGCTTGTGTCTTTAGGGACATGAGTACAGACAGCCAGTCACCAGGGAGCAAAGCCAAGACTCTGCTCATAGATGCGAATGAGGCAGCTTGCTTTTTTTGTTATTGTTTGGTTTGAGTTTTTTGGTTTTTTTGTTTTTTTTTTTTAAATCGGGGCCTGATGCCTCTGCTGTTCTGTATGACGTATCCTTTGACCAATTTTACATCTGCTTGAGGTATCCCTGGCAACGCAGAGGGCTCCTCAATGATTAACCTTGCAGACTGATAGGTCAGGAGCCCCATTAGAGGGAAAAACGTCTAAAAGCTCCTTTCTGTGGCGCTGAAGAGTCTTCAACAGTTTGGCCCCAAGCCACCACCTCCCAGGTTCCTTCCCACCCTGAACCACAACCCAAGGAACAACCTTTGAGCCTAACCACCTTCGCTCGTCCTGTTCCCTCCACCCGCCCCTGCCCTTCTCATCTGTCAGAATTAGCTGCGCTGTCCTGGCCCAACCCAAACAGCCCATCCTTTGTCGAAGCTTCGCTTATCCCCAACTGCTCTGCCCTGGGAGGAACTGGTCACTTTCTTCCTTCTGTTCTAAAACACTCGGCCTACACATGCGGATGAGCAGGCGGGTCTTCCCCAACCAGACGGTGTCTCGGGCCGTGGAGGGCGGGCGGTGGACAGGAACGCAGAATTTCTTTTTTTTATCCCTGAGTGCTTGGCAGTGTGATCCATATATGTCGAAATGAAAAACTCCACATCTAGGCATCTACAGATTAATGAGGACGGGTGGAGGAAGAGACGTCATGATTAAGAGCAGGCACTCTGGGGCCAGACTGCCTGGGATTGAATCCTGGTCCTGCCACTTTCCAGCTGTTGGCAACTTAGATCCTATTTCGGCCATATAATTGGGAAAATAACAGACCTGCTTCACGATGCTGTTGCAGACTGCTTAGATCGATGCCTGCGGTCTGTTATTATTTACTATGACTGATCACCCTCTGTGGCTGGGTGAAGCATCCCAGATGATCCAGAACGGCTCCCCTTCACCCTGCTTCTTCTCTCACACTCCATGAAGCTAGGGTTTGAGGTGTTTAGCCAATGAGTTTGCTAAAACTTTGAGGTCCATGTTGGATCTGGCTTCCGACAGCGGATAGGGGAGATGTTGGCTGGGTCGTGCAGGGGATGTGCGTGTGGGAGCACAGGGACACGGGGGGCATGGAGAGCAGGCACCAGTTAAGGGGGAGAAGTCCTGGGCCAACACCAGTTATGCAGGAAGGAGGTGACATAAAACAGGAGCAAAAGTAGACGAACACCCCCAATCTTCAAAAATAAATTATGGCCAGGGGCACCCGGGGGGTTCAGCTGGATAAGCATCCGACTTCGGCTCAGGTCCATGAGTTCGAGCCCCACATCGGGCTCTGAGCTGACAACTGAGAGCCCGGATCCTGCTTCAGATTCTATGTCTCCCTCTCTCTCTGCCCCTCCCCTGCTCACGCACGCTCTCTCCCTCTAAAATTAAATGTTAAAAAATTAAAAAACAAATAAATTATGGCCAAATTAAAACATTCCTTCCTCCTAAGAAGGGGACATGAGTCGGCACTAATTTTCTTGAACCATCTCGGGCTTCCAGCTCTATGGCAGCCCTAAGAGTAAAGCCCTCTTCAACACGCTGTGCGGAGACGTGTGCTTTAGGACCACGGGGCACATCTCTGTGACGGTCTAGGCTGGCTTGCCTAAATTGGGGAAGGTATACTTTTCAATAAAGAGGAACAGGAGCTATAAATATTTCCCAGGTCACTAACAAGCAATGGGCAGCAGGGGCCGGGGACCGCACAGGGCAGAGATAAGCGTTGTATGCATGAAATGAGAGGGCTGGTAGGACTCTGAGACTCCACGGAAGTTTCTTCCAGACTATGACCCTGTGACCGTACTGCACTCACAATGTCACGACACCGCACGCAAGGTGCTCAAGCGAAGAAAGTGGTTAATGGTGGCAGGTGTCAGACCAGACGAGCCCACACAGACAGTGCCCGTGGCCTCTTTCTTTGCCCCTTTCATCCCGTAGCACCTTCCCTGACGTGTCACATCACCCGGCACGGCCCAACCGGCCCCGAACGCGGCCCCCCTTTGCTGCATCATCAGGTCTGGCCCGGGCATGTCGCCAGAGTCCAGAAGCCAGGCTACAGGTGAGCGGTTGGGAGGGAAGAAAGCGGAAAGGGTTACGTTCCTGGGAACGGAATGGGCTGTGTCTTAATGAAAGGCACTTTGTGTGAAGGGGGCACGTGACACTGCAGGGGCCCTGAGGTTTACACAATGGCCCTCTTCTCCAGTGCTCCGTGCCAGCGCTCAGAGGCGACGACTCGACCCCAAATGGGTCTCGAAGTAGGGCCCTTCACCCACGGAGGCACTGCTCTCTAATGTTCACCACCTAACGTGATGAGATGTTGCTGAAATACAGCCTGAAATATCTGTCACGCATGCACAGGAGAGAAGGAGCCTGGGGACTAAGGGCCGTTTCTTCAGAACTTTCTTCAGAAACAAGCATGTCGTGCTAAGTGTAAATATAGGAAATGTGGCAGTTCAAAGGGTAATTCTGTGGAAAGCAGAGGAGTCACACAAGCCCAAAACACTGGGCTTTTCTAACAAAACAGCATGGGTTTGGGGCGTGGGGTGGCGGGGGGACAGAACTGAGGTAAACTGTATGAATCACAGCCCTTACTTTGTTTTAAAGTGTTTATATAAGAACAAGAAGCCAGCTTTCAGGCACCCAGAACGGTTCCCCCTTCGAAACACAGAGCTGAAAACAAATGACCAAAAATGGATTTAGCAACAAAAAAGCAAATTCTGGAATTGAAATACACCATCAATGCAGAAACTCAAACCGTAGCATCTACGTACAACCTTTCACTCCCACGACAATGACATCTTTATGTCGAAGCCACAGCTAAAGCTGAAATGATCAATGAACCTAAAACCAAGTACCGAGTTTTCATTTCCAGCTTGTAATAAAAGCAAATATTTGTCATAACCTCTAGCGTTCCCCTCCCCCCCCCCCAAACTTCACCCTCTCCTTTTTTCTTCTTTTGGGCTTTCTTACTTACCTACCCAGGAACAAAATAACTATGATTCTCAGCAAGCAGGAAGCCAAGCCTCCAGCATACTTCCCTCGTCATTAAAGGAACTATACACATTAGCAGGCAGACAGCCCAGGAGCTGCTGGAGAGAATTTATTTATACCCATTTGGAATTTCCTGACCAACTAACAGCCTGCTGGCTGCGGGGTTTAATTCCAGCACTCCAGGCGTCAGTGAGACAGCAAAAACTACCACCCAACAGAATCGCCAGCGAGGATCTTAACAACAAATAAAGAGGTGGAGACAGACCTCTCCTGTGCCCCTTCCTATTTTTCAAACACGCTATCCTCATGTTCTTTAAACATGTGAAATGCTAACCTAGAAGTATAGCTGCAGATCAACTAATTCTAGGAAGAAGTCAGAGAAGCAGCAAATGTTTTCTGTGCACCACCCCCCACCACCCTAACTTATTCCCTCCCCAAAGCCTCCCTGTTAGAAGAACTTTGAGCTACGGCTCAGTAGCCGTCTGCTGAAGGAAATGATTCAGTCGAATGCTGAGCCCAGGCTGGGCTGGAGGCGAGTGGTTCCCCCGCTTGGTTTATTCTTCTGTAATGCAACATGTAATTTGAAGGCTAAAAACACTCCCGGTTGTAAACCACAGACCCAAGGCTTTTTTTCAAATCGCTTTAAACATTTTTATCCAAAATCAATCATGTGACTTTCAAAGACACAGACTTAGTTCCCAAACAAGTGCATTCTGTCTTAGGATGGTAACATCTCTCAGCAACCTTTTGTTTCTGTTTTAAAACCTAAGAATGATGTGCTCCTCTAATGGAACATTATTTCTGAGAGAGAGAGAGAGAGAGAGAGAGAGAGAGAGAGAGAGCGAGCGCGAGCAGGGGAGGGACAGAGAGAGAGGGAGACACAGAATCCAAAGCAGGCTCCAGGCTCTGAGCTGCCAGCACAGAGCCCAATGCGGAACTTGAACCCACGAAATGTGAGATCATGACCTGAGCTCAAGTTGGATGTTTAACTGAATGAGCCACCCAGGCACCCCAAGAAAAGGTACTTTAAAACCTGCTCTTCATTTGTTCCTAACAGCACTGGATAAAAGTGACTCTAGTAGGGGGCGCCTGGACATCTCAGTCAGTTAAGTGTCTGATTCTTCGTTTCAGTCAGGTTATGATCTCATGGTTCGCAGGTTCGAGCCCCACGTCAGGCTCCACGCTGACAGAGCAGACCCTGCTTGGGATTCTCTCCCTCCCTTTCTTTGTGCCTCTCCTCTGTTCTCTCACTCTCTCACAATAAATAAATACATTAAAAAAAAATAGTGACTCTAGCAGAACAAGATTTACTGAACTCTGTCTATGGGGCAAACAAGCAAAACCCGTTCTAAACAAAAAAGAGAGATTAACAAAGATTAGGGTGACTCCAAATCACCTGGTTTGCAAAATGCATAACAGCGGACAGCTATGCACAGAAAAGCCAAATGTTTTCAAGAATCCACTGAATTCGCCTCGTGTGACTGGTCCATCTGAGTGCCTGTACACGTCCTGAGTCTCACTCCATTTACCTTCTTGTTCCATCGTCCTGGCACCCTGCTGGTGGCTGGATGCTTATCTTTGGGACATACACCTTTCTGCGTGAAGCTACAAGGACTCAACTTTTTTAAGAGGGTGTGGGACTCATTTGGGTTTGTTTTACGACAAATGAAAAAACGGATTAAAAAAAAATGAAGAACAAAGCTTTGAGTGCCAGACAGTCTGAAATATAGGGTCCAAATAATTCCAAATTATTTTATCCCCAAACGGCTACATTAGATGAAAGATTTGAGTTACGGGGCACTGGGGTGGCTCTGTCGGTTAAGCATCTGATTCTTGGTTTCTGTTCAGGTCATGACCTTACCATTTCATGGGTTCGAGCCCCACATCAGGCTCTGCACTGACCGTGAGGAGCCTGCTTGGGATTCTCTGCCTCCCTCTCTCTCCGTCCCTCCCCCACTCATGTGTACACGCACACGCTCTCTCAAAATAAACTTAAAAAAAAATTCTTCCTCTTTGGTGAGCTTCAAAATGAGCTTATTGAGATATTTACATACCATAAAATTTACTGATTTTTAAAAGTGTATATATAGTTTGGTGAGTTTTAGTAAACGTATACAGTGTGGCATCCACACCCACAATCCAGTTTTAGGAAGTGTCCATCATCCTAAAAATTCCCTCGGGCTTGTTTTAGCCTTTGCTTTTAACAGAGAGACATTTTTCTCCGGACTTAGGAGAAAATTCTGGTATTATTCAGTCACACTATTATATTCCAAACTAGGTATTATGATCAAAAGCCTTGTTCTTAAGAACTAAAGGGATGAATCTGAACGTAGTGTTTCTTAATCCTGTGAAAGAGGATTCTGCTCCATTTTTATTCTGTAAACATTGTGTTCTGGTTAAGAATATAGCTTATTCTAGGGGCGCCTGGGTGGCGCAGTCGGTTAAGCGTCCGACTTCAGCCAGGTCACGATCTCGTGGTCCGCGAGTTTGAGCCCCGCGTCGGGCTCTGGGCTGATGGCTCAGAGCCTGGAGCCTGTTTCCGATTCTGTGTCTCCCTCTCTCTCTGCCCCTCCCCCGTTCATGCTCTGTCTCTCTCTGTCCCAAAAATAAATAAACGTTGGAAAAAAAAATTAAAAAAAAAAGAATATAGCTTATTCTAGAAGCAGCTGAAGAAGGGAGCCCGGGTGGCTCCGTTGGTTAAGCGTTCGACTTCAGCTCAGGTCATGATCTCAGGGTTCTTGAGTTCAAGCCCCACACCCGCTTCAGATCCTCTGTCCCCCACTCTCTCTTTGCCCCTCCCCTGCTTGCGCTCTCTCAAAAGTCAATAGCTGAAAGCAATTATTTCCTATGTGTGCTTCCATTAAGCAGAAAAGTCATAGTATACAGATCCATATCTAGTCCTTTATGACGGATGACAGAGGATGGAAACGGTGAACAATAAAAACAGGAATGCCTTCTGCCTGGAAAGTGCCAGTCACACAGGTTCCCTCTGCCGGGAGAGAAACACACCTGTTGGCCTTCACTCTCTTTTAATTTATGTACAAAAGAAGCATCCAAGCGAACCCTGGGAGAACGGGGGGATGTACTTTCCTCGATAGGTGGAAAGCAGCCGGAAAGGCTGACAGCCAGCGTGAAGGGAAAGAGACTGTGGACAAAAGCCTTCTGTGACACCAGGCAGGCCGAGGGCACTGACGGTCTTTGTCCCCTGGGTGGCCGCTGCGGGGCACGGAGGCTGCAGTCAAGCATATCTGAACCCACAGTTCTAATGCTTACTTGGCAGGATTACTGCATCGAGACTTTTATCTCTGGGGGGGCCTGACCCCCAGTCTAGAGATCAAACCCAAGTTAAATGAAGTAGGGAGTGGTAATGGGGAATTACACTCGGACATTTTAAGATGCAGATTTCCTGACACACCCCGAGTGTACCTTCCTCCCCCAGTACGTTCCTCTTCTCTCGGTGACTGATTACTAACTTACTAACGCGCTTCCGGCCTCACAGACACAGCACTGCGCCCCCATCTATCCCGACCGTCCAGTGCACACGATTCTTCTAGACCACTGTTCGAGGCACTTCATACAAGTGCGAATGCATTTCAACTTCACCACCACCCTGTGAGCTAAGTATGGTTACTGGTATTTTACAGATGCAGCTTACGTCATCTATATTGCTCACTCCTCCACGGTTGGGTGAGTACTACCCAGTACTGAAAAGCCACTTACAAAGTATAGTCTTTTCTATACCTCAGAGGGCAGAGAAAGATGGAGGCGGGAGACGGGAGCAGGAAACTCTGAAGGGTAGGGAGAAGGAACATGCTTTGTCTTGGACTGTTCCTTCCCCTTCTGTATTTACATTTAAAAACTATACCCCCCCCCTTTTTTTTTTAAATACTTTTAACGTTTATTTCTTTTTGAGAGAGAGACAGACAGACAGACAGACCAGACAGGGAAGGAGCAGAGAGAGACGGGGAGACACAGAATCCCAAGCAGGCTCCAGGCTCCGAGATGTTGGCACAGAGCCAGAGTGGGGCTCGAACTCACAAACTGAGATCATGACCTGAGCCGACGTCAGATGCTTAACTGACTGAGCCACCCAGGCGTCCCTGGATTTTTCCTTCCCCTTTGATGTGTTTTCCCGGCCTCTCAGACAAAGTTTTCCTAGGTTGCACAGACCAGCTGAAGTTATCAGTTCTGTCTGAAGCTGGCCCTTACCCTCCAGCCATGTCCTCTCTGCAGGCTTACAGAAGGCCTGTGCCTCCCTCTGCCCCTACTCCTGCACACACCCCACACCTCGACAAACTTAGGGGAGCCATGTCCTCTAAATCTCCATGAAGTGCGTGTCCCCAGAAGGGCAGGCGCCCAGAGCCCAGCAGGCTAATTTAAATCCTTCCAGAGGAGCCCAACTCTGCGTGTTACTCTTTCCTTTTAAACAGATGTGCGCACCTGTCAGAGATTGAGCCCATGCCCTCATCTTACAGCTGAGTCAGGACTCTGGGCTGGGGCGGCCACAGCGCTAACATCACTTTTAGCTTTCGGGGCAGAAGTACCAACACTGGGACGTCCCAGACCAGCACCCTCCGTGCCAGAAGTTTTCAACCCCACTGCACAATTAAACTGCCTGGGGCTGTTTTCAAAAAACGCTGAGCTGCCCACCCCCCACCCCAGTGAATCAGAATCTCCTGGAGCAGAGCCAGAGGCATCAGCATTTTTAGAGGTTCCCCAGATGAGTCTATACTGAAGCCAGAAATAAGGTCCTCTGCTTTAAGCCAAACAAGGTCTGCGTCTCAAAGTGTGTCTGGCTGAGGGCCAAATTGGGGGCAGCCCCTTAACCATACAATCACCCTCAGGGTCCAGATGACAAGTTCAAACACCCTCAGAGTCCAGGCCAGTCACTGAAAGGAGGGGTCCAGGGCAGCTGGGGGGGGGGGGAACCAGCGAGCACCTGTTCCCTCCAGCTCACTTGGCCTGGGGAAGAACAACATCCAACAGACATCTTTGACCTTTCAAGAGAAGCTGAAGAAATTAGTATTTTTATATGAAATCACCGCATTTTTAAAATCTTGGCAATTAAATTAAAACAAAACCCTGGGTTGGCCAAACAGAACTCACTCCCAGGCCTCAGTGTGACCCAGCACGGGCTTCATGGTACCCATCCGGGATCCAATTTCATCCCTGGTCCCATTCCTTTTTCTTTTCCCATTTTCCAGGTGACCACCTATTTTTCTTTCCCATTTGATTATTTTTGAAAGATTTTATTTTTAAGCAACCTCTATACCCAACGTGGGGCTCGAACTCACAACCCTGAGATCAAGAGTCGCACGCTCCACCAAATGAGGCAGCCAGGCGCCCCTTCTTCCCTTAAAAAAAAATTTTTTTTTTTACATTTATTTATTTTTGAGAAACAGAGTGAGACAAAGTGTGAGCGGGGAAGGGGCAGAGAGAGAAGGAGACACAGAATCCAAAGCAGGCTCCAGGCTCTGAGCTGTCAGCACGGAGCCGGACGCGGGGCTCGAACCCATAAACTGTGAGATCATGACCTGAGCCGAAGTCAGACGCTCAACCAAATGAGCCACCCAGGCGCCCCCTTCTTCCCTTTTTAAATTAACAAGAGTCCTTATTGGAGCAAACCATAGAACAGATTAGAAAAACAATGTTAATTGTGCTGCATATTAATTTAATCACTTTATGTTTCACTTAGCTCTGTTACTATTACGATGTTTCATTAAAAAAAAAAAAGATACAGGAGTATATGGGGGGGCTCAGTGCATTGAGCATCTGACTTCAGCTCAGGTCATGATCTCATAGATCATGGGTTCGAGCCCCATGTCGGGCCCTGTGCTGACAGCTCAGAGCCTGGAGCCTATTTAAGATTCTGTGTCTCTGGCTCTCTCTGCCCCTCCCCTGCTCATATTGTGTCTCTCTCTCAAAAATAAACACACACACACACACACACACACACACACACAAAAGGTGAAGACAACAGCCTGGGATCCTTACCACCATTCCTCATGAAGGTAAACTTAAGGTGCAGGAGTGCTACGTATAAGAATTCATCTTAAAAAGAGACAGACTGAAATCAGGATGCTGTGCTATCACTCTTGAGGAAGGCCAGGGTTATTTCTGCGATACTGTAGATGTGCCTCCCTCCCAATCCCTACAGAATTCAAACTCCTTACCATGCTTCTTCACCCTTCCTGGGCTCTCAGAACGGAGATGGACTGACACACAAGCTGATGTCCAGGCTGACTCCAGGGAGGGAGAGCCGTGGGAGGAGCTCCCTTCCACATCCCTGCCAGCTCCTTCTCCACCCACCTCTGCCACAGCCCTTGAAAGGGATTACAGGACAGGTCCAGCGAGGGCTTCTAGCTCTTTCTAGTCCTGTTAGGCATGTGCAGCGTTGGGGATTGCAGGAGGGTTCCTCCTTTACATGCCTGGATTTGAAGGATGTGCTCTTTCTAAAACTTACGTGTTTTAGAAAGGGGAGATTTTCCAAAGAGAGGCCACAGTCACCATGAGGAGGGTGTGCCCAGCAGAAGTGTGGCATTCTGGCCAGGAGAGTGATATTAGGACAAGGACACTGTGGGTGATGGGCCTATGCAAAAAGGCCCAAAACAAAACAAAAAAAAAAACAAAAAAAAAACCCCAAAAAACAAAAAACCTGTCTTCTGTCTTTGTTATACCTTACTCAACAAAGTGCATTTCCTCGAACACATGTAAGTCTTAACGCCAGAGTCAGAATGATTTTCTACACGACAGGCTTTCTTCACGGTCTGGGGTGCCCCATGATTATTACTTTCCTCAAACTTATACAAGAGACTGTCTCACGATATACTTTCACCTAGGTCTTGAAATCAGCTTTGAAAACAGCCCATGACAAAATGGATTGAGAGGCGTGAAAATAAATAAGGAGATTAAGACTTTAAAATAGATTACCACAAAGACCATAACCACCTCAAACAAGAACAGTCTATTTAATATTCCTTTATAATTAAAATTTATAGTTGATAATGATTATAATTTATTAAATAATTATTTACTCTAATTAAAGAACCGTTTATTTCCTGCCACCTAAAAGGGGTCAGAGATCTGTAGACACCTCCCCAAGAGCACCGTGGGAAGAAGGCGGGCCGAATGACCAGCCATATTCCCAACCTAAGAGGCCACCAACTCGGTTTCCCAACCATGGTTCCAACCAGCCTGCCAAACCAGACTAGGTAACAAGCCCGGGGCAAAAGGAAGTGACTGGAGCTTAACATCCTCTCTCTGGCTGGATCCTCTCTCTGGCTGGGTCGCTGACAAGAAAGAGGCCATGGAAGCTAGAAAGAACTTTCCAATGGCCTTTGACAATAATCTTCCCTGGACGACCACATTGTATCTGCTCACCTTGCTCCGGAACCCAAGGCACTTAACAGACAATATCATTTCACACCGACCTTAGAGCACGTGATGGGGAGAAAGGAGATACGAGAACTTGCACTCAGTGGTGAGGTAAGAGGAGGAAGCCTGTAAGCGAGTGTATGCCACAGACTGAAAAATACCCAGGGACCCAGGCTGGGAGAAAACCATAAAAGGTGTAACGATGTAAGACGGGCAAACGGCAGGGCTCAATTCAATCGCACAGAGACGCAAGCAGGCCCTGTGCCTGGGTCTTGCTCTGGATTCGAGGCCCAGTGTTATGCCAGCACAAAACAGGTGCGCTGCAAACAGGTGCCGCTTGAACGTGGAGCCTGAGCAAGCCACAATGGGCACACCTAGTTGCAGATGACGTGGCTCTTGCCTCTGGAGGCCTCCATCCTGACAGATGGGTGAGGCCCACAGCCCTAACTCTTAATGAAAAGACAGGGCTCTCCAGGAATAAAGAAGAGGAAGGGGTGAGGTCCTCCTGGGAGCAACTGAGAACACCTGTTAGAAGAAATAAGTGAGGAAGGTCTTGAGGGAGGAGCAGTAGGTATGGGAAAGAAAGCCAGAGCAAGAGGACAGTGCTTTGAGCAAGCCCCTAGGAGGCGAACAGAGCAGGTGGGCAGCGGGGACGGTGCAGAAGCCCCAGCCTGTTCCACAACTCTGCCCAGAACTGGTCTCTGGCTGCCTGGGGCCCTGGAGGGCTGGGAAGGCGCCCCATGATTTTCCCAGGCATCAGGACCGAAGAAACAGAAACAGATCATGATTTCTATCCAAGGAAGGTCAAAAACAAAAGCCCAGAGTTAAGAGGAGGGAAGAGAGATTAAAGTTCGTGAAAGCTAACATGTTTGGAGAGACAGAAAGAATAATAGAAGTATAGAAAATCCAATGATCCTTAATCTTGCCAGCCATCCTTAACAAAACAAAATCACAAAGAAGGGAGAGTAAGGCAAAGAAAGACCAACTTTCACAGGACCTCAGGGCGGGTCCAGGTCACTAAAAAAGGGAAACAGCCGTCCCTCTGCCAAATGAATTTCTGTGTAGTCATTTAAAAGTGAGCTACTGGGGGTGCCTGGGTGGCTCAGTCGGTTAAGCCTCTAACTGCGGCTCAGGTCATGATCTCGAGGCTCGCAGGTTCACGCCCCGCATCAGGCTCTGGGCCGACAGCTCAGAGCCTGGAGCCTGCTTCGGATTCTGTGCCTCCCTCTCTCTCTGCCCCTACCTTGCTCATGCTCTCTTTCTCTCTCAAAAATAAACATTAAAACAAATTTTTTTTAAGTAAAAAAAATAAAAGTTCGTTCGACTGAATGAACGAACTCATTGAAGTATTTTTACTGAGTTTTCTATCATTCCTTCTGGTTGTTCCAAAACTGCACCCTGATTTATATTCACCACTGTCTGCGAAGTATTTTTTTTTTCATATGAAAGTGGCCAGAGGACAGAAGAGCAAAGAATAATGCCCCAGAGGGGAAACCCCAGCTTTGAGGCCCCTTTACCTTTAAGGAAGATTTCCTGTCTGGGGTTTCTTCATTGAAAATCAGTCGGCTGAGGGGCCGTAAGTTCGAGGAGCTATTTTCTAGCGCCCCAACAACGTCCAAGCAGCCCTGTTCAGGGAACCCACAGCTGCTGCATGTGTGAGTGATGCATGAGACTGTGGAAGAAGGTGCCCAGGAACTGGTGGGATTCCTTCCCACACGGGGTGACAGGGAGCCAACCACAGAAGCTTAGGATGTGAGGTGACTGCTTCCCCTTCACACTGCCAAGCTGCTGTCCCTGGGACAGACTTGGAACCCGTGTAAAGCGTGGTGCTAATGGAAAAAGTTGGCGGTACAGGGCATCGGTGTTTTGCAATTTTTTTCCTGTAAGCTACATTGTTGGAATGGTTTGACATGCAAACCTCTCCCTCCACCCCTACCGGCCCACAGACTTCCAGGTCTCCACCCTGGTACGCGACAACAATCAGCACATCATCGGGCTGACTCACCACCTACAGGGGCGGGGTCCCGGCTGGGGTCCCCGCGGCATAAAGCCCACAGGTACCGATGCCTCCTTGGCCAGCTCATGGGAAGACAAATCAGTCTTTGTTCTCCCAGCTGGACGGGAACACGCCAGAATGTGCTGCCTCCAAAAACATCTCCACGGCGTGTTCCTGAGATGTGTTAATACATCCCAGTCAATCAATTTGGAATGCTGGTGGAAAAGGAAATCAATCAGCCATACGGGGTGGGCTCACGGACGTAGCCGAGGAGGACACTGACAGCAGAGGAAGAAGGAACATTTTCAGCTTTAATCAGAAGAAAGTGAGAGGTGACGCATGTAACTAAGGGTGTAAAGATATTATGCAGCTGGGCTAATCAATGGTTAGAAACATCATCTCTCTCTCTTATATTTCGAGTCCGGGAACATCCTTTTCCTCTTCTTCCGGGAGACCTGGTGTGCCTGCCGAACAGCAACACTTAAAATGCCTTCACTTTGTGGGCAGTTAATCTGAGAGAAAAAAGGCACTCAGAAGTGGGCAGGGATGGGAAAATCTGACAGCACAAGCTGAACCAATGTTTTCACAAAATGGTTTGCAAAGCTGATGGGATTTATTGACTGAACCAAATATTGTGAGACTAAATTCAGAAAAATCACATGATGACCTCTTGATTCTACCTAAAAGAGAGCACGTCCAAAATACAGAAGATCCCTCTGGGGAGGCAACTTGTTCACTTAGATAAGATCATGAAAAAAGACCTAAAATACACACAGTACTTGTGACTCTTCACAGAAAATTGCTTCCATAAACATCATGCTAAGTAGCACCTCCTTTATTTTTTTAATGTTTGTTCATATTGGAGGAGAGGGGCAGGGAGAGAGAGGGAGAGAGAGAATCCCAAGTCCCAACCCCAAACTGGGTCTCGAACTCACAAACCGTGAGATTATGATCTGAGCTGAAATCAACAGCCAGACACTTAACCCACTGAGCCACCCAGGTGCCCCTAAGCACCGCCTCTGTTAAATAAAGGCTCACGGGGGCACCTGGGTAGCTCAGGCGGTTAAGTGTCTGATTTCGGCTCAGGTCATGATCTCAGGGTTTGTGGGTTCGAGCCCCACCTCGGGCTCTGTGCTGACAGCTCAGAGCCTGGAGCCTCCTTCAGATCCTTTGTTCCCCTCTCTCTCGGCCCCTCTCCCACTCACGCTCTCTCTCCCTCCCTCTGTCTCAAAAATAAATACACGTTAAAAAAATAAAAAATAAATGAATAAATAAGAACTCACAAGGTGAAACTTTACCATGCCTACAACCTCCAACCCAGCTGGGAGAAAAGTTATGGGTCCCTCAAACCTGGCCTGTCACAACCAAGACAGAGTAAGTGCACACAGATTCAACTTCTGGGATAAGAATGCTTCCTTATCAATCCCATAATCTGTCCATTGACCCAGTTTTCATTCATGGTCATAATCTGCTTTTCTTATCTGTTGGTCAGAAAGGCCTTCTGAATATTACAGAATGTTATTTAAGCTCATTCCAAGAGCTGCTAAGATTAGAAATCTGGTCAGTATTAAAAAAAGAACCCTCACGAGAGCGGAATACTTATTTTTAAGTAGTGAGATCACTTGTGCACTTAGAACTACCAGCTGAGATCATGAGGAGACCCACATGGGCTGCATGTTTAAACATTTCTTGTTGCCAGGATTTACGGCGAACTGCAACCCAAACCAGAACCAGGCTTAGCCTCTAGAACTGCACACTGGGGCACCGTGGTGGCTCAGTCAGTTAAGCGTCCAACTTCAGTTCGGTGGTGATCTCACGGTTTTTGAGTTCGAGCCCCGCGTTGTGCTGTGTGCAGACAGAGCTTCAGATTCTGTATCTCCCTTTCTCTCTGCTCCTCCCCTACTTGTGCTCTCTCTCTCAAAAATAAACATTTATATATATAACATGAGCATACTTTTCCTAAAGCATATGGAAATGAGTAAATCAGCTGCAGCTCATTCCAAAAATATCCGGCAGAGAAGCCAAGAGAGGAAAAACAGAATCAACCAACATTTTTTCCAAGTGAGAATTTCTACAAGGGTTTGAATGAATCCTATCAAATCTGATTTCCCGGTTGGGTCTCCTAGGAGGTTTTGATGAGAAAAGTCTACTCAATGCAATTTTTAGGTATGTTGCCAGGAAACAGCAAGAATTTATAACCTCTGTGAATTCGAGAACTATGCTGATATTCTTTGTGCCAGAGCAAATCAAACAGCCCTGTACAGAGAAGGACCCCAAAGCAGCAACTGTGAGCTGAAGTCGCTCATTTTCCAAGCCCACACAAACCCTTCTCGGGAGCTGCACAAAGGAGATGAACTGGAATTATCTGGGGCACAGAAGGCAAACCTGTGGAAAAGAGGCTAATGAGCTAGACTTTGGATGGGGTTGGCTAGCCCACCCAAGCTCTTCAAGAAAGAGGGAAGTGCAGAATCAGAAATAAATGCCAATACTCACGATGGGAAGTCTGGGGGGTAAGCAAGGCACAGAATATTCAAATCCTGTAGGAAAGGCTGTTTTAATCCTTTGCCTCACTCTGCAGCTTTAGAAAGAGCGCAGGAGCTCAAGTTTTTAATGTAGCGCATCTCCCTGCTGGGCTTTTATTTTGTGTGTGTGTGTGTGTGTGTGTGTGTGTGTGTGTTTCCTTTCTTCTTGGCACCCAGAGAGCATCTGGGCAGAAATCTCCAAATGGAGGGTGTATTTGTGCCTGATGCCGGGAAGAGCCGGGATCTACCCCTTCCCACATCCACGTGGGCTGTCTCTCGCTGCAAGATAAGGCATCTTTCCTTGGCTTAACCAGAGTTTAATCGCCTGTCTGAAACCTGAATGATGCTTAACCCATTCTGACTCGCTCGAGGTCTGGAACCACAACGCCCATAAGGTGAAGCTGGCTGCAGGTTAAAACAGAAGCCTTACGAGGTGAAACAAGCTAGCCCTGAGGAGGGAGGGACCCTTCAGAAGCTCTCTGGGGGCCGGATGAATTCTGCGGTTCTGATTTAACCAGACAGGTGGAACTCTGAAAGGCAAGGCCTCCTATTTGTAGTGGTCTCAGCATTTTATTTGTTTATTTTGTTTATTTGTTTATCATGTTTATTTAATTAATCTGAGAGAGAGACAGAGCAGGAGCAGGGGAGGGGCAGAGAGAGAGAGGGAGACAGACAATCCCAAGCAGGCTCCGTGCTGCCACGCACAGCCCGATGCAGGGCTTGAACTCACCAACCGTGAGATCTTGACCTGAGTCGAAACCAAAGGTCAGACCCTTAACCAACTGAGCCACCCAGGTGCCCCTCGGCATTTTAAAAATTAGGAAGTTCGGGGCGCCTGGGTGGCACAGTCGGTTAAGCATCCGACTTCAGCCAGGTCACGATCTCGCGGTCTGTGAGTTCGAGCCCCGCGTTGGGCTCTGGGCTGATGGCTCAGAGCCTGGAGCCTGTTTCCAATTCTGTGTCTCCCTCTCTCTCGGCCCCTCCCCCGTTCATGCTCTGTCTCTCTCTGTCCCAAAAATAAATAAAAAAACGTTGAAAAACAAAAAAATTTAAAAAAAAAATTAGGAAGTTCAAGGGTAACTACTACTTTCTTAAAAAAAAAAAAATCTTCTGAAACACCGTCACTATGTAGGAAAATACATTATTTCATTTACAAACTCCAGGGTGAAATTAGCCTTTCATAAGCTAAAAACTAAGTTTCATTTAAAGTTGAAATGTATAATTAAGATCCAATTATTAAACACACCAGAGGAATGGTGCTGCATGCTATACTAAATACGAATATGCCTGTTACTTTGGCTCTTAATTCACACTAAGAAAAAATACCTTTTCACCATAACCTCTATCAGGGAGGACAGTTTACTGATGACAGTTTACTGGCCTACTTTTGGGTTTCACGTAGTTTTCTCAACTATATACCTTCCCCTTGACCTGTTTAATCAGAACATCACAGACTCTACGCTTCTGATTTTTTAATGCCAACAGAATGCGGGGAACAAGGAAAACGCTCTCTGTGTTCCGCTTCTGGCTTAGCCATTAACTAACAGTGTGAGTTGGGCAACTTGTGTTCTGTGGTCTGAAAGTGGGGACAAGTGGAATCAAAAAGATCCCCGTTGGCCCTCACCTATGCTTTTATGTCAGACAACTTTGTTTCCTCCCTTTGTTCTTCCGATACACCACTCACAGGAGACCCCAAAGGACTGATCAGAACACGCATTTAATCCTTGTGCCGACTTTTCCAGGATACCCTGAAAGGTCATGGAGGGCAGCCCCAGCCTCTCATCAGCTTCCGTTCTGCCTTGGGAGGACAGGACTAAGACCCAACACCACAGACACACACAACGGGTCTCGCGCTTGACCATCAGCAGGCAATTTCGCTATCGGGTTCACCGCAGTGGGCTCAGAGTTCTGTTTGAGAAATGCTGCTGCCCAGGAAAAATATTTACACAATCGAGTGGGCTGCACGGCACGGCAGTGTTCGACCTGCTCAGCCAGGAGCCTGTCTTATCAGCGGCCTTTGTACCTCACTTAAGATCCACATGGCGACAAAACCTGGAGCCAGGTAACTGACCAGAAGATCAAGGTCTTATGAAATTGATTGTATGAATTTTAAATGACCACCAAATTTTTAACACAGTTCGGTAAGTATTGTAAATAAGCAAATATATAGTTATCTGGAAAAAATAAAAAACTAACAAAGGCAAATATTAGCAAAAATAAGGCTGGGTGATGGGAGACATAAAATGCTACTCTCTAATACTCATCTGTTGCTTTCATTTATTTAACTTTCATTAACAGTAATATGTCTAGCCTTAAAATCACCGTATCTATGCACCCCAATGTTTAGAGCAGCACTATCAACAATAGCCAAATTATGGAAAGAGCCCAAATGTCCATCAAGTGATGAATGGATAAAGAAGATGCGGTTTATATATACAATGGAATACTACTTGGCGATGAAAAACAATCTTGCCATTTGCAACAATGTGGATGGCACTGGAGGATATTATGGTAAGTGAAGTCAGTCAGTCAGAAAAAGACAGGTATCATCTGTTTTCACTCATATGTGCAATTTGAGAAACTTAACAGATGACCATAGGGGAGGGGAAGGGAAGGAAAAAATGAGGCAAAAACAGAGAAGGAGGCAAACCATAAGAGACTCTTAAATACAGAGAACAAACTGAGGGTTGATGGGATGGGGGGTAGGGGAGAGTGGCTGATGGGCACTGAGGCAGGCACTTGTTGGGATGAGCACCGGGTGTTGTATGTGAGTGATGAATCATGGGAATCCACTCCTGAAGCCAAGACTACCCTGTATGTTAGCTGATGTGATAAATAACACACACACACACACACACACACACACACACACACACAGAGAGAGAGAGAGAGAGAGAGAAGAGAGAGAGAACAGGAGAATACCTCTGATTATAGGAAAAAAAAAAAAAAAGGAAAAAAAATCACCGTATCTGATGGGACCTTGTACAGTGATACCTGAACAGGTGCCTTTCGGACCAGGAACTCACAAGAGAGTCAGCAGATCAAGAAGGGCAGTGATTTCCCCTGACATCCAACCAGCATTTTATACCGTAAAAAAGTGTTTTTATGGCTATTATTTTATCTCTCCTTCACAACACACCTGTGAAGAAGGTAGGGCAGGTATTCTTATCTTCATCTGACAAATAAGCCACCTGTCATTTAGCTTCTGAAGAGATGCTAAGCTCTAATTAAAGTTTTACAACAGCAATTAGTGTTTACAGAGGTAAACAGTGCGTCCAGTTTACAACATGATTTCAGAAACCTGAGAAAGAGCAGACTGTCCCCATCCCCAAAGTGCAGAGACACAGCCATCCTCCTAACCAACGACCCTCACTTCCTTCGTAGCTGGCCCCAGGAAAAGGGGACAGTCACGAGCAATTTATAAAGCTTGTACCTTGTCACGCTGACAGGTGGCATTAGGGTGTTCTCTGGAATACCATAATAAAGGGGTTTTCATTAATGAAATCACAACTGGACCAGTCAACAGAAGTAGGACAGAGATGGTGTGGAAAAGAGGTCACACAGAAACAAATGACTGATACGGACAGGGTGGCCTGGAGGAAGATGAATCTGGAAGGGGTACCCAGGCGAGACTGTCCTGTGTAGCAAGTAAGAACAGAGGACACCCGGCTAAATTTGAATTTCAGATGCACAGTGCATACTTTTTTTAGTGTGAGTCAGTCCTCTACTTTATCCAGAGGCTCTGTCCACAGGAACCCTCAGCTTCCACTAGACGAAAGGTCTTCGAAAGCAGGAGGTGCGTCGACCGAAGGCCTGTTTTGTTCCCTGCTGCATCCGAGTCCCCAGAACAGAGCCTGGCCCGCTGGACGCCCTCCATAATCTTTGCCATGAACTTGTAAAGTTTATTTCTGAAGCCAGGTGCTATGTATGCAGGTGCCTGTCATACCACCTTTATACATTTTGTATGCCTGGAGTTTATTATAAATTTACAAATTATAGCATCAACTAACTGCTCTTGTTTTAAAATCAATACCTTTTGGGGTGCTAGGCGGCTTAGTTGGTTAAGGGCCTCTTGATGTCATGTCGGCTCAGGTGGTGATCTCACAGTGCATGAGTTCGAGCCCTGTGTCGGGGTCCGTGCTGACAGCTCAGAGCCTGCTTGGGATTCTGTCTCTTCCTCTCTCTGCCCTCCCTGCTTGCACCCTCTCTCCCATTCTCTCTCCTCCCCTCTCTCTCAATATAAATAAACTTAAGAAACAAAATAAAATAAAATCAGCTTTTATTCTAGCTAACTGAAGGACTCAGTGGGGAAGTCCAAGTGTAAAAGGACTCTGAATAGTCCCTTACTCAGTTTCAAGTCTCAAACAAGGACACGATATGTGATGTCAGACCTCAGATGTGCTGGCAGGCCAAGGGCACTGCTTGGCCAAGTGGTGTTTTTCTCAGCTGGCTTCTTCTGCTTCTGCTTTGTTCCTAAGACCATGAAAAGCATTTCTCGTGCCAATGCTCTCACTCCAACCTCATATGGGACTTTTCCTCAGGTTTTATGGAAGCCCAAAGCCTTGATTTTTCAGGGGAAGGGGTGGGCCAGATTCCTTTTGGGGCCATAAAGCCCTCTGTAACCCATCTTAATCTGCAGTCTGTAAATGTTTTTATGTTAATTACATTTCAAAACAGTATATTTATAAACAGCATATACTTCTGCATGTTTGAGTTTGGCTTTTTTTTTTTTAAACAATGGGCAGGCATTTCTTTTGCAATACAGAGCAGGAAAACAAAAGGTAAAAATAGTGATTTTTTATAAGCATTATCTCAACTGTGTGAAATATTTAAAATTTAAAGACCATACCAAAGGGGCGCCTGGGTGGCTCAGTTACGCGTCCGACTTCGGCTCAGGTCCTGATCTTGCAGTTCCTGAGTTCGAGCCCCATGTCAGGCTCTGTGCTGACAGCTCGGAGCCCGGAGCCTGCTTCGGATTCTGTGTCTCCCTCTCTGTCTGCCCCTCCCCTGCTTGAGCTCTCTCTCTCGCTCTCTCTCTCTCTCTCTCAAAATCATAAATAACATTAAAAAGAATTTTTTAAAAAGTTTAAAAAATAAAAATAAAGACCATACAGAAAAGGAGCACAACATGTATTTCTGGGTTGGGGGCATTACCAGTAATTCTTGCTCTATTTTTTAAGAAAACATTAAACTTTTATATCTTAGAATTTTCTAAAATGGGCCTCATATATATGTATATATGCATGCATATACGTGTGTGTGTGTGTGTGTGTGTGTGTGTGTGTGTAACTATAGTAATTATGTATGGCTGAGCTTCTAATCAGATTGCTTACAGAGGTCATGGCGACTAGAAAAAACAAAACTGTCCCTTGCCTGGTGCAGACACCTGTCTGCAGTAACTAATCATACCCTGATACCCCAGAAGTCACAAATCATAGAGCTTCCCTTTGTTTCTGGACTCAGTACCCAGACCTGCTAGGCAGGGGGAAAGGTTACAGCTGGGTCATCAGACTTTAAGAACCAAAGGAAAAGAGACACTCCAGAAGAGTCAGGCTGGAGAAGGAACTGAGGGCAAATGGGGTAGGTATCTACACCCTTGAAGACAGGAATGTGCTAGACACACCAGTGGGTCAAGGTCTAGAGGCACCACTAACTCCAGCCCCCCTTCCTCTGAACGTGTGGGAAGTGGGGGCAGGAGAGGGAAGGGAGGAGCATCACAGGAGATTGAAACTCACTCACCACACTCAAGACATTTCATGTTTCAATCTCCTCCCTCAGCAAGTATTTGACTCGACACGAGGAATGATCCTGACTTTTCTTACTTAGGTTAAGGGACTGAGGTTCTCTGCCATCACACAGGGCTGATAGCGATGGTGAAGGGGACAGTGTCATCTCACAGGATTACGTACGAACTAGGGATGGGAGTAGAGACAGAGCAGCTTTGGCATCATGGTACGCTGTGGGTGTTCATTTAAAGGCTAGATTTGTGTCGTTTGTATTTTATTTTTAAGCTTATTTATTTTGAGAGAGCAAGCAGGGGAGCGGCAGAGAGAGAGGGAGAGAGAGAGAGAATCACAAGCAGGCCTCGCAGTGGCGGCACGGAGCCCGACGTGGGACTTGAACTCATCAACCATGAGATCATGACCTGAGCCGAAGTTAAGAGTCAGACGCTTAACTGACTGAGCCACCCGGGCGCCCCCAGTTTTCCTTGCCGACAGCAGTCCTGAGCAGAATCTCTACAAGTCCCTGGCGGCTGGCAAGTAGAAGGGACCAACAGAAGAATAAACAGAGAAAGATCAGTCGTCCCAGAATAAACGGAGTTTGGCTGGGTTTGGCCTGGGGCAAGAAAGCTACCAAGTTCTTGTCAGAGGGGATGCTTGCAGCCAGGACTGCTAGAAGGAAAAGTCACACGGGTGGGCTGGGGACACCCCCCACAGAGGGCTCCTCCTGCCGCAGTCCTTACCAGAGCTTGCCGGCTTACCTGGCACTTGTAAGTCTGCTTCTGGTGCTCGCGTGGGTCTCAACCCTGCAGGCAGACACGTTTACTGATACCGCACACACGGAACAGTCCTGCCCCCTATTTCATGGTTAGTGCTGGAGCTGGGACTCCAATTCAGGTGTCCTGATTCCAACTCCACATTCCTTCCATGACCCAGTGTTCAGAGCAGCAGAGCCCCGACCCCTTTTCAGACACCGCGCGACAGTTCCTGCATACATACACGGTCACCGTTCTCGCACATTCTGCTCTTTGGCTGATCGCTCAAGAGAGGCACGGACGCTCGGCGTACCGTTGGGGGCAGGTGGTCGTCTCTCAGGAGGACTTCCTCTGCATTTGTCCTATAAATTTCTCCCACATCTTATATAGGCAATACCGGACGAGCTATGCAACCTGTGTAGGTCTCTAACGTAACTAGAGTAACAGTGAGAACACAAATCTTTATGATTCGTGATATGGCTTGTTGATTATTCCTCTCTGGGAAAGTTGCTCTAGCAAGTAAGCTCTTCCCTAGCCACTCTGTCCCTTTGTGCAGCAACACGAAACAAACCCTGCTTGGGACCAGACACTAGGAACTGGTTTTAGGCATCCAAACCTATCTCCTCTCGCATCGCTCAATCCCTCATAAAGAAGGGCAAGAGAAATGCCCATTATCCTTGGATCAGCACTCGGGGTTTTACATTGATCTTTCAACACTTCAACAGTATTGACTTGGGTAATAATTTACCTAACTGATTTCTGCACATAAAGACTCTAAAGATAAAAGCAAATTCTCTAAGAGATTTTGGAAAAAACAAAAACAAAAACAAAAATATTAAAAAAAACCAACCTAGCTTCGATGGATAGAAAATTGCTTTCAAAGTCCAGTTACCTAGGCAACCTGCTATTATCTACCCATTACTGAAAAAGACATAAGAAATCAGTTTGAGCAAAGGCATACACACACACACTCTCTCTCTCTCTCTCTCTCTCTCTCTCTCCAGAGTTGAGTTACCTGAGGCACAGCCGTTAACCTTTGTGGCGTGAGCCATGCTGGCTAGAGTCCAATGACAGATCCAGAAAGGAGTGAGGAATCATGCAAATTTTATGCATCAAGTTCCCAAATGCGATCAACCTGAAACAATGAAGACAGCCTCATCAAAATGGATCATTTAAAAATATGTACAACACTAAATCTTAAACGTCTGTTTACAAAGATGGCTGCTAATGGAGAGAGCAAATCAGGAGTCAGGGAGAGATGGCCTGTGGATGGGGGTGATGACGGCCTGGCCCCGCCACTCAGTGCTGAGATTCATGTACCCGCAGATGTGCCTGTGGACGGGCACCCAGAGCAGGGCTCTAGACATGATACTCTTATCAGAGATGGAAATGGTTCTCCAGAAACGTGACATTTTTAGGAAGGTGGCCTTCAAATACCAAGGGCCTCCTCAGGGGCATCATTCCCTAGCCTACAGCAAATCCACTACAAACCATTTTTGGTACTTTACAAAAAAAATTTATTTATTTTTGAGAGAGAGACAGAGAGAGAGAGAGCGAGTGCACAAGCAGGGAAGGGGCAGAGAATCCAAAGCAGGCTCCAGGCTCTCAGCTATCAGTATAGAGCTTGATGCGGGGCTTGAACATGCAAACCTAGAGATCATGACGTGAGCTGACGTCGGATGCTTAACCGACTGAGCCACCCAGATGCCCTGACCATTTGTGGTTCTTAAACGTAACGTCTTTTCCAGATGCTGGCTCAACACCTTCAAGGTAGTTGCTGTTGTAGCAAGCCTTCACATTTTTAAAGGATTGATTCACGGGAACCCTTCTGAGGTATCTCAAAGTCTTTTGCCTACTCGGTCTTTTAAAACATAAATCTGAGGGGCACCTGGGTGGCGCAGTCGGTTGAGCGTCCGACTTCAGCCAGGTCACGATCTCGCGGTCCGTGAGTTCGAGCCCCGCGTCGGGCTCTGGGCTGATGGCTCAGAGCCTGGAGCCTGTTTCCGATTCTGTGTCTCCCTCTCTCTCTGACCCTCCCCCGTTCATGCTCTGTCTCTCTCTGTCCCAAAAAATAAATAAAAACGTTGAAAAAAAAATTTTAAACATAAATCTGAGCCAGTCAGCTCCCCTCTTAAAAAAGTCTTCAATATCTCCCACCGTCCTGTCAGATAACCTTCAAATGACAGTATGGCACAGCACATGGTTCGGAAACATTAGGGGTCACAACAGGCACCATATTTCTTACTTTATATCGATCCTCTATTTAAAAGTTACCTGAGATTACTACTATAAGACATAGTAGAAACACACTATTTAAAACAAAAAAGAAACAAGAATAGTAACAGGAAGGGAACATTGCTCTAACCTCTGCTTTTTCAAAACGCCTTTTGAAAAATGCTGGTAAGGAAAGCAAACAATGGTATAGAGGAAAATAGTCCATTTCCACTGTGCCCAGATCCTAACTCAAGACCCACAAAACCCGAAGAAACTGATCTAACAAGTTCCAAGTTGGGAATTCAAGTGTCGGTTCAGAAACCCGCAGTGACCTCCCTAAAAGAACAAAATGCTGGGGCGTCTGGGTGGCTCAGGGGGTTAAGCATCCGACGTCGGCTCAGGTCACGATCTCACGGTTTGTGGGTCCGAGCCCCGCGTCGGGCTCTGTGCTGACAGCTAGGAGCCTGCTTTGGTTTCTGTCTCCTGCTCTCTCTGTCCCTCCCCACGTGTGCTCTGTTTCTCTGTCTCTCAAAAATAAATAAATGTAAAAAATAAAATAAAATAAAATAAAGAACAAAATGCTAATACATACGCATATACACGTCTAATGCAGCCAGTGAAATCACTTAAGAGCTTTCAATAATGTAGTAAAATACTCAAAGAACATCGATAAAAATTGTATTCTGTCATAAACCCAATTTTGTGAAAAATATGTACATATTTACACATTGATTTAAAACCCCAAGAAATAAATACACCAAAATGTTCCTTATGGTTGCTCCTGGCTGATGCAATTAGGGTGGAACTTAGCTCCTTTGTTAGATTTGTAATAGTAACTATTAAAAAAAAAATAAAGATGGGAGACTTCCCGTCTCTGGTTTTATTTGCTTTCAAGTGCACGGGAGAAAGAAGAAAGAATTTTCAAAACGCAACGTGAAAGGGAACTATGAGGCCACGGTCATGGAGAGTGTAAGAAGTGAGAAATCCAAGTACATAGAAGGCAGGCACAGGAAATGGCTGATCTCTGTGGTCACACAGTGACAGTCACTAGCTGAAGAGCTAGTGAAATTGTCTTCGCTGCCTGAATGGGTTTTCGCTTGTAGTTCAAAGTGAACTATTTACTGTTCCCTTGCTTGGCTTTTCCAGCTTTGGGGACTGCCACTCCGCCGGCAGAGACCGGATTCTCAGCCTCCCCCGAGAAGCTCCCTGCTGGTCCCCACTTGGTGTGTGACAGCACACCATAAGGAAAGGATGGCTCTAATCTCTCTGCAGTCACCTGACATTCTGTTGGAAACAGGCACTGGTCCGGGTCCATGGCATTGAGCTTGGGAAGCAGTAACCTCCGTGCGGGCAGAGCTGGCTTTAGGGATACAATGAGCATTACCTTTAAGAATAGGAGGGGGGGCCTGGGTGGCGCAGTCGGTTAAGCGTCCTTCAGCCAGGTCACGGTCTCACGGTCCGGGAGTTCGAGCCCCGCGTCAGGCTCTGGGCTGATGGCTCAGAGCCTGGAGCCTGTTTCCGATTCTGTCTCCCTCTCTCTCTGCCCCTCCCCCGTTCATGCTCTGGCTCTCTCTGTCCCAAAAATAAATAAACGTTGAAAAAAAAATTTTTTTTAAAAAAAGAATAGGAATGACTACACAAGTCTGGCAAATGTAGCTTGGTTAAAAAAAAAATGTGGGGACTGGTAGAGAAGAAGGAAGAGAGGGAACAGGGAGATAAGGGGACAGAGGACTTCCTGTCCAGCTTCTGAAATTCTTCAACTGATTACACTTTTGAAAGCCAACAAAAGCAAATCTAAGCTGATTCGTGACCCCTTTCTAGATCGGTGCGCTGGGCTGGTGCTCTTGCTTCAGAATGGCTTGTAAATACCACCCCTTAAACTCGTGAGGGCAAACAGAAGGCAAGAAGAAACAGGCTGCATGTGTTATGGGTGCATGAAGTAGGTGTCAAGGTATTTGGATGGAGATATGCCCAGAATCTCCTGAGTGAAGCTTCATAAACTTTGGTCCAAGGTCCCCTCCTGTTAGTGAACACCCTTCGCCTGGCAGAAAATCTTTATGTCCGATCCAAACTGGTCTCTCCCACCCTCCCCCAAACCGAACGATAAAATCAAAAGGAAGGAGAAACCTCAAAAAGGGAACAAGCATGCCACTGGTAATATAATAAGATATGTGTCACCGGGTGTGGATCCCGGTAGTGTCTATGCAAAAACAACAGTTTCATATGGTGTATTGATTTTTCCCAGTTATTGTTCATGCCTGACAGGTGGCCTCAAACTGTGAGGACTTAGTCTTCTTAATGATATGCAGATTCTTATGTCAGTGCATTATATAAACCAGAAAAGGGTTGGCCATGTTCCATTCTCTGTTACAGATCAATAAACTGCTTCTTTTCTTCCCCAGAGAAGGCTGCAAACCAGTAAATCTTAAGCGGTACAATGGTGGCTTAGTTGAGCTCACTAAGAAAAAGCACTCCTTTGAAAGCCTCTAGGGAAATACATCAATACAGAAAATAAAGAATTTGTCGTCTTCTCTATTTCAAGCGACAAATCTGAAGAACATTTTAGTAGCTCCCCGAGCGCAGCACAGAGAATAATGTAGACGTTGCATGAATTTATCCCATAAACGCATGACATTAGTTCAATACGAAACCAACGGGAGGAACAGCCCACTGGGTCTTCTCTAAGAAAGCATTAGTGAAAACAGATAGATGAACTTGAGATTTGACATATACCCTAGACTGGCTCTGGCAACCAACCAAATGCCACTGCCTTGGTTAGAGCCCAGATAATGACCACGAGGACACTGCTGATGACCAAGCAGATGACAGCTGGTATTCACTGAGCTCTTACTGTTATCAGTTATTGAGATATAAATGGTATCCATTCTATGGTGCACCATTACTTTAAGTAGCACTGATTAAAAACTAATGTTGCTAATTAAACAGTCTTAAAATGCTTATTAAGATTATATTAATTGTAGGATATATCCTCGTCTCAGAAATGTTAGAATGTGAAAAATGTGCATCTTAGAATTTGTGAACTTATGTTACATTCAGGGCATTTAGGTTTTTTAAAAATTTATTTGGGGGGGGGCATGAGTGGGAGAGGGACAGAGAGAGAGAGAGAGAGAAAGAGAGAGAGAGAGAGAGAATCCCAAGCAGGCTCTGCACTGTCACCACAGAATCCTATGTGGGGCTTGATCTCATGAACCACGAGACCATGACCTGAGTTGAAATCAAGAGTTGGATGCTTAACCAACTGAGCCACCCAGGCGCCCCACATTCAAGGCATTTTTTAAAGCACCTAACAGTTATCACCTCATTCAAACTTCACAATAACCCTGCGAGCTACTAAAAATTCTCTCTCCCCATTGTACAAACAGGAAGCTCAGGCATAGGGAGGTCAGAACACGCCTGGCTATGGGTGCCTGAGTGGCTCAGTCGGTTGAGCGTCCGACTTTGGCTCAGGTCATGATCTCGTGGTCCATGAGTTCAAGCCCCGCATCGGGCTCTGTGCTGACAGCCTGGGGCCTGGAGCCTGTTTCGGATGCTGTGTCCCCCTCTCTGTCTGCCACTCCCCCTCTCATGCTCTGTTTCTCTCTGTCAAATATAAATAAACATTAAAAACAAACAAAAAAAACATGCCTGGCTCACAGAACTAGGAAGTGCCAGAGCCAAGTGCAGGGGTGAGCAATCCAGCCCTAGAGCCCGCACTCCAGCCCTCGTGGGTAAGGGCCCTGTTGCTTTAACAAGTAAAAATTTATGCGCCTAAATAAGGGGAACCTTTCAAGGCCCTCACCTGAGGGATGTACACGCTTACTGAAAGGATACTTAAATTCCTTTTAGAAAGAAAGCTATGTTTCAGAATGTTACGGCATTTGTTTTTGAAGCAACCGTATTTCCCGTCTTACTCCTTGAGATTACACGTTTAAGAGCCTAAGGAGGGACTTACATGACACATAGGAAAGGCCATCGTATGCGCCCATCACACTTTGATCGGGACTCCCCAGGATACTCGTCCATGTGGCTATCTGCCTTGTTCCTTAGACTATACTACGGATGTCATTTGACTCAATACGTTAAGTACTTTTTCACCTGACCAACATCCTCCCCCACTCAGGGTTAGGTGGGAGGCTCCCAATGGAATCACAGTAATTTCAAAAATGGACAGAATCAGGGCAGTCAAATTGGAATAAGAACCTTCCTGTTCAAATGACAAGTGTTAAGAGGGGAAACCACCGTTTTGATGTATATGTTCTGGAATCTCTTCTACAACATGTCATAGTATTGTTTCTTTTGCTTCACAAAATTAACAACATAGTTTTACCTAAAATCTGGAAAAGACAGAAAAAATAGTCACTCACAATCTCTCAGTGCTGACGTGGCAATCATGACCAGCTGAGGCTCGCTCTTTTTTTAAGGTTTATTTATTTTTCAGAGAGAGAGAGAGAGAGAGAGAGAGAGAGAGAGAGAGAGAGAATACGAGCAAGCAGGGGAGGGACAGAGAGAGAGAGGGAGACACAGAATCAGAAGCAGGCTCAGGCTCTGAGCTGTCAGCACAGAGCCCGATGCGGGGCTCGAACTCACAAACTGCAAGACCGTGACCTGAGCTGAAGTTAGACACTCAACCGACTGAGCCACTCAGGCGCCCCCCTGAGGTTCTTTCTCTTCAACGTGTGAGGACTCTATGTGTACTTTTGTCACTTCAACACGTTTTAAAGACCTGCAACTCTTAGAATTGGTACCAGCCACTCTTCCTTTTCTACTTGGAGGCAGCAGATAAATGAAAGCTCCGCATCATTCTCAGAGGCTGACGCACTAGTGCCGGAGGCAGACAGACACACAGTCAAAGCACAAAGCACTCGAACAGCAGTGTACACGCAGTTAATTCTAAGCCACAGGAAGATGGTCTTACCTTGCCCAAACAGGCTGTGAATGGCCAAAAATGTATTCATAAGAGACCACGTGGCCAAAGTCTTAAAGGATGAATGAATGTTTTCCAGGGTGACAAAGAAGGGCATTCTCGACAGAAGGAACAGAGTATGCAAAGTCAAGAGATAAGGAAGTGCATGGTGGGGTGCCTGCCTGGCTCAGTCGGTGGAACATGCAACTCTTAGTCTTGGGGTTGTGACTTTGAGCCCTACGGTGGGTGTAGAGATTACTTAAAAAATTTTGGGGCACCTGGGCGGCTCAGTCAGTTAAGTGTACAACTCTTGGCTTCAGCTCAGGTCATGATCTCACAACTTGTGAGTGTGAGCCCCACTCGGGGCTCTGTGCTGACAGCTCCGAGCCTGCTTAGGATGTTCTGTCTCCCTCTTGCTCTGCCCCTCCCCTGCTCTCCCATGATCTCAAAAACAAATAAATAAAATAAAATAAAACCTTGAAAAAAAAAAAGAATAGAGTACATGAAAAGTAGGGCTGTGGCTAGAGCAATGTCTGTTTCCATAGGGGCTCAGTTATGATAAAACAAAGAGGACTAAGGCCTGAGTGCTCAAGAGAAAGCTAAAAAGAATACAGTCTACAAGCCAAAGTCCACACACACACACACCCCTTTACCCTAATAAAACATGCAAAGCTCATTTATTTCTTTAAATAAGGCAGTCTTTCAAACAACCATCCAAAAACCTGTCGAACTTATTATACACCCTCGATGACTGCCCAGATATTTCTGTCCAGAGATTAATTAAAAGTAACTTAATTAAAAGTACTTTTGAGTGCAAACTTTGGCCATCGTTCATTATCAGATTATCTTCTGGGGGTTTCTAGTATTGGCTCCTACCCCAAGAATTGTGGTGGTAATGTTAACCAGCTCTTGGTCACTTTCCAACCAAATTACCTAATTATGACCCAACCCCATTTACCCTTCTCAAATACAGGGGATAATTTTCTTGGTATGGGGTTGGGGGTGGGGGGAGGGTTTGTCAGAAGGAAATCTCAATTATCAATCAAGATCTAAATCAGAGTCCTGGATGCTAGTTTCATTTATAACATAGAAAGGCAATTGTGTTCTCCCCATTATAAAAATTTTATGCTACGCTTGTTCAAACAGTTATATTTACAATCTTATTCTCTGGGGTGATATTTAAGAGGCCAGAAGAAGTGTTTCTGTCTCAGGAACAAGTTGAAATGCAGACATTAAAGAGAATGTATGGAGGAAGCAATAATAAACACATTCATTTATTCATTTAACAAGTGCCCTGTCATGTGCCAGGCACTGTTGTTGGCACAAAGGATACAGCAAGGAGCAAACAAGACACCCACCTGCCCCCATGCCCCAAACAGTCTAACTGGATCTGTGCTTTGGGTTGAAAGAGACTTTAGATTTCAGAGTATGTTTAACAGATGAGCTGTACTAACAGCCAATTCCTGACTCCTCTTTTCCGCATTATTTGAAAAGAATTCCCGTGTTAAGACCTGCCTCCTTGTGCCCCAAAGTGGGTATAGGCGTGTCCAGCCCTCGCCCAGACCTCCCCCCCCCCCCATCCACATCCACTTTCTGCGAGTGTGTTTACAAACAATGCTCTTCCAACAGGTTAAAGGCACCTCAGAGCCTGCAGACGCTCAGAGCCCAGCCTGGCTCTGCTCCAGCCGGGTTGCTGGAATCCACACAGCTTCCTGAACACTTGAAGAAAATGAAGGTAAATTTTCTTTCCAGGAAATTTTCAGTGATCAGAGTTTATCAGATCATAACCACCTAGGCTGAAAACTACCTGTTTTTCTCTGCAAAACAACAGGGCAACGGACGGGCAGACAAATCAGAATCAGAAGTGTTGAAGCTGTTTTTTTTTTTTTTTTAATTTTTTTAACGTTTTATTTTTGAGACAGAGAGAGACAGAGCATGAATGGGGGAGGGGCAGAGAGAGGGAGACACAGAATCGGAAGCAGGCTCTAGGCTCCGAGCCATCAGCCCAGAGCCCGACGCGGGGCTCAAACTCACGGACCGCAAGATCGTGACCTGAGCTGAAGTCGGACGCTTAACCAACTGAGCCACCCAGGCGCCCCAAAGCTGTTTTTTTAAAGCTTATCACCTTTATGTTTTTTGTTGACTTCAGAGGAAACTGCTTTTATGACTCCGCATAGGCACACGAAATAGAACTTAACTGATGTGCTGTGGTTCATCTCCAAAGGGTGTAGGGAAAACAGACCACAGCAGAGACCTAACCCTTTCATTTATAAATTTGTTCTCATCAGTGAAATCTCGCTCTTACTTAGCAAGCATCTCCATTGCTACTGGTTTTGAGTCAAAATGTCAGTGCTTTTGCCGATTCAAATATTAAAGGACCCACATGTGATGGCCACAGCTGTAAGAGAATTAGTTTACTGTCAATCAAAAGGATTTTGTTCATTTCCTATTTTAATTTTTTTTTAATGTGAAATTCTCATTTATTTACTGCTGTAGCAGGCATGTTGCCTCGAACTCCTCTGGGATTGGATTCTTACAGGACATTCTCTGTGATTACTCTGAAACTGATCAAAAGTAATTGAATGGTGAGTTTAAGGGTGCCTGGGACTGTCACTAGGCCAACGGGGATAACGCATCTTTAGTTGCTTCATCTTCAAGCAAAAGGCTCTCAAAGTGTGGTTCCTTGGCAGCAGGATTAGCTTGGATGTTCTGGGAACTTCTTGGAAATGCATCCCAGACCTACCGAATCACAATCTTTGGTGGGGTCTGCATCTTAACCAGTCCTCCAGGTGATTCTGTTTCAGGCCTAAGGTTCTCAAAACCACTGCCTTAAAAGGTAGGTTAACTGAGAAAAAATAAATCCTAAGGCTCCAAGAGCCAGGAACGTCCACTGATTTAATTTTTTAATTTTATTTATTTTGAGAGAGGGAGAGTGCAAGAGCAGGGGAGGGGCAAAGAGGGAGGACAGAGTAAATCCCAAAAGAGCTTCATGCTGTCACTGCAGAGCCTGATGTGGGGCCCAAATCCACAAACTGCGAGATCATGACCCAACCCAAGATCAAGAGAGAGACGCTCAACTGACTAAGCCACCCAGGCGCCCCAAGAATGTCCAATGATTTTAAGAAAATGGCACCCTCTGATTTGGAAAACATCCCCCAAGGGGCACCTAGATGACTCAGTTGGTTAAGCATCTGACTTCGGCTCAGGTCGTGATCTCATGATTGCTGAGTTCAAGCGCCACATTGGGTTCTCTGCCGTCAGCACAGAGCCCGCTTCGGATCCTCTGTCTCCCTCTCTCTGCCCCTCTCCCACTTGTGCCCTCTCAAAATAAACATTAATAAAAATAAAAATAAAACATCCCCAAGAGGCCTAACTTTTTGCCATTCATTTACCCCAAAAATAACGATTGGGTGCTCAGCATGGAAGAGGCACACTGCTGGAACTTGAGGGGTCAACAAAATAAACCCAGTTCCTGCATTCTTGGGGCTTCGAGGCAGGAATTTCACACACAGTGACACACACACACACACACGAGGAAATTATTAACATTACGCTAAATTCCACAAGGGAGGAAAAAAGTAGGTGTTGAGTGAGAATACGAAGGCCAACGTTTTTAGGGTTGAAGATGAGGACAATGGAGCCGGGTGGGATGGGCGGTCCTCAGAAGCATCTCTAGGGAAACGTCACTGAAGGTGAGGAGTGAACAACAGGTAAGGGCCAGCTGGGGGAGTATGGGAAATAAGGACAGGGCCCAGAAGCAGCCAGACACATCAGTGCTCCCACCAAGTCCCACGATGGCGTATCAAACAACTCCATAAAGGAAGGAAAGTCTTTTCAAAGAACAGCAAATGGCCACTTAGAGGCAAAACAAAAAACCCTGACCTCAACGTTTCACCTCACACGAAAATCAATTTGATAGGACCCATAGTCTTGAACGTAAAACAAAAAATACCTTCTAAAATCTTTAGAAGAAATCGCTGAAGATCTTCAAGACCTAGGGCTTGGAGAGGAGTTTCCAGAGGACGATGAAAGATCCATAAAAGTAAAAACTGATGAAGTGATCTTCATTAAAATTAAAATTAAACCCCCCCCCTTTTTTTCCCTGTAAAAGCATGGTCCAAAGGCACTTGGGGAAAGAAAAAGCTCTATAGATTTGAGCAACTGAGTTTATTTAAGAAAGGTAAAGAGCAGAGAGGTGAACAGAGGCTAAATGAGAGGAGAGGACATTTGTTGGGCCTTGCTGGACATGGGAAGGAGAAGAAGACGTTTTATTTTTTTCAAAGTTTATTTATTTTGAAAGAGAGTGCACACACACGCGTGCATGCACACACACATACACACACACATTCACACAGACATAAGTGGGGGAGGGGCAGAGAGGGGGAGAGAGAATCCCAAGCAGGCTCTGCATTGTCAGCCCAGAGTCTGATTCAAGGCTTCATCTTAAAAACCGTGAGACCTGAGCCAAAACCAAGAGATGAACATTTAACCGACTGAGCCACCCAGGCGCCCCAAAGTCACTGAGCATTTTAATCCCAATGAGTAACACAAAATAAATTATCTTACTTTCAAGTATTTTGCTTAGGCTTCTTACCATTTTAAGGAGTGGTAGGTTGGTTCTTCTATTATAATTATTCTTATTCTTTTTTTTTTTTTTTTAATTTTTTTTTTCAACGTTTATTTATTTTTGGGACAGAGAGAGACAGAGCATGAACGGGGGAGGGGCAGAGAGAGAGGGAGACACAGTATCGGAAACAGGCTCCAGGCTCTGAGCCATCAGCCCAGAGCCCGACGCGGGGCTCGAACTCACGGACCGCGAGATCGTGACCTGGCTGAAGTCGGACGCTTAACCGACTGCGCCACCCAGGCGCCCCTAATTATTCTTATTCTTATTACTACTACTATTGAGAGAAGACACTAGATGTTCCAGGAATGGTTTTTTCAGACTTCACAGAAAATTTCCCCTCTGAGTATACTTTGGCTTTGAAAATTTTTACTTCAGACTCTTTCACAGAGAGGCACAACCATGCCGAGCAGACATTTCCCAGAAGTTCTTGCGTCTTCTCCAGAACATGCAAGTTCCTACTTACTTTAGAGAAACTTAAAAGATGACAAGTACACAGCCCACAATGGTACACTGTGTTATCAATAGAGCATATGCACTTCAATTAAAAATGGTTACAAGAAAAGCTGGAACCAGAAACTAAACCTAGAGACTTGGGAAAAAACCAGCTTCCGCTGTGCCCCTGGACACCCTCAAAGTCAAGTTGCCCTTATATGTCCTACAAACTGTTCCGGCAAGTCTTAGATGTTGTTTTCTTTAGCTGAAACAAACCTCACTTAAGCTTTTCCCTTTTGAATGCAGGAGACTCAAAACATTCACTGCTTTTTTATCGTCTCAGGCTTTCATGCCAGGACAAGCACACTGCTTTTGTGACTCTGCAAAGGTCCTGCTCACCTTCATCTACCCATGGTAGGTGAGTAAACACCAGGGTGTAGGGTGGGGGCGCTGGCACCGGCTGAAGCGGAGAATGGAAACGCTTGGATCTAGCCAGCATCTCATTCCACTGAGGGATGCTTTGGATAGGAGCAACAGAGTGAAAGCCTGACCAATGACAGGCCACACCTGAGCCTTGTCTCCTGGTCATCAAGGGAAGGGCAGACCCCTGGCGTCATTCCCACCAATTTCAAATGGTCAGAGGGCACAGACACGTCCTCTGGGGGCCCATTCAAATGCCATCGATCACTCAACCTGTTCAGCCGAGAAAGGCAACAGGCCTGGGGAAGGTGACTCAGCAGCGGGACTTCAATCCCTGCCTCCAGGTCCTGCCTCCTTCAGGCCCTGCCTCTCTGTTCCTTCTTCTAGAAGGCTCTAATAGCAACGGCTCAACTCTCCCACACCTGGAATAGTGCGAGAGGAGGGAACCTGTCCGAGACAGGCTTCACCCCTAACCCAGGACAAAAATGCTGGGCTTGAGTCAGAAACACAGGCTGAAGTCATGTCCCCAGAAGGGCGGCTTCTGAGAATGAGAGCGGACATCTGCTCCCCTGGGGGCCTTACTGAACATTTAGCCTCCTGGGTATTAACACCTCGCAGGTAGGAGCGGAGACAGCCGGGAGGCGAGAAGGCAAGGTCCCAAACTCAGAAAGGCAGCGAACACTGAGATCCAGCTACAGGGGGGTAGAAAGGTCTGTTAGGGCATGTGTATCACACCAAAGCAAAATTAATTCACAAACATTTTCGTGAACCTACAGGACGGGGGTAGGGAGAAACCCAAACAAGAATTTCTAGCCATCAAGGGAAGATAAATGTTCATTAATGGCAAAGTATCTATTATTTCTAATTTAAGACGTCTAACATCTCAGGGACATGTTTTTATTAGGGTTACACTGTTTAATAAAATAAATATAGGGGTATCTGGGTGGTTCGGACGGCTGAGCGTCCAACTTGGGCTCAGATCATGATCTCACAGTTCATGATTTCGAGCCCCACATCGGGCTCTGTGCTGATAGTGTAGAGCCTGCTTGAGATTCTCCCCTCTCCTCTCTTCTCTGCCTGTCTCCTGCTCATGAATTCTCTCTCAAATAAATACATTTAGAAATAAATAAATATAAATTACAGGTTGATAGGCAGTTACAGGTGTGGGCTAACAGCTTCTAAGCCCCCGTGCTGTTCCAGCACGTTCCGGGTCTATATTGCTTGTAACACAGTAAGCACAACACCAAAAACTACGCATCCGAAATCTCTCTGCACACAACTGATGTGTTTTCAGGAAGTTTGAAATTAACATGACAATTTTCACTGTTCACTAGGGGATTCTCTGCTTATTCTTCAATCTTGGCTCAAAGTAACTCAGGTTTTATAAACTCAGTTCCTACATAGGGTATTAATGTTGTCGCTGGGGGTAAATTTATCAAAAATGTTTCATTCTTTCATCCGGAAGTCCAGGAAAGAGAAATCCTTGATTGACTTACAGTGGCTCATTACCTACTACATTATAAGAGGCTTGATGTGTAACTGACTGGTCAGAACAGAGATGGGAGTAAATTCTAGATTCCTGTCCTAAGACTGAAGAAGTCGCTGTAGTCAAGCACATACACTGGGAACAGGCTCTCAATTATCCTTTTAAGGAGGTATCTAATGCACATGTCCACACCCAGAATAAGCAGATGGTTCGAGAAAGTGCTGGTAAACCACAGAAGAAAATTTAGCTATTGCTGCCCTTGTGAGGTCACAATCTTTAAGTTAGTCTCATGGAAGGAGAATTTAATACAGTCAACTATGAATTCCATAAAATTTTTTTGAAGCTATGAAACAAAGATGTTTTGATGTGTTTTGTTTTTTCTTATTTTGGAAAGAGGGGCAGAGGCAGAGAGAGAAAAAGAAGGAGAGACTCCCAAGCAGGCTCCACGCTTAGGGAGGAGCCCAACACGGGGCTCCATCCCACAACCCTGGGACAGTGGCCTGGGCTGAAATCAGGAGTCAGACACTCAATTAACTGAGTCACCCAGGTGCCCCCAAAGGTTTTTTTCTTTTTTTTTAAAGAGAGCCGAGACGGCAGGCAAAAATAGAAAATATATATGTTGACACTCAAACATATTTTGGAGGTGCCCTTATAGAAATAAAACCACACACAGCAAGTGAAAACATGTGAATAGATTACATATATAATGCTGTGTGACCACGAAATTCTTGGTTGCTGTGGCTTAACAACCGAAAGGGCTCTGAAGATCACCTACATTAAGATCCTGTTTGCTTTTGTAGAGGAGAACGTTCTGTGAAGTAACAGAGGCGAAGAGGCAGAATACAGTCGGAGACACCAGTGAACGGTGGCCCCGTGTCCTTACGGGTAAAGAGAGGAACAGCTTCTCTCCTAGAATGGAAGCAAGAGGGGATGGAACTTTCCTTTCTGAACTTCCTCTAGTTTCCTATTCATTTCCTTAGACTTCTGTCCTCCCAGCCCTCCACTGATATAAAAGGAGCCCGTGTTTGGAATTCTAAGCCCACAAAATGTGCATGTCTGTATTTTATTGGCAGGAACGCCGGGCCTCTGTACAGGACACGTTATTTAAGAGTTTCGAAGACACTGGGAACCAGAGGTAAGGTGCCAATGGACGGTTCTTCCTGCTCTAGCCTCTGCAAAGCACAGCAGCTCGTGACAGTCCAGGGTTTCCCCCCCACCCCTCACCCCCCCATGTCACTCTAACTTGCCTGCAGTGCAACAGCGACATCCAGAGTCAGAACCAGCTGAAGCACCCGTGTCCTGACTCCCCGCGGAGCCGGTCAGAAAGCAGTCTGGGGCTTCCCGTCCCACCCCGAGGACATCAGAATCTGCATCTCCGCAAGAGCCCATGTTCAAGTGTGAGCAACACTGGGTTTGTTTTTTTTTAAATTTTTTTTTAACGTTTATTTATTTTTGAGACAGAGAGAGACAGAGCATGAACGGGGGAGGGTCAGAGAGAGAGAGGGAGACACAGAATCTGAAACAGGCTCCAGGCTCTGAGCAGTCAGCACAGAGCCCAATGCGGGGCTGGAACCCACAGACCGTGAGATCATGACCTGAGCCGAAGTCGGCCGCTCAACCGACTGAGCCACCCAGGCGCCCCATCACTGGTTTTAACAGAGATCTTTATACCACGTCTGACCTCTCTGAAGAGTGGGTTCTCTGGGGAGAGCACCACATTGACTGTCCCATCGGTTTTTCTTTCTTTTCTGACCTTGTGCTTTCGCTTTTCAAGACTTAATTCCTACATATTTCTTTAGGGCTCATGAGCAAAGAGGCCAAGCCCAAACTCCAGTACAGCTGTCAATGGAGAAGGGCGGTTATGCATTGCTTTTAACCAACCACAACGTGCACTGAACTTTTCGGTCAAGTGCTCTGCTATGAAAATACTAGGATCACAGATACTAAGATAGTAGGGGAGCCTCTTGACCTTTTCACAAATTCCACATGATTGCTGGTTGGTAGGAAGGGGCAATTTCACTCTGTTACAGTGAGGGTCGCAGGGGGGACGCAGAAAGTGGCACCCACCCCCTTGTACAATTTTCTCTTTAGGCTACTGCACCTTACGGTCCTACCTTCTCATTCGGATGGAGGAGCAGGAGGATGTGGGGGAGACGCCCCCTTGCAGGTCCACCCCTGGGAGCCGCCTCCCACTCACACCCACCCCCTGGAGTTATGCAAGGAGAGCTGCAGGTCTACCTACCCCCCCCCCCCACCGGCTGGCTGCCATGGGTGAACAATGGTCAAAACCAAGATGGAAACGGGGGCTCCCTCCTGGCTCAGGCAGTAGAACTCGAGACTGCTGATCTCACTCATGGTCCTGAGTTCAAGCCCCACAGTGGGTGCGGATGAAACTTAAAAAATACCAAGATGGGGGCGCCTGGGTGGCGCAGTCGGTTAAGCGTCCGACTTCAGCCAGGTCACGATCTCGCGGTCCGTGAGTTCGAGCCCCGCATCAGGCTCTGGACTGATGGCTCAGAGCCTGGAGCCTGTTTCCGATTCTGTGTCTCCCTCTCTCTCTGCCCCTCGTCCGTTCATGCTCTATCTCTCTCTGTCCCAAAAAATAAATAAACGTTGAAAAAAAAAATTAAAAAAAAAAATACCAAGATGAATACCATCTTAATGCAAATCCTCACATCAATGAACACCCGGGGAGGCCTTTAAGAAGGAATGTGAGCCTGGGGTGCCTGGGTGGCTTCACGGTTTGTGAGTTCAAGCCCCGAGTCAGGCTCTGTGCTGTCAGCTCAGAGCCTGGAGCCTGCTTTGCCTTCTGTGTGTGGGTGTCTCTCTCTCTCTCTCTGCCCCTCCTTCCCTCCCCCTCTCTCTCAAAAATAAACATTAAAAAATTTTAAAAAACAAGAAAAGAAGGAATGTGAGCCTTCAAGCTCCAACAAGCCAAGCTAGTATGGAAAATGACTCGGAGGGTGTCAAGGCTACCGTTCTGAGCCACGGGGCATAAACACATGTTCTTGTCTGAACAGCTCTCAGTAGGGAACCTGCTGCGGTGTGTGTGTAGGACCAGGCTCTCCGGACTTTCACCTGCAAACTGCATCCCAGGACGTTATGGGACCAAATCCACACTCCCGGTCAGTGCAGTGACTGAGGTCAGTTCTCACAGATCTTCACAATTCCACTAATTTCATTTTTTTTAATGCCTTGAACCAAGGCATTGAAATTTCCTCCAAATTTCATATTTCTTTTTTCTTTCCTTCCTTCCTTCCTTCCATGCCTTGAACCATATACAGCTTATGGCCCAACTCAGGGCACTTTTGAGAGTGCGAACACATCGGGTAGATGGGGTGTTGGAACAACAGACATAAACTAGGATGGTCCCGGGCAAACTGGGACATGTAATCTCCAGGCCTTTAAAGAACTAAAAGAAGGAGAGGGAGGGGAATACCAATACGTAGAAACACTGAGAGACTGCTATAAAGACCCTAGAACCCAAACATAAAACAGGCACCTTGTTCAGATCCCAGGGCTGCGAGGCTCTGTACGTTCTTATCTGTGGGTAGAGTGAAAATACACCGTGGGTGCCGAGAAAGGCCGACGGCAGCCAGTGATATCCAACAAAGCCGCACTGTTCTTGCTGTCCTCACCACTGGGCCTCACGTCGATAATATGATTTTCTAGAGTGAGCGGCTCTGAATAATACAACCTCTAATGTTCTCCGGGGAACTGCACTCGACACTGATGTGCGTTGTTTCCCCTTAACTCACAATCTCAGAGCTGGATTATCTAAATGGTGTCAGGACAGAAAGTCTCCCACCTTCTATTTTAAACCACACCTGACAACAGATGGGGTCCACGCCGTACAATTTTACAAGGTTTTCACATGCGTTATCTTAGCCGAGCTGCAAAACAGCTTCGTGAGATTTGTTCCCCTCCCACACTCCCCGTAACAGATAAGGAGACTGGGTTCAGAGAAGCGAGCTCCCCTTGGCGCCTGCCCCCGCAAGGGCACTTACCAGCAGGATGTTCACGGTCAGGGTCCCGCTGCTCCTCCCCACTGGGCTGTAGGCTTTCCAAGTGCCATGATTAAATCGTCCATGTTTTCTGAGTATCTAGCACTCAGAGCCTAGGACAGCCAATGTCCCAAATTATTCTTAATGAGCTAATTAAAAATTATTTTTTGAGGTAATGAATCAATTGCATAGGAAAATGAATTGGTACATTTCGATTCTTGTGTCTGTGTTCTCATTTTATGACCTAGAGAAGGCAAATACTATATACATACAATATTTTTTTTAAGTTTACTGATTTGAGAAGTGGGGGGGGGGGGAGAGAGAGAGAGTGGGAAGGGGCAGAGAGAGAGGGGAAGGGAGAGAGAATCCCAAGCAGGGTCTGCACTATGAGCACAGAGCCTGACACAGGGCTCAAACTCACAAACCGTGGGATTGTGACCTGAACTGAAATCAAGAGTTGTATGCTTAACTGACTGAGCCACCCAGGCGCCTCTATAGGTAGAATATTTTTAAAGAAATACGGAGATGATCCTGTTAAAGAGAAAAGAGGGGTACCTGGGTGGCTCAGTCAGTTAACTGTCTGACTTCAGCCGAGGTCATGATCTCACAGTTTGTGAGTTTGAGCCCCACGTCGGGCTCTGTGCTGACAGCTCAAGAGCCTGGAGCCTGCTTCGGGTTCTGTGTCTCCCTCTCTCTCTCTCTGCCAATCCCCCGCTGTCTCCCTCTCTCTCTCTCTCTCTCTCTCTCTCTCTCTCTCTCTCTGCCACTGCCCCGCTCACGCTCTCTCAAAAAAGAATAAACATTAAAAAAATTAAAGGAGGGGCGCCTGGGTGGCTCAGTCGGTTGGGCGGCCGACTTCGGCTCAGGTCACGATCTCGCGGTCCATGAGTTCGAGCCCCGCGTCCGGCTCTGGGCTGACAGCGCAGAGACTGGAGCCTGCTTCCAATTCTGTGTCTCCCTCTCTCTCTGCCCTTCCCCTGTTCATGCTCTGTCTCTCTCTGTCTCAAAAATAAATAAAACGTTAAAAAAAAATTAAAAAAAATAAATAAAAATAAAAAAATTAAAGGAAAAGAAAGAAAAGAAACACAGGACTTACTACTATGTAGTTAACATGGTTTACAGGAGAAGGAGCGTCGGAAATGGCACCTGAAAGCAGAAGGCTGAAGTGTCTTAGATCAACCAGACCCTTTAGCTCTGCCCTGATTTCCACGGACTTCAACAACAGTCCCATGTAAAACACTTTTCCCAAGCTGCCCACTGAAGGTTTTGGATCGGGGCTGCTTGTTTCCGGTCTCTGCTATAATAAGTATGGGTCAGAAGAAAACCTGAGGTCATTCAGTGCCTTCTTTAGTGTTTGTTCTGAGTCAACAAGGAAAAAATAGTGTGGAACACTTTAGGAGATTATGGCGAGATCCTATCATTTCCCGTTTCAGTGCTTCTCCTTAGCTGACACCAGGGGTGCACACGACTGTATTAAGAGCTTTTTCTGCAATACTACTCCCATAAAGCAAACTGGAATGATGAAAGAAAAAAAGAAAGAAAGAAAGAAAGAAAGAAAGAAAGAAAGAAAGAAAGAAAGAAAGAAAGAGAGAAAGAAAGAGAGAAAGAAAGAAAGAAAGGAAGAAAGAAAGAAAGAACGAACGAACAACCCCCAAGCAAGACATAGAGTGGGGATTAAACACACATTTAATGGAGAAAGCGTGTGGACGCTAAAAACCTACACTTGTTTTCAGTAGTTTTAGCTACTTTGAGACCTGACCAGTGCCAAAATCAATACGTACAATGGATTAAGTTTCATGGAATGTCAGAGGAAAACACACAGATGTCAAAGTGACAGTCCTCTTATATTTAAGCTTCTGTAAACTGCTTGTCATATTTCATCAATATAGTAAGAGTACATTACAACATCTGTATGTAGGACACCACGAAATATTGTAAAGCATCCTTATGTGATAATAACATACCTACCCAGAATTTAGGTGTCTGCTTGGAACCCTAATGAGAATAGAAAATAACCAAATAAACAATAAAAAATAAATCGATGAACTTTGCTTACACCGAAACCTTAAACCCATGGCCAATTTACTCTTTTTCACGGGGGATTCTATTAAATTTGGCTGTGTGCCCTCCTTCCCCCACAGCCCAGATCAGATTACAAATTCGGGGGATTGCTTCAGAAAGTCATAGTAACTCAAAGGCAAATCCAAACAGCAAGGGAAGAGATGGTAAAATGATGTTGAGAAAAAGCAGTCGAGCGCCTGGATGGCTCAGCCGGTTAAGCATCGACTTTGGCTCAGGTCATGATTTCGTGGTTGGTGAGCTGGAGCCCCGTGTCAGACTCCGTGCTGACAGCTCCGAGCCTGGAGCGTGCTTCAGATTCTGTGTCTCCCTCTCTCTCTGTCTCAAAAATAAATGAACATTAAAAAATATGAAGAGAGGGGCGCCTGGGTGGTGCAGTCGGTTAAGCGTCCGACTTCAGCCAGGTCACGATCTCGCGGTCCGTGAGTTCGAGCCCCGTGTCGGGCTCTGGGCTGATGGCTCAGAGCCTGGACCCTGTTTCTGATTCTGTGTCTCCCTCTCTCTCTGCCCCTCCCCCGTTCATGCTCTGTCTCTCTCTGTCCCAAAAATAAATAAAGGTTGAAAAAAAAATTTAAAAAAAAAATATGAAGAGAAAAAAAAAAAAAAGAAAAAGCAGAAATTCTGGCACAAAGCCTTGTAAGCTGTATGGTCCCCAGTGACGTTGCTATTATTACAGCACAACACACTAATTATGACTTATGGCAACAGACCTAACTTACTAACAGAAGCTTAGATCACGCTCAACAGATTGCTAAAGAATGTGTCTAAACAGGTCATCAATTTCAGAAAGTTTTCAAACCGTAACGGTCCGAGTGAGAGAAGACACCATCACAGGGACAAATTCTGAGCCATTGGGAAAAGCTCAGCTACCCAGAACAGCTTCTCCTCTGGAGAAACAGAACCCGTATTTGACTACAATTTACTTTTAATCATAAAAAAGTATTTCCTGAGGCGCCTGGGTGGCTCAGTCCGTTAGGCGTCCGACTCTTGATTTTGGCTCAGGTCATGATCTCAGTTCCTGGGATCGAGCCTGGCGTCCTGCTCTGAGCTGATGGCACGGAGCCCGCTTGGGATCCTCTCTCTCCCTCTCTCCCTGCCCCGCCCCTGCTCATATTTCTCTCTCTCTCAAAATAAACACATAAACTTAAAAAACAATTTCCTGGGGTGCCCAGTGACATTCACATTTTCCCAAGGGACATAGGACTGGTAAAATAGCCATCCCAAGAGAATGGAGAAAACCATGAAAGTAAAACAAAGCATGAAGCGATGGCATTATTAGGCTACTGTCATGCCCTGAATTGTGAGCCCCAGGGGATCTACCACGATGCTTCAGTCTTCTTCACTCCTGCAGTGGTAGTCTGGCTGGGGCTCAGCACCTGGTAAGGGTTCAGTAACTGGCTGTTGAAATCCCTATCGTAATTCTGTAGCCAAATCAGATCATTAAGGCCAAAAATGTAATCTGTGGTCAAATCATGAAATGCTCTCTTTAAAAACAACAACACAGGGGCGCCTGGGTGGCTCAGTCGGTTAAGCGTCCGACTTCAGCTCAGGTCACGATCTCACGGTCCGTGAGTTTGAGCCCCGCGTCGGGCTCTGGGCTGATGGCCCAGAGCCTGGAGCCTGCTTCCGATTCTGTGTCTCCCTCTCTCTCTGCTCCTCCCCCGTTCATGCTCTGTCTCTCTGTCTCAAAAATAAATAAACTTTAAAAACAAAATTAAAAACAACAACAACAACACAAAACCTTCTTAACCCTTTACCTTTTCTTTTTGCTGCCAAGACCAGGTGCACGTATGAGTTTTTAAACATTAGAGATTCCATTTCTTAAAAATGGGACCTCTTTTATTTCTCTGATTAACTTAAGACCTAATTCTTAAGCTCCTAAAAATGCCAGAGGAGAACTCAATTCCTTTTTACCCAGGTTAATGGGTAACTGATGCTTGTTCTCAAAACAGCAACACACACACAAAACTCACAGGTACCTACCACCTTGAGTGAAACCACAGTGACCACGTAGATTTTAAAATAAAATCTGTGCTTCCTTGAACTGCTTTCCCAGAAGACGATACAACCTAGTCTCCAGACCCACCAGGCCAGGATCCTCTCTAGTACATTATCAAGGTTAAGAAAGCCTGGTTTTACCACAGACACTGCATGGACAGGCACAATACAATTGTGGTAAAGAACATTCCATGGTCTATAGAGCCTGCATCACAGACTGCCCTTAAATACCCATTTTCCCACATGCAAAACACATCAAATCCAAGTCTCATCCGTTTCTATTAAAATCCCTTGCTTTAAAAAAACATACTCATGGGAGAAGCCCCCTAGAAGAATGCAGATTAAAATTTTAAGTGGACAGTAAATTAAACCAAAGATGAATACAAACAAAAAAGGATATTATTCTGCAAAGGAAGCATTTAAAGAGTTAACTAATATCAGAAGTTGTTTTTTTAATAGGGAAGAGCAGATCTCAAAACAAATACGTTAAAAACTTATCGTCAAAAAGGTATTTTAAAGCAGTGGCTTTGAAAAGCTTATGAAAATTACAGACCTTATCACCGGAAAGTGCAGATATGCGTACACACACCCACATACACACACATGCGCGTGCATGAGATTTCAAAGGAAGATGGAGACAAAACATGCAAGACTGTCACCCTCACCCTCAATGAATTCACGGTTCCAAACTTTGGTTCCGAAGTATGAGATCTTCCCAAATTGAGATCTAAGCAGACACTTAAAAATGACCTTCCCTTCACTCTTTGTTTCTAGAAAGGCTCTCCTGTCCTCTTTTTCTGTTTTGTTTATAAAGAGGTTCTTAACATATTAAATATGGGACTGTAAAGTAGGACAAAGAAGATAAATTTACTCGGGCATAAACTGCATCAAAAAAATCTTCTACAACACCGGAACACTTACCCGCACCATCATTTCGACACTGGCTTACGGACAGGAAAGTCTGCCAATCGGAGGCACAAAAATAAAACTTTCAAAATACCACAAGGAAGCACTAACTTTCTTCCATCGACAGAAACTTACCAGATGAAAGAGAAAAAGAAAGAAAGGTAACGAGTACCTATTTACTTTGAAGGACGTACAAAGAAACAAATTTGTCTTCAGATATTCAAATAAGTTTCAAATAATAATTACCTGCCATAAAAGTTCTTGTCTAGCTTGAATTTTTCTCCCCCGCAAAGAAGGTGAACTCTATCAGTTGGACCTTCATGGAAATACAAACCACTGCTCAGTTCTGGTGGGTGAGTATGTCCATGGTCCCAGAATTTGGGGTATGAAATGGACAAAAGCAAGTCTGTGCATTGCTGGGATTAGCAAAATCCCAGCAAAACCAGACCTGCCCCTCAACACCACTCTCCTCAGTTTTTGTTTGCCCAAATGTAAATTAATTCAGAGAAGTTGCTGGAAAATAATGTCTGTTGTTTTAAGGGCAGAGAAGAGAAGCAAATGGGTCTTTACATGTTACCCTCCAAGAGAAAGGCCATTCTCTCCCCCTACCTTTGTGAAACACAAACGGAGGGGCCCGAGGACGCCTCTGTTCCAAGTTCTTTCAGTGTGGCGCCATGGGCGTCAAAAATCTTTGTAATCCCAATGCTTGAATACCATGCACACTGCTCCATTTACGCTTATGATGGTGGTGGTGATGATCTCATTAGTCATTTCATGGACTAAACCCATTGCTTGGTAAGCATACATAGGGTACCAAGGAAAGAGGATTACCAGGATAGATGTCCTCCTTTACTTCCCCAAACCAAAGCAAACATGTGACAAGGTGGATTCTAACACAGGAAATAATTTACTTAAGTAAAAGACTTTCATTTGTTTATCTGATAAAGACAGAGTAGATACATACATGCCCAGACTACCTCTAGACATACTGTGCAAAACGTCTAATTGCATTAATTATCACTTCCGTGGGGAACCTGGTTTCTTACAGCTCAAGTCCTCACTCTGGCAGGGCTTTTCCCCACGCAGAGCTACATTTGCAGGCTTGAAGCATCACTGGTTGTAAATGGGAAATTGGTTTAGGCAATCAATACGGCTCTCGACAACATCTATTTAAAAAATGACATCAAAGGGGCGCCTGGGTGGCGCAGTCGGTTAAGCGTCCGACTTCAGCCAGGTCACGATCTCGCAGTCCGGGAGTTCGAGCCCCGCGTCAGGCTCTGGGCTGATGGCTCAGAGCCTGCAGCCAGTTTCCGATTCTGTGTCTCCCTCTCTCTCTGCCCCTCCCCTGTTCATGCTCTGTCTCTCTCTGTCCCAAAAATAAATAAACGTTGAAAAAAAAATTAAAAAAAAATGACATCAAAATTGAGCACACCCTTCTACAAAATATTATTATAGCCCAGGCAGACATTTTTAAATGCTGGTGCGTATCCCAAAAAGGAACTTCCATTCAAGCGGACTGCACCTGCCTGAGTAGTTAGGATGAAGGTGAGTGGCCGAGAGTCGTGCATTTCACAAAGCACAGGACTGGGGAGGAGAGTCTTTGGGTCCTTAACTCGGATGTAGAAAGAATTCTAAAGTGGAGTTGTGTTCAATGAGATCTAGAGACCTTACTACAGCCTGAAACAGACACACACAGACACACAGACACACAGACACACAGACACACACACACACACACACACACACACACACACACAGTGTCTCCCTCTCTCTCTTTCTCTCTCTCTCTCTCTCTCTCTCCCTCTCTCAAGAAAAGCAGAAGGGTGTGGCACTGTGTGGTAAAATCATCCAAGATCAAATCTCCAAATGGCAAGAAGGTGGGTTCTTGAGAAACTGGATACGGCCAAAGATATGAATGAGAGAAAATTAAAAGGGAGGTATATATTCAACTAAAATGGAGAGAATGTAATCTTAAAGTACAATGACAGCTAGAAGAGAGCTGGTGGAGGCTGGTGAAGCCAAGTGTTTAACATCACGTCTGTGGGGGAAAAGCGCATCCTAAGAAGGCTTTTATGAGGCTCCGTAAGGAAGGCAGAACTTCTATCGAGATACGGTTTTGTTTTGTTTTGTTTTGTTTTAACATACCATGCACTTTTATGAAGCTTCTAAATCATTAACCTTGTTTAGATGAATGTTTAAAAAAAATTTTTTTTCAACGTTTATTTTTTTTTTTTTTGGGACAGAGAGAGACAGAGCATTAATGGGGGAGGGGCAAAGAGAGAGGGAGACACAGAATCGGAAACAGGCTCCAGGCTCCGAGCCATCAGCCCAGAGCCCGACGTGGGGCTCGAACTCCCGGACCGCCAGATCGTGACCTGGATGAAGTCGGACGCTTAACCGACTGCGCCACCCAGGCGCCCCTAGATGAATGTTTTAAAACACACAAAAATAGGCACACCTGGGTGGCTCAGCCGGTTACGGGTCCGACTTCGGCTCAGGTCATGATCTCACCGTGCCTGAGTTCGAGCCGCTCGAGGATCTGTACCCTCTCTCCCTCTCTCTCTGCCCCTTCCTCACTCATGCTCTCTCTCAAAAATGAATGAATGAATGAATGACACAAAAATAAATGTAGTCAAGTCTACTTGCTCAGCCTTGGGTTAAAAGAAGCAAGCTGTCTCTGAATTGCGGACATCATTATGCCCCTTTTTATACCTGTTCCTGCCAGCGGCACGAGGTGAATGGCAGTGGAGAAATCAGACAGAAGAGGAAACGTCACGACTCTCGTCGGTTTGGCGAGCAGAGAAACCTACAGAGGAGAATTACAAGAAACCAAGGGCTCCCTCAATGACAGACGTCAAGTTCATCAAGTTTACAGAGGACAACAAAGTCCATCAAGTTTGAAAGGACAGACAGCTGCCAGTCTGCCCAGTGGCATAGACGGCCCCCGCTATGCTTGCCAAGTATTCTGCCTCTAGCTGACAAGACACCCTGGGGACGCTTCGCGGAGCTGGTGGCAACAAGGTAATCTGAGCCCCAACGGTTAGGAAATATTTATGTGAGGCTCTGTTTACCCTCACATCCTAAGTAAAACCAGCACAGCCCCGACACAGCAGAGGGGCCCCATCACAGCTACCTTCGTGAAGCGCCAGACTGTGGCCGAGGGAGGACAACCTCAGGAAAGGTGCAGGAGAGGAGAAAACAGAAGTGGCTTCTAGGGTACAAGATTTGAGCCGTGGAGGCTCTAGCAGAACCACAGGTAGGGAAGGCAGCAGGAGCAGGGGGCTTCTGAGTAAGGTTCCCATTTGGTCAAGTCCTGTTTGTAACTAGCCTCTGGCACAGAGGGCGGCTTCGTCTGCAGTTTCCTGCTGTCATTTTGGACAAGCCAGGATTCCAGGCAGTGACAGAAGCCTGGTGTCTTTCTTCGTGATACTGGTCTTCCCAAAGAATCACTGGAACCGGAAAATTCTATGATATACCTTGAAAGTACAGAGATGTTTAAGAAAAGCCTCAAATAATTATAGTGTGGGGGGAGAAAGAACCACAAGGGTATACTTCTTGAACGACGAATGTCTCCATCTGCCACTGATGATGGAGAGCACAGAGCTAAATTAATGTGGCCCTCGGGATGCCTGGGTGGCTCAGTCGGTTGAGCGTCCGACTTCAGCTCAGGTCATGATCTCACGGTCTGTGAGTTTGAGCCCCGCGTCGGGCTCTGTGCTCACAGCTCGGAGCCTGGAGCCTGCTTCGGGTTCCGTGTCTCCCTCTCTCTCTGACCCTCCCTCATTCATGCTCTGTCTCTGTCTCAAAAATAAACAAACATTAAAAAATTTAAAATAAATTAATTAATTAACAGTGACTGCTGTGCTCGTACCTTAATCACAATACTTGATAAGAACCCCTGGATCTTCCATTTCAGTTTCCCTAACAGTTACCACCGCTACATACATCACCTAGACTACAGAATAGTGTGTATCTGGGTATGATCTGGACGTGATGCTCGGCACTTCTGCAGCCGTTCTGCCACCATGCAGAGCAAGCCTGAGGACCAGGAGCACGTGGTAGAAAGCAGAGTGGAATGACGGTAAGAACCTGGGTCTTTGCTGGTATCACCGAATCCCACACGAAAAGAGATGGTCCTCAACTTATGATGGTTCGGCTTGTGATTTTTCAACTTTACGCTGGTACGAAAATGATACGCATTCAGGAGAAGCCACACTTCGAACTTTTAGTTTTCATCTTTTTCTAGGCTAGCCACGTGTGGTACAATATTGTGGGGTTTTTTTTTTTAACGTTTATTTATTTTGGGAACAGAGAGAGACAGAGCATGAACGGGGGAGGGGCAGAGAGAGAGGGAGACACAGAATCGGAAACAGGCTCCAGGCTCCGAGCTATCAGCCCAGAGCCCTATGCGGGGCTCGAACCCACGGACCGCGGGATCATGACCTGAGCTGAAGTCGGACGCTTAACCGACTGAGCCACCCAGGTGCCCCACAATATTGTCTTTTGACTCTGGGCAGCAGCGGCAAAAGCCACCCACCCAGGCAGCCACGTGATCGTGGGGGGAAACAGCTGATATACTGACACCCGCCTGTACCCTCCAACCATTCTGCACATTATTCAATAAATTACAGGAGATACTCCACACTTCATTACAAAATGGCTTTGTGTGAGATGATTTTGCCCAACTGTAGGCTAATGTAAGTTTTCTGAGTACATCTAAGTGGGCTGGGCTAAGCGGTGATGTTTGGTAGATTAAATGTACTACATGCGTTTTTGAATTACGGTATCTTCAACTTACGATGGGTTTATCAGAACGTAACCCCATTTCAAGTCAAGGAAGACCTGCCCACTTATTCCTGGCTTATTTCTTAGTCCCACAGGACAGTGATTCTCAAAGTATGGTCCCCAGATAAGTAAAAGAACCACCACTGGGGAATCTGATACAAATGCCAATTTTCAAGCCTCACCCCAGACTTACTGATCCACAAGCCTGGGGGTAGGGCCCACCAATCTGTGTGTCAAGAAGGACTCCTAGTGATTCGGATGCACTCTGACACTTAAGAACCACTGCCGTAGCAAACCCTACTTATGATATCAGGTATCAGTCACTGTTAGACACAATCAAATGCATGTTGAACCATACAAAGTGGGTTAAAGACCTACAGTTCTGGGGCACCTGGGTGACTCAGTCAGTTGAGCATCTGACTTTGGATTTCAGCTCAGGTCAGGATCTCAGGGTCATGGGACTGAGCCCTGCATTGGCCTTCATGCTGGCCGTGGAACCTGCTTAAGATTGTCTCTTCCTCTCCCTTTCCTTCTCCTCCCCCCAGTCATACTCTCTTTCTCGCTCGCTCTCTCTCTCAAAAAAAAAAAAGTATCGTTTTACCCTCCGTTTTCTCAACAAAGAACATACTACAGGTGGCGAAGAAAGGTGAGAGACAAATGGACATTCAACAAATTCTCAAACGAAAGCTTTCACACCGTTATTGTAGAGAGGGAATAAGGATCTTTGCTGGCTTCCGAAGAAAGCAGAAGACCCACGAAGAGCAGATTTGAGAAAGAATGGGGCTGGGAGGAACAGTTATTGCGATTAGCCAGGACAAGCCTTCTTCCCGATGAGAGACTCAAGAGTTGCTGGAGGAGGGGAATACAGAAGTTGTCAAAAAAAAAAAAAAAGGCACACAACTGGATTAAATAAACATAAATGCTCGATAATCGGACACGAAGCACACCAAAAAAGTAAGCACATATGCCTTGTGTGATCAGACATGCTGGTGAAAAGAAACAATAAAATGTGGCAGCAATCTGGGCAAGAACTCTGAAAAGTTTGAAATTATTCTGATAATTCTCACCATGAAGGGTTTTGCCAATGGACATGTAACTGTAGAGTTCTCAGCCCAGCTGCCCAGTACAACCTCTTGGGAAACTCTTAGATCCCATTTTATGAAGCTACATCAGCCCTATCCCGGAACTGGCAATGAATCTTTGAGGATGATGTTCAGATGTGCATATTTTAAAATTTTTTTAATGCTTATTTTTGAGAGAGAGAGAGGGAGACAGAGACAGAGCATGAGTGGGGAAGGGGTGGAGAGAGAGGGAGACACAGAATCCAAAGCAGACTCCAGGCTCCGAGCTGTCAGCACAGAGCCTGACGCGGGGCTTGAACCCACAAACCGTGAGATCATGACCTGAGCCAAAGTCAGACCCTTCACTGACTGAGCCACCCAAGTGCCCTTAGATATGCATTATTTTTAAAAACCTCCTCCAATAATGATGATGTATACTGAAGACTAAGCAGCACTGTCTGAGAACATCAGAAAAACAGTACAATTTTAAAAATCTGAAGCCTGTTACACCATCGCAGAACTGGGTTACAACTGTCCCTTACAAAAGAGACAAAAATCAAAACGAGTGGAGGAAGAATATGAACATATTGTGAATGTTACTTTCATGTCTTCTTGTTCTACTAATATGGAATTCTTACTTATCTAATAATGGAAAGGGATGACTGTTCTATTTTAAGGACTGGCTCCAGTCTCAAAGAGGCTAAGATGTTAAGAACACTTCCTTCTGTGGGTTATGTTAGAATTAGTAACATTTTGGGGAAAGGGTTTGCACAAATAAAGTCAGGGTTTGTGGTTCTCTGAAAAGTACACTAGGGAATAGAGACAACCACAGACATGCCCCCAGGATCTCAGAATCCAGCTGGAGATCTGACCTTCACACAAGTGCCAAATGAGCAGAAGAGAGGGAGGGCAAAGAACATTTCACGGAGCAGAGGGAGCTTAGGTGAGGACCTGGGGGGTGCCTAGGATCTGGAGGTGCGGCGGTAGGCAGGCACAACTTTGTAAAGCCACCAAGGGGAGGCCAAAAGGGCAGGGGGTGGTTTTGATGGGTTTGGGGAGGAGGGATATACAATAGGAAGGAAGAGTCCTCATGGTGGACTTTCCACCTCTGTTCTGGCCAGGATGGTTACCATAGTAACCTCCTTGTCCTTGCCGGTGATTGGTTTAGGAATGGACATGTGGCTCCACTCTGGTCAGTGAGATGCAGAGACGTTCTCCAGGGCATTTCTGGGCAAAGATTCCTCCACTCCTTAAACACACCCACAATGCCCTATCTGGAGGTGAGGCTTCATGCTTCTGCAGCCATTTTGCCAGGGGATGCATCAACCGATGGCAGACAGTGCGGCAGAGGGCCACCAATCACCGGAGCCTTTGAATCAACCAACCTCAAGAGCTGCGCTGTAGACTTAGGTCATGAAAAGACTAATCTTCCTTATCACACAAGGCACTATTGACTTGGAGTTTTCTTGGGTTTTTAGTTGTACCTAAAACTTACTCAAATGGTACTAGACTGGAAAGAGGAGTTAGGATGAACTCTTGAGGGCTCATAGGCTAGGTTCAGTACCCTGGATCTTGTGCCGTGGGCAGAGAGATTTTACTAATTTGGAGTCTCATAAGAGGGTCACTGTTGGTAGTGAACGGCATGACAAAGAGGTGGGTTACTTATTAACAGTTCATAAAATATCTCATTCCCTCGTTTTCTTACGGGATGTTAAACGTGTACACAAATTCAAGGTTGGGCAGAAAATGGTATAGAAGCTGTAAAAAAAAAAAAAAAATCCAGCTGCTTGATTTTGCCTGAAACCTCCATCTATATCGGTTACGATACACGTAATAAGCAATTATCTTCTCAATGTTCCCAATAATTATCTTCTCTAACCGGCTTTTAAAATATTTCCCATTCAACTTTTAAGAGGAACAACATAATTACCAAACCATTGATTCCCTTAACTTCTCTTAGACACCCAAGGCAAAAGTGCAATTATCTTGACAAATAGGGACGCGCAATGGATAGGCGTCATCCCAGAGATCACAATCTGGGAGCGTGGCATTTCAGGAATATTTTTGGTCACGAAAATCTAGAAAAGCTGTCTGCTAATACCTGAAGTCAAAGGAAAATATGAAATCCGACTTAGAAGCTCACTGCTACTTTGTATTGCTTGGTCAAGTCTTGGTCATCCTTAAGTAGACCATCAAATGTCACCACCTTTTCATTCCCATCTTCCAGAGACTGTTAAGGGCCAGACACAGTGTTCGTCTTAGGGAGACGGGGATTAGTGGTACAGCCTTGGTCCTCATCGAGCATGGAGTAAGAGAAGGGAAGTTATTATGACATATCTCAATTTAACCTCATGATAAGTACTTACCCGAAAGGTGTGAGCTGAGGGCTACAGGAACACAGGGGCGTAGTCGATAATCCAAACTGAGATGTGGGAATGGGTTATCAGAGGGCATCACCCTTGGAGGAAGTCTTCCAGATCAGTGAGTTGACCCTCAAGGGGAGGAAGTATAGTCGTCTAAGAAGGCGGGCACACACGCAGCAGACGTAGAGACAAGGAGAGCCCACAGGACGGGGTGTGCATGACAGAGTTGTGGGAAACCAAAAACCCCCAGGCTGGATGATGAAAGGCTTGATGTGTCAAGCCAAGGAGTTTAGATTTTGTTTGAAAGTAACGGGAGTCAGTGAATGTCACGTGAGCTCAGAAGCCACAGGACTGGGCTCATTCTTAGGAACTACTGCTCTGGCTGAGCTCAAGAAAAAGGCCTGCCTAGGAAAGGAGCAAGGACACTCCTTCGGAGCTGTTCCATCGTGGAAGTATAGAGCAATGATGGCATCTACGGAAGTGATGGAGGCAGGAGCGAAGTCTGGGCTGGAGCCTGGTGGTATGGGGCAGTGGGGCCCAAGGGTTGATGGACCCCTGAGAGAAGGAAGTGGTCTTGGATCTTGGAGGGTAAATCCATGAAGCAGAACCCTGGTTAGGGTTACCCAGGGGAAGCCCCAGTGATCCTGGGATGTTAATGAGGCCATACAGCATTTCATTTGTGTGTGGACCACGTAACTTTCACAGATAATTCTGTTTGCTGGGCATGCACTGCATAATTAATCTGTTTCCAGCTCAAATTCTCATTTCATGCCCTTTATCTCAAGGACAGAGGCATAAAAATCTATGTGTGGGTGGGTGGGATTCAAAACATGGGATCAGAAGCAACAACAAAGGGTCCATATCGCTCTCAGAACTGCTTACAAAGCTCCCATCAACCAGTCACGCCTTGACTTTGCCTTTTGGGCAGAAACCCTTCAACCACCAGATTTAGGACAAGCTCTCTGAAGCCTCTCTCACTTCCCGTTTCTCGCCTTCACCTGAAATGTGTTGATGTTCCTGATTACTACCTTTTCATTCCCTTTGTTTATTCCCTTTGTTCTTAAAATGAGCACTCCTAGTCCACTGACAGATGAGCTAATAATAATATACACCAAGAGCCTAGTGCAGGGCTTGACTTATAGAGAGAGGGCACTGGCCAAGTTGTCTGCTGGCTACAACACTCTCCCTTCTCCAAACACAAGTCTTGAGTCCAAGTGCCCTCTTTACTTTGTCACCCGCCTCTCTCTCTAGACGGTACAGCATTGTATCGGAGACCGCAGCTATGAACCTGTCGCCAAGAGAGAATGGGGTAGCTATTCGGCACCTTCACCAGGGGAAGGGAGAATCAGCTATTTGTTACTCATGTTTGCTCCAGAGACCAATGCATTTTCTCTCCAAACACATGTTTGGATATTTATAATTTGTTTGGCTCCTACCCGCCCTAGGGGAGGCAGGAGAGCAGTTAAGTTACTGAATCAGAAAATGTCATCACTTTTCCTAGCAACGCATCCGAGCAGATGGCAAACGGCTATTTTTACAGCTTGTTTCTCTATTGCACGTAGAAATATTGGTTAACATTGTATTTCTGTCCTGTGTGGGCAACAAGCAAGAACCTAAGTTAGGCGGCCGCCAGGAAGGCTGGGGGGAGGCTCAGTGAATGGTGGTGATACATTCCAGCTTTATCGTGGCAAATAAGCAAGCCTCAGCCTGTGCCAGGCCAGGGAGCTGGGAGCGCCCACTTCTCCCGAAGCCAAGCAATGCTAAGCAAGGCAGCACCAACAGCCACCCAGAGTGACTCTCACCGCCTAACACCACACCACGTTCCATCAAATGTGCGATGTCACCATCACAAGATGGGCATTATTCTATGGACCACCGAGAAAAGAAAGGCACCCAAAGTGGAGAGTTTAGGAGGAGAGCCCCACGTGAAACGAGGGTACCAAAAAGCCACAGAGAAGTAAGCCCACCATGCCGAAAGGGAACTGCAGAGAGACCTTGGAACTGAGCGTGGAGGAAGGGGGACTCTCCCCTGAGGATGTGAACTGCAACCAAGTGCTCCGAGCGTTTGCCTTCTGAATTCCCATTACCAGCGTGGTCCAAACATCCTCAGGCAGGGATTGCAAACCTTGGCCTGAGTTTGGTCGTGCCCCCAGTGACCTGTAGACACAGACTCTCAGGAAGAGGACGTCAAGGGTGACCAGAAGATGCACCTCATTTCAGATGCATGAACGCCTAAGACCATGTGCACCTGGGAACAAAAACTACAAGAACCGCCCCCCACGATGAGGATTATCCAAGGAGCTATTCAGAATCGGCAGCTGAGAACACCACAACCAAAAGAGGGAAGACTGAAACCGAAGTCCAAAAAGCAAGACCAAGGTTGAACAGGTGGCCAAGGGCAGGCAAAGGCAGCACACGGGAGGCAGGACGGCCAGGTCGGCGGCTAGGAGCAGGTCCTCAAGAGCAGGCTGGGGTCTGGGGCTAAGCCCCCGTCCGCTGGCTGTTCTGGCCTCAGGAGCCAGGAAAGAAGCTCTCCCAGTTTCAATTCACGGTCAGGAAAAGGCAGAAAATACCTTCTCTAGGATGAGTGAGGACATGAAACAAGTGATTGTATTTTAGACGTGTTTTGTACACCATAAAAGCACTGTGCCCGTAAAAGTTTATGGTTTTCTCCTCCTCGGATGAGCATTCTGAGGGGCTCCTTCAGTCACAACCCACATTTTCTAAAAAAATAAAAAATATTTTGTTGGAAACTTTCACTTAGCAGAGGGCTGTGCATAAAGTAGGGCCTTAACAAATCCTTACGAACTGAATAAATAAGTACTGTTAACATCTGGCCCCAGCCCTATTCAGCCCCAGTTCCTGAGGGTCCGTTGCTGTGGTGGCTGCAAGCAGAAAAGAGAGGGAAAAAATAAAACCCACTCGCCTGGGATATGAGGTCTTTGTGCCCAAACAAGGATCCCACACACTCACTTCTGGCCTCCCTGAAACTCACAACGAAACCAAAACACTAGCCGGGAGGACAGCGGTGACTGAAGGCAGGTTCCAGGAGCCAGCTTTACAAGGGGGTCAATCAGGAGAGACGACAGGGAGCTTTCAGAATGGCAGGGTTGCTCACCTGCCATATTTATTTATTTTTTTGGTGTTTATTATTTTTTTTTTTTTTGAGAGACAGAGAGAGAGAGAGAGAGAGAGAGAGAGAGAGAGAGAGACCACGCACAAGCAGGAGAGGGGCAAAGAGAGGGGGAAACAAAATCCAAAGCAGGCTCCAGGCTTTGAGCTGTCAGCACAGAGTGGGGCTCAAAACCACAAACCATGAGATCATGACCTGAGCCAATGTCGGACGCTTAACTGACTGAACCACCCAGGTGACCCAAAGGGGGCTATTTTAGTTAATAAACCAGGAAAAAGGCACAGAGCTGTTCAAAACACTAATTTAAAAAAGGGATTAGACAGTCTCACATTCTGGCCTTTTCCAGACATTCCTTACAGAATCAGGTATACAAAAATACAGAACTTTTAACAATGGACAACTATCACAAGACCCAACCTACAAGTTTCCTGTGGATTAAAAGAGGACACACACACACACACACACACACACACACACACACACACACAAGCACGTCTGCACAGTCAAAGGCCTGAGCTGAGCGCAGTAGAAAACAATTTTTCTGGGAAACTTGGGAACAAGGTTTATTTCACCTCAGGCTTTCAGCCAGCATTTTTGTTGGACTCAAGTTCTTACAGATTTAAATAGTTCCTGTTCTCAATCGCTGGCTTCGGGCTAAATACTTAAGGGTTCTTATCTAGGTGCCCTACTTGATAAGGACTTAGGAAAACATACTAAAAAAGAAAAGTTTTAGTAAACTTTTTCATGACAGTAGCTGTCTTTTCCTCCCTGAGGAAATCTGGCTCTTATCTACAGGAATTTGCTGCCAAAGAAGGGACGCCTCTGCGAGCTTAGGGGGTCTGTACAGACATTAACAATCCTAAATGCCATATACCCTTGGTGGGACACTTCTGATCCCTGAGCACCTTAGAGACGCCAATTTTATAGACTCTGATGATAGGTTCTGCTGCCATTTTATAATTTAGAAATTAAGGGAGAAAAAAATTAAGTAGTTTGCCAAAAGCATAAAGTTAAGTCTGTGTCAAGATCGAAGCATCAGACTCAAGACTGTCTGGGTGCACACCTCTTTTTTTTTAATTTTTATTTTTTTAACATTTATTCATTTTTGAGAGACTGAGAGAAACAGAGCACAAGCAGGCGTGGGGCAGAGAGAGAGGGAGACACAGACTTTGAAGCCGGCTGCAGGCTTCGAGCTGTCAGCACAGAGCCCAAGGCGGGGCTCGAACCCACAACCCCGTGAGATCATGACCTGAGCTGAAGCCAGATGCTTAACCGACTGAGCCATCTAGGCACCTCTGGATACACACCTCCTGACTCATACTTAAGAGGTAAGACGGGGGGGCGCCTGGGTGGCGCAGTCGGTTAAGCGTCCGACTTCAGCCAGGTCAAGATCTCGAGGTCCGTGAGTTCGAGCCCCGCATCGGGCTCTGGGCTGATGGCTCAGAGCCTGGAGCCTGTTTCTGATTCTGTGTCTCCCTCTCTCTCTGCCCCTCCCCCGTTCATGCTCTGTTTCTCTCTGTCTCAAAAATAAATAAACGTTAAAAAAAAAATTAAAAAAGAAAAAAAAAAGAGGTAAGATGGGCTTGGTAAGAACATTTTCTGTATTTTTATTAAGTTATTTTTAAAAGGAGATTTGGGGGCGCCTGGGTGGCGCAGTCGGTTAAGCGTCCGACTTCAGCCAGGTCACGATCTCGCGGTCCGGGAGTTCGAGCCCCGCGTCGGGCTCTGGGCTGATGGCTCAGAGCCTGGAGCCTGTTTCCGATTCTGTGTCTCCCTCTCTCTCTGCCCTTCCCCCGTTCATGCTCTGTCTCTCTCTGTCCCAAAAATAAATAAACGTTGAAAAAAAAATTTTTTTAAGGAGATTTGGTTTGTTGTTATTTTATTTATTTTTTTTTTAAAGTTTATTTATTTTTGGGACAGAGAGAGACAGAGCATGAACGGGGGAGGGGCAGAGAGAGAGGGAGACACAGAATCGGAAACAGGCTCCAGGCTCTGAGCCATCAGCCCAGAGCCCGACGCGGGGCTCGAACTCGCAGACCGCGAGATCGTGACCTGGCTGAAGTCGGACGCTTAACCGACTGCGCCACCCAGGCGCCCCTGTTGTTATTTTTTAATGCAAGTGTTCAGATGCTTCTGTGCAGCTCACCAGGTACACACGAGATCCATTCGAAATTAAGCGATTATTTACGCATTTATTGTTTGCTTCCGTTCGAGTGTAGGCTTCTTCCTGAGTAGGATTCATGCCTTACTTTTCCACGTGGCCATCTCTCCCTACACCTAGTGCACTGTGCCACCACACAGAGCCCGAGAGGGGCATGAAGTAATGAGATGCAAACTCGGCCGCCTTCGTTTTGCTGCAAGACAAGTCTTACCTAGACATTGACAACCCGAGTCATCAATTTCAGATACATTTAATCAGGCTTCAGGTATCCAGCTTGACTGGCCCAAATCACACTACTGCTCCCTTCTTCCCTTCTCATCTTCATCCCTGGTAAAGTCCCATGACCCAGCAGGGCAACGGAAGCTCTAAAAGCACACTGTATCTAGAAGCTTAAAGAAGGGTCGAAGACAATTGTAATGAAAAACAAACTTCGTATTAAAAAAAGGAAAATGAGTACATTCCAATCTTTAAAGTCATGATTCAGCGTCTCTGAACATCATGTAAGATTTGCATGGTCTTTCTCTATCATAATACGGAGCTTATGTGTATAAGTTTATATGCGTAATATGAAGCCTTAATATGTAGTCTCTGCACAGCATGTAGAACAGTGAGTCATGAATCCAAAAACCCCAGTTATACGGTCTGAGCTCTGTCAGTAGTAATCTATGAATTACTCAGCGTCTCAACTTGTAGAAACCCCTTACCTCTTTTTTTTTGGTTTTCTATTTGAAAAGATACATTCCTTTTGTCTTTCACTTCACAGGACTAGTGAAAAAATTAATACCTCAATCTACATTATGCTTCAAAACATGAAATTTTTACACAGATTCTTGTACTAGTAAAATGGGCACGATTGGTAGACCAGGCTTTTACAGCTGAGATGTTACTACCCAGACGTAACCATCCAAGAATCCAAAATAGAAGTCCAGAGTTGTTTGTTCAAATTCCCTTCTCTGTTGTTCTGTACCAGTGAAATCTGTTCACATGTACATGTATCATTCTTGCCAAACTGATAGGTCTATTTTTTAGATGCAGATTTTCCGGGAAAAGAAAAAATGGTGCAAAGAGGTTGGAGACAAATTAAGAATCTCAGGATGCTGAAAAAAGGGCTGACAGTATCCATGGGGACAGGGATTCAAACCAGGTGGGCTAGAAAGGGGGAGGGGCAGAGCCTTGGCACGACTCAGAGTCCCTGGGGCCGAAAGGAGCTTCAAGACATCCACGGGCTTGGAGGTTGGGCCGTCCAGTGTTTGCCCCTCAGCGTTGTCACTTGCTGTGTACTTAAACTTCTCTGAGGTTTCCTTCTCTGCAAAACAGTGACTAAAAGCATACTCCGCACGGTGATGATAAAACACGAAGTCATATACACAGCACCACGTACCCGGGGAATGTTCTGTGAACGGCCGTGGCTTAAATACGAGCAGAAAGAAGCCGGGGCTTCCTAGAGCATTTATAATGCCAGGTGGTAACTGATGTCTACGCTTCTGCCTCCACCAGGCCGTGTAAGCTCCTGGAGGGCCGGCATCCATGCACCAGGTTGGCTGCAAATTCAGGACACTCTGATTCCATAGGTCTGGGGTGACGCTCCAGCAAGCAAATTTGAAATGAGCTCAGGGGTTCTGATGATACACGGCCGGGGTTTAGACACACTAACCAAATCCAATATGAAATCCCTGTCTGCTCGGGACTGAAGAGGCAAGATGGTACCCAACAAATGGGTTTACAGTTCCACGGTGGGGAGAGAAATCAGTCAATAACTAGGCTAAGTTTACCAGCTATGGAATCACGCAAAGCCATGTTATACGCTGAGTGGAAGCCGCAGAAGCTTCCCCATGCCTGGGAAAAGACAAACACACACCTAGAAAACCTCTCCCAAAAATCTTTCACCCCTTCCCTTACAGGCTCTCCCTCCAAACGGGTGAGGAGATTCACTATTAGCTTGACGTGCTTTGAAATGGGTACAAAGCCAAAGAACCCAATAAGTAAGAATTTTTAGCTGGAACCTGCCTGTCCCAGTAGGGACAGCCTGTTATTCTTTTCTGAGGTTTCTGAAGGCAGTTTTGTGGGTGTGTTCTCTCTCTTCCCAGGAGGCTCAGGCAATACAAGAGGTCCCCAGCGCAAACCAAAGCTATCCGGCAGAGGATTTGGGTTCCTCATCCCCTGTGTCTGGGCTGCATCCTCTCCACCGGGAAGGTCACCAGCAAGATGCCACAATGGGCAGTGGAGGGACAATCAGGGGGAGCCCGCGTGGCTGGAACGCGGGATGGGAGCACCCACGGCAGGGTCCGCTTCGGAAAGAAGAGGGGACCCAGGCTCTCACTGAGAGAAGAAGGAAGAAACCCACTCCGGCTGCAGGAAGGTCTGGCAGCCATGGGAAAGGAAGGGATGAGTTACCGCGGGGCTTGCACATTTCATCTGCAGCTGCGTGGGAAACGCCGCCCCTTGAGGATTTGATGGCAGAGATTTACCAGATGAAATGAAGGAGGCCCGAGGCCTGGGAGTAATGGTTTCCGTGGTCTGCGACCCCTGTGTGGACTCAGATCCCTTTGTGTCATGATGACTTAAGAATTTCCACACCTGCTAAGTCAGCATTACGTGGAACTCAAACCTGACTCAAATGCACCTTGAAGCCTTTGCTGACACTTGTTTTACTCTGTTGTCAGTAATGCTTCCTAAAGTTCAAGTTTAATGACAGAAGTTTGGCAGAACTGATATATATAGTTCAAAAGGATTAATTTATCTTTGATCGCAAGGACTATCCAGGCTGCTAATGCATTACCCCTAAAGTAAAATTCTTAGCCAAATACACTAGGTTCCCCAAAGGGTCTGGTGGATTTCAGGAAAGGAGAGAGAGAGAGAGACTGAATTAAATACCTTAGATTTCTGGTATTGAGCACTCTGCAAATATTCGTGCAGTTTAGCCCTTAAATGAGGACTGAGACAGAACAGATGAGAGACAGCAAATTACAGAATTTGACCCAAAAGGCTTACCTGGGGTAAATCAAATGACGACTCATTTCCAACATGGAATTAAATCAATTCAACTAGCAAACGGGTATCCTATCTTTAGATCCAGAGCAAAACTGTTAATAGGGCTGTGCTCACTGAAACAAGACGCGACCCTTTTTCTTCCTTCAAACCTTATATTGCTAATTCTATGCCTCCCGGATCATTTTTTTAAACTATGTTTTCTTGCAAAGAACTGCTTGTTGCTCTCCCTGGACTCTGAGATCAGGTTTCAGATGAAGGGCAGTCAAAGAGTTAAGAATCCATTCCAAGACAGGAGTGGGATGTGGTTAATGACCCTGAGTAATACAGAGGAAAAGCATTTCAGAAGACACCAGGGCCCGCAGAAAGTCCTCTGGCCTACCCAGACCTGACGTAGGTAAACAGGCGCACAGCAGGAGACATTAAACCAGCTACATACACGCAGCGAAACGATGCCACCTGAGGGAGAGTCTCTTTAAACTATTTTCAAGTTATGGCAAATTGCTAATATTTTAACATGGGAATCTACTGTATCCAAAACCTTTGAAACTCCCAGCAAGGCTGGCTTGAAGCAATCTGTGATGTGTACTCTGTGTGCACCCTATAAACCAAAGGCAAACTTACTTGTGGATCCAGAAATGTCTTCCTCGACTCTGTCCCTAGCTGAAAGGTGGAAAGCTACTATGACTCCAGAGCGGTTCATGTGATTCTAAAAGAATGGCCCATTTAGCGATTCTAAACTCACGTCACCTCTTGTGTGTGTAAATACTCATACATTTTCTTTCAAATAATTTTTTTAATCTTTATTTATTTTTGAGAGGGGGGGGGGAGAGGGACAGAACAGGAGCTGGGAGGAACAGGGAGAGAGGGAGACACAGAATCTGAGGCAGGCTCCAGGTTCCGAGCTGTCAGCACAGAGCCCGACGCGGGGCTCGAACTCACGAACCGCGAGTTCATGATCTGAGTTGAAGTCAGACGCTTAACCGACTGAGCCACTCAGGCGCCCCAATACTCATAAAACTTCAAAGCATAAAGGCAACTGGGCTCACCCAAATTTGATGATATGCAAAGGACCAATTACACCTAGCATTAGAACCAAGGAAGAAGTTGCTATGACACCAGCTGGCTAATACTGTGGCTATGAAGCCTACCTCATTCTTTCCCCACCCCCAACCTTCCAGCCAACAAGTGAGATTAAGCATCGTGCCTCTAAGTACTGGATGGTTTGAAAAATAATTCATAGAAGCTATTCTCAAGGCATAGATAAGACACCCTCCCACCCCCACCAAGCCCCCAAATTCAAAAGTACTCTAAGTCTCTCCTACTCCTTTGAGACAAGTATTGATTCTAAAGAAAGAACTGAGGAGTCAGCTCTGCAAGGGAACTTTTAATGGACAAGGTAAGCGTTTCTTTATAAACTTGCACTTAGTTACGGCCATTTTTTCTCCCAAGGGTGCTGTGGATTTTTATCAACAGCTGCTGGACATAGGTTCGGAAAAGGTGAAATCGCGTTTAAAAATGCTCTAAGTCACAGGGAGAAAAGTTTGGCCATTAATTCCCTACTTCTTTTCTGGAACAAATTCACTCTCTGTTTCCAGGTGACACATTAAGTTTGTTCAAAGTACTAGAAGCAGCAGAAAGTACTTGGGACAATAGGCTGGAGCCAATTTTGCCTCAAGACAGACAAGAGCTGGGAGGAACCAGAAGAAAAAGTCTGCCTCCCACCCAGGGTGCACAAGCTTTCCTACAGAACCAAAGCAGCTCTTCCTGGAGGACAGATCTGGGTGTTGCGGTTGAGGATTTTTTTTTTTTTTAAACTGACCAAGCTTGGGGCACCTGGGTGGCTCAGTCGGTTGAGCGCCCGACTTCGGCTCAGATTATGATCTCATAGTCTGTGGGTTCGAGCCCCGCATCAGGCTCTGTGCGGACAGCTCAGAGCCTGGAGCCTGCTTCCGATTCTACGTCTCCCTCTTTCTCTGCTCCTCCCCTGCTTGCTCGCTCTCTCTCTCTCTCAAAAATAAATTAAAACATTGAAAAAAATATGTGGCCTAGAACTGAGAACACTCTGCCTTTCTCAAAGAATGCCACATATTTACAGCACAGGAGGTCTAGAAATGCCCATTTCATTCTTGGGAATGTTCTTTACCCAGAGGAAGCTGAGCTCCGGGAGTAATGTTAGTAGAAACAGGCTTGAGGATGAGGTCTTCCGTGCAGGGTGGATAAAAGCAGGAGGCAGGCGGGCCAGACACATTTCTTTGATAACCGCCCACAACCAGCTCAGCATCCGGAGGGTGGTTCCATAAACACCACTGACTGACAACAGCCAGGATTCACTTCTTCCTCCACTCTGCCCACACCCTCTTTCCGTAAGATATTCCACTATATAAATATGTGTTGTCATTTTGGCCAAAGTGATGTCTTTTTTTTTTTTTTAACATTTATTTATTATTGAGAGAGACACACAGAGCATGAGCAGGGGAGGGGTAGAGAGACGGGGAGACACAGAATGCGAAGCAGGCTCCAGGCTCCGAGCTGTCAGCACAGAGCCCGATGCGGGGCTCGAACTCATGAACCGTGAGATCATGATCCGAGCCGAAGTCGGACGCTCAACCGATTGAGCCACCCAGGCGCCCCAACAAAAGTGGTAAGTCTTAAGCGAGACCTACTCTGAGGGAAACCCGAGCAGGAAAGTAAAAAACAGGGGAGCCTGGGTGGCTCAGTCAGTTAAGCCTCTAACTCCTGATTTAGGCTCAGGTCACAATCTTACTACCGTGAGATTGGGCCCTGCGTCCGGCTCTGTGCAGATAGTGCCAAGACTGCTTGGGATTCCATCTCCATCTCTTAAAAATCAATAAATAAACATTAAGAAAAATAAAACATCTGCTAAAAAAAAAAAAAAAAAAAAAAGGAAAGTAGAAAGAGAACAAGCAATTCTCACTGCCTATAGGTACATGTCCAGAGCTGGCTTGTTTGGTTGAGGTTTCGAAAGAGAACATAGGTACAGAACATCACCCCATCTGCCCTAAGTTGGTGGTGGGAAAAATTCAGCCCAGGAAGCGATTTTGTTCTACCAGCCCATTTTGCTTGTGCCTCTCCCATGGCCAGATGGAAAAAGAATCACTATAAAGGTGACCTGGGGCCCCTCCTGCCAGGCTGGCTTCTGGCCCAGCGCAAAAGTAACGTCTCAGACTAAACAGATAGACCCACAGAAGCAAGGGCTGACATCTTTGAGAAAATTAGTAAGGAAATAAAATCCAAGATATGAGACACCTGCCATCCCAGGTCTTCTTCCTGATACCTCCCCTCAACTGACTCCATTTGCCTTGTGAAGACAGTAGACACGTTTGGTTTTTGAAAAATAAATGTTTAACAGCAAAGTCAACAAGTGACAGTTGTAGAATACAAACTGTTAAGCCGCTGATAAAGAACCGGACAAAGTAAAATAACTTGACGTTAGGGTCGCCTGGGTAGCTCAGTCGGTTGAACGTCCAACTTCGGCACAGGTCATGATCTCACGGTTTGTGAGTTCGAGTCCTGCATCAGGCTCTGTGCTGTCAGTACAGAGCCTGGAGCCCGCTTCAGATTCTGTGTCTTCCTCTCTCCCTGCTCCTCCCCCACTCACGCTCAGTCTCTGTCTCTCAAAAAATGAATAAACGTTAAAAAAATTTTTTTTTAAATAATAACCTTAATGTTAAAGATAGCTCAAACACATAACTTTTAAATTATACTTTATTAGATTTAACAGATTGTTTGCAGGAATGGAAAAAAAATCAACCTAAATGACCCAGCATTCACTTACGAAAGTATATTTGAAACATGAAACAAAAACTACTCTCTTAGAATATTACGACCTTGTAGGGTAGGAATTGCATTTTTAGATATGTGGTGGTGGCATTACTCTTCATCAAAATTTCCCACCCCTTCCTAAGGAGGAATTACACATCCCCACCCTGCTGAGTGCAAGTGTGGTCACATGATTTGCTCCTGGCAATGACCATGTATCACTTGCAGGAGAAAATATGAAAAACTGGTGTGAACCTTCCTTCACCTAGCTCTCTCTTCCTCCTGCTCTGAAGAGTGACAATGATGTAGACAGAGACTGTCCCATCAACAGACTGGGGTCAACATTGAGGACAGTTGCAGCTAACCCACAACGAACGTGGAACACGAATGAGAAATCAACACGAAAGCCACTGAGATTTGAGGTCATGCAGAATAATTACTGTCTTGATTGACTTTGAGTGCTACTTACATAGGGCTCTTCATAAAGCTTGGGTGGATGTCTGGAAGACAGGAAGTATTCGGAAACTCAATGGTGAAATTTGGTAGGTGTCAGGTGAACATAAATCAAATATTTCTTTACAGGGTGTGGAGACAAGAAGCTGTTAGGTTAAGCGACAGCTACAGGAGCAGCAAACAAAGATTTTGTGAACTGCGATTAAAACCTGGGTTATGATAGCAATTTGAGCAGCACTATCTAGTCTAACAATCAGCACAAGATCTGCCATTTTAATCCAGCGGCTCCAAACATGAGTAGACCGAATATCAACCAGCTCCTGACAAGTCACCAAAGTAACTGCCAAAATAGCTTCACTTTAGTCCCCGTGGATTTAAATTTCTAATATGGTCATTCCAGGGAATGGATCAAAGATTGCCTAAACCTTAAACACACTCAGTGCTGGAAGAGCCTTGCTGGCCCAAGATGATCAACTGGGGCACAGAACTTGGGTTATCAGTTGGCACAGCCTTCAGAACTTGGCATCCCATGGACCAGAAGCAGGCTCATAATCTTTCCCTTGGATTTGGCAGTTCTTTCCTCCTTCTTGCTTTTATGACTCCCTTGGGATCCCCTCTACCCCTGTCTTCTGTCTTCAGACGTCAACCGCAAGATACAAAATTTGCTCCTGATGTCTCAGCCATACCTTATGGTGCCCTAACCGACATCCAGAATCTGGTATTGACTGGATCAATGCGAAGACCAAGCAGGGAACACAGCCACTAATCAAGCCTTTACCGAGAGGACTGGCCCGGTGGTAGGCACCATGAGAACATTTAGGAATCCTCAAGTCCAGGTCTTAAGCTCACAGGGGCAGTTTTTAATCTAGTTGAGGAGAAAAGAAAGAAAAAAGAAAGGCAACACACCCTTCTCAACTAGCCCAGTTTACAAATGAATACCCTGTGGGTAGCAAACCTTCACTCAAGGGCAGATGAGATCAGAGAGAGGGAGAGAACACAGGCAAGCCTTCCTCTCACCCAATGAAACACTCAAAGGAGGGAAAAAGACTAGCAAAAATGGAAGAATCTAGGATGTCGGGGCTAAAATAGCGAAGAATATAATTCACCCCTAAGTTATTTGTGTGTTAACAAGTTTCAATTGAAAATGCAAAAAGACACTTCCTAGTTCTTAAGAAAAGGATACTAAAATTCACCTGAGGGAAAAATAAATGCTTGGAACTTAATTTTTTCTAATGTTTATTTATTTTTAGAGAGTGATAGAACATGAGTGGGGGAGGGTTAGAAAGAGGGGGTGGGGAGGGAGACACAGAATACAAAGCAGGGCAGTCAGCACAGAGCCCGACACGGAGCTCAAACTCACGAACCATGAGATCATCACCCAAGCTGAAGTCAGACACTCAACCCACGGAGCCACCCAGGGGCCCCATGGTTGGAACTTTAAAAGTGGAGGTGGGGGAGGGGGGAAGCAGGGCAGAGGAGAATGAATTATCTGGATGTGATGCACGGGCTAAACAGAAAAACAAAGGGTCCAAGCAAAGTACATGCTGAGGTTATACGGAAAGCATACCAAAAAATGATACATGTATAATTTTATACTATATAAAAACTGTGCTCATGTACAATTGGCATGACAACCCATAAATAATGCAAACGAGTAGAAGTTAACATGGTTGTTGGTTGTGGGGTTTTTTTAAATATAAAAGTTATTTATTTCGTTAAAAGAGCATGCCCAGTGAATTCCACAAACCCCACAACTTACCCAGAACCCTCCGGTCTGCAGCTCCCCCCACTACCCCAGGCGATACCACCTCCCCGGCCTTGCCCCCTTAGGGAGGCACAGGGACGTGTATGTTACCGGGTGGTCACAGCGGCTACGGACGCTCCTGGCATTTCATGGACAACAGCCAGGGACACGGATCACCCTACAACACATGGGATGGTCCCACACAACGCATGACTGTCTTACTCAGGACACCAGCAGAGTTGCTATAAATAAAATACCCCAAGGAATAAGACAAAGACCAGTCTTTCTAACACTTGCTACGTGAGATACACTATAATAAAATCCCAAACCTCAACCAAGGGCCTTTAACTTCCTATCATTATGATTTTAAAACAATGCTACCTTTTTCATTAAAAAAAAACCCACAAAAACCTGAGAATATAATCTCTCATCAAAGAAGCAAATGGGCGACAGAGTTTTACATCATTAGAAAACAAAATTACAGGGGCGCCTGGGTGGCGCAGTCGGTTAAGCGTCCAACTTCAGCCAGGTCACGATCTTGCGGTCCGGGAGTTCGAGTCCCGCGTCAGGCTCTGGGCTGATGGCTCAGAGCCTGGAGCCTGTTTCCGATTTTGTGTCTCCCTCTCTCTCTGCCCTCCCCCGTTCATGCTCTGTCTCTCTCTGTCCCAAAAATAAATAAACGTTGAAAAAAAAAATTAAAAAAAAAAAAAAAGAAAACCAAATTACATTTCCTGAGAGATTATATTGCAGTGATGCTAGATATGATGCAAGAGTAAGCACTGAGGGTCTAACAATTATCCCCGTGTGCTAAACACATTATTGCACCCTTTTGGGATACCATTAGCCCACAGATGGTCCAGAACTACTGAGACTACTGGCCTGTGACATGCGGGGGTCCGAGCCGGGACAATGGCTGGAAACCGGAGCTGACCACACTGGTGGGCAATTTGCTTCTTGCCAAAGGTGCTCCTTTGGGCCTCCCGGATGTGCCTGCAGTAGTAAAGACAGCACCTTCTCTCTGGCCAAAAAGAAGAGAGGAGGAGGAAACAGAGAATTTCCTTCTCACCAAGGGCATAGAAAGGAGATCCTGAATGTTCAATGAAAAGGCTTTCCTACCTTTATGATTTTCAGTCCTCGGGAGACTCCTGGGGAGAATCAACTTCCCAAAGGGCTGTTGACACTGCCATCTAGTGAGCACAGTCCTTTTTACACCAGAAAGTCGGAAAAATCTAAGAGCTCACGGACCCATGCTTTCTTAAGGTCAGGTACAGGAAGTAGAAATAGCCTGTTCCTAAAAACATTTAAAGTATCACTTATTTTATGGGGCCCCCGGGTGGCTCAGTCAGTTAAGCCTCTGACTTTGACTCAGGTCACGATCTCGCGGTTCATGAGCTCGAGCCCCACATCAGGCTCTCTGCTGTCAGCACAGAGCCCACTTTGGATCCTCTGTCCAACCCTTCCCACCCCTCCTCAACTCCCTTCCTCCCTCCCTCTCTCTCTCTCTCAAAAATAAATATGAAAAAAAAAAAAAAAAAAACGAGCACAGAGGCATAGAGGCAAATTCCGTTTTCCCCATAAAGTATGCAGGCTCTGCTCTCTGCCCAGCAGTGGCTGTCCAGGTCCGCATGTCAACAGCACGGCCACTGTCCCCTGTGTGGGCGGCACCTGCACTCTTCCCAAGTAGTGTGCTACGTATCTGCTCATCGGCTGTTAGGCACCCAGGAGCCCAGTCCGTTCCCAGCCTATTTACAAGACACAAAACATGCTGTCCCTACCTTCCTTCCTCACTCCCTCTTCTTGTTATTCCCCTCTGTCCCAAGATCCTCACCCACGGATTTCTAATTTTATTTTGCATGCCTTTTTAAGTCCCCACGAAGTGTTTTCTACAACAAGACTGGGAAGGTACATAAACGAAGTCCGCTAGTGTTGCCGTTCTGGGTGCCACGCGCTGCCGGGTCCACAGGTCAGCAAAGGGAAGGGCAACTTCACAGGCCCCCGGGGTTCCTGCCTTCTGGGACCCTTGGGGCTCCCTTCCCTCTTGTTCATTCATTAGCAGAACTGCTGACGGGCTAAGGCGGGGTTCACACTAAGTGCCATCATCCAAGACGCTGCTCGCTTATAATTGCCATTCTCTTCACATTCCAGGATGGCCTTGTAAGGTGTCTTCACCTTGGGATTTCAGGCTAAATTCCCACAGTTTCTTCAACTGGAGGCACTGCCTTAATTCCCATCCCACAAATCGACCGTGTCTCACCGTGTTCACACCTTGCCCCTTCCCTAAGTAAATGGTCTACGTATTCCAACTTACAGCGTTTATATGAAAGGGTTTTTGTTTTAGTTTTAAATGCAAAAGCTTGTTGGGAGGCAGAATAGAAACTGTTACAGCAATGTGCATGAAGATAATCCCCAATCCCAGAGGCTTTCCCTCCTCTCTCAAGAACCACATTGGAGGGACTGGCTAGCTTATCACCGCCCAGGCGTGTACTGTGCTTATCTCCAAGTCTGGCCTACGTGCTGCTGAACTGCATTCCAACGCTGTTGCCTCCACACTGATACCCCGTGAGTGTTCATCACTGGGACATCTCAGACTTGGTACTGAAATTCCCTTTCTTATTTCCAATAATTGGCTTGTAAAAAAACCATACAAACAAACCAAACCAACAACAACACAGACTGTAAAAATTACATTCTCCATCCTACACCCAAGTGTTACAACATCTGGCTGTGTATTTTCTCGAGAACTGCCCAAAGCACAACACAACGCCTGATTATCCTGTTAGCAAAGCAGAGCGTAGTGGGGGGTGGGGTTGGGGGTGGGGGGAGGTAGTATAGGCAATATGTGTGTTTGTTAAACAAATAAAGGCAGGTGTTATTTTCCAACATCGTAGTTTTCGATGGACAGGTGCACACCAAGTTAGATGGTAAAGATGATGGGGATAAATGAAAAATTACTGCAAAGATAAACTATCAAAAATGCCTCGGAAAGGGAATCTGAAGGTCCGTGAATCAGTATCCAAGGTTCTGAATTTGAGACTTGACTCCTATCTGATGAGATAGACACTCTCTTTCATTAAAAGCTGAAGGGAAGAACTTTTTTTGTGGCTTCTGTTTGCAATTCCGCCTCTGTGCAGGCTGAGGACAGAGGACACAACGTCTCATGGCTTTTATTCCACTTTTAGTCATCACCTGAAGCCCCCACCTCTTCCTCTCTATGTCCTAGATAGAATCTGGAAGGTAAGTCCAGACACCCAGTTTTACGAGTTGGAAACTAAGGCAGAGGGGGTGAGGAAGCCGGCCCAGGAAGCAGGACTTGGTTCAGTGACAACTGTCTTACTGAAAGATTCTCTAGTTTACCTACTGTTTTTACAGGTAGAAAGCTGTGGACTGGGCCCAGGGCTAGCAAATCAAACGCTGGGGACTGACAGCCAACATCTCCAAAGGCCAAAAAACCACCACACATGTCAGGCCAACCTTCCCTTCAGGTGTGGGGATGGAGACAGGGCTGGGGGACAGAGTGGCAGTAACCTACTTATACTCAGGCCAGGGTAGCAAAGTAAGCGAACACATACGGGACACGGAGGATACCTCCTTTCAAAGGCAAAAGATCCAAAACAATTCAACAAAAAGAAAAAGAAAGAAAAACAAATGGGAGAACACCACGGTACTACTCTCCTGTAAGCAGACGGAGGAAATGAACACAGTTGCAAAAAGCAGTCTTATATATTGGTTTCTTTCCCTTTGCTCAGCCACATTTCCCAGAAAGGTGGAAAAGATGTCAAACGTGATTTCTACCTATGGGTCCAGAAGATGCAATCAAATGTCAAAGACACCCGGGTCACGGACGTGTAGCCAGGAGCGTGTTTTTCCCTGGACGTGTAGCCAGGAGCGTGTTTTTCCCTAAACACAACTGAACTGCTCCCCACCCCACGCCCACCCCCCCAGCTTTCTGTCCGGTCAGTGCTCTTGGGCCTTGGGTATCCAATTCCTCTCTTATCTGAAGGGATTCTTCAATGGCCCTTACACCCAGGAGCGCTGGGGCCTGCTGCCTCCAGCCACCTCTTGAACACAGTCAAGTGGGCATCAACACCACTAATACAGGAAGCTGCGCCGTGTCCAACCAGCAGCTACAGAAAACCAACAATGGGTAACGTCTCCGAAGAGGGAACTGCCTGCATTCCGTTTTCTGAAATCGGACAAACCAGTACTTTAGTTTTTAAATGCCTCCTACGGTCACCACTTCTTGATCATTCCACTCATCAGGACCATCTTTTCTCGCCGCACATAACCTTTGCTTAAGGGCTCACCGTGGCTCCCTTTGGAAGCATCTTGACTTTATATACGTCTCTACCACTCTACCTTATTAGGGTGATCCTGTAACTGCTTTGATAATCTAGAAACCGTCTTTGGATAATTATAAACACCTTAACTAATTCAAATCACGTTCGTACTTTTGACCTAGTTATTTCTGTGAATTTATCCCAAGGAAATAAGGTTTTACTGTCATGGTGTCTAAAGTGTCAAAGAATTAGACATAATTAACATTTTTAACATTAGGAAGACGGTTCACAAATTATAGCACATGACTGTGATTCAACATTATTTATTATTACCGTAGAGGCTTTGTCAAAGAGTCAACTGGGGCACCTTAAGTGAAAAGAGTATTTGAAATACGCCACATAAATAAAATGAAAACTAAAACACGTAAGATGAAAACAGGTTTACGTGAGAGACAAAATCTGTAAGTAATTTGAAAAGATCTTGTTGGTTTTAACAAATAAATACAAAATACTTGCTAACCAGGGGTTTGAGGAAAATTAATTTTGCCCCGATTCCAAACTAAGATATGGACCTACTTCTCCTTCATTTAGAGTTCACCCAAGTGGAATTTATAAGCTTTCCTAAATTTTACGGGAGTCTACTAAAAGAAATCAAAGTACCACCAATGGGTTACAAGACAAAACATGGCAGCAGCATCAATATCTACTCAATCTCTTTAAAATGGACTTGAGGGGCGCCTGGGTGGCTCAGTCGGTTGAGCGTCCGACTTCAGCTCAGGTCATGATCTCACGGTTCGTGAGTTCGAGCCCCACGTCAGGCTCCGTGCTGACGGCTCAGAGCCTGGAGCCTGCTTCAGATTCTGTGCCTCCCTCTCTCTCTGCCCCTCCCCTGTTCATGCTCTGTCTCTGTCTCTCTCAAAAAGAAATAAAAACATTAAAAAAAGTTAAAAAAAATAAATAAATAAAAAGTAAAATGGACGTGAGATTCCAAGGATTCACAAACACACCCCTAAAATGCATAAGCCATAAACTTATCAAAGTACTTCCCAAATTAAAACACTGCAGTGGCATCATAACACCACCCTAATTATCAGTTTAATAACATGGTGAATTTCCTCTGGTCAAGACCAAATGCTGTATGTGTGGACAGTCCATTTTTTAAATTTTAATTCACTGTTGCGGCCAACTTTCTGAAGGGGTAGGAGTCAAGTTTTCTTCCCTTTGGGTTTTCAGAACATAAGCATTTACAACCATCTTAAAAAGGCTCAGGTCACAAAAGGTAGCTGGGCAAGGACAGTGGGAGGCCAGCCGTGACCCAGAAAGCTAACAAGAAGCTTGAGTGTGTGCTCATGTGTTCTTTCCCATGGTTCCATCCAAGAAAACGCTGAACTGAAGCGAAGGGTATGAATGCATCCATTATCCCACTGAACATCTTAACACCAGTGCAGTTCACTCCCTTGGAGACAATCTGGGCCATCAACTGGGGTGGAGGCCCTTGAGTAACTTGACGAGTTGGCTTCATCTAGGGAGCTTCTCAGGTGTGGTTCAACAGCCACACCCTAAAGACTGATAACCTTTTGTGAATTATTTATCATGTCTGTTTACCCCTTTGGCTTGAACCAAGACAGAGGACCCAGTCGGCCTGGGTGATGTCCTAGTCCTGAAGGAGACACTTGCAGACAGAGCCCACCTCATTCACGTCAACTGTCTTGATGGTGCCCTCATGCACACGCTCTCACGCTGACCTTCCTGATCTCTTGTACTTGGAAACAATGACATTTTTCTACATGTAACATGGGTCAACAAAGGTATTTCTTTTACGTCTTGAAGAGAATACATACATATTAATAAAGGAAAATTGTTCTACGGTCACAAGATAACCATCAAATAAAGTCACTCATGTGACAATCCTGAAAGTTTATGCTCTCTCCTTCAAAGGTTCCACGGTAGTGAATAAGTTACGAGCACACATACCCAGACACAAACACAGGTTTCCAGAGGGAAAACAAATGTGGCATACACACAAGCCGGAGAGGGTGGCAAGAACGTGAAAGAGGGTTTTCCTGGTGTTTTCTAGAGATCAGCCTCATTTCAACCCTATGCCCATTTCAGTGCTGCTTCTTGGCCTGAAGATCCTTGAAACCCCTACCGTGACATTCTGTTCCTGCCCTCTAAGTTGGGAGAACAAGGAGAGCAAGAAGTTTATGGAGGTTCTTACAGCACTATTTTTCTAGAACTCTGCTTCTGGGCTCGGTGAAGACAACAAGGCTGGCCTCCTGGACGGGGGTGAGGCAGGTATGTGCAGCTGGCCTTGGAACTGGGTGGAAGCAGGAATCTGTACAAGAACCAACAAGCCCAGGAGAGAGGTACCCAATCGAGCCTGTGTTGAGTGGTTAGCCATCTGTCTTCACATGGATTATGAAATGCCAGATGTAACCCTCAGTGCCATTCCGAATGACCCAACAGCATGCAGAGGAATTAAGGAAGGCGAAAGAGGGTGCCATTCATTCATGAACGACCAGTCCAAGAGCCAGTTTTAGAGGATGACCCAGGAAAACTCATAAAATTGGAATGTATGTGGTAGCCCCCAAGTGTTCCGTGGGCATAAAATGTTCCAAAATGAAAATAGGAGCGAACCACTGTATTTCACTAGTTTCTTCTGAAATTTCTAAAACCACGCAAAAGCAGGTTGTAGGTCGTCCAAATCGACCAGAACATCAACACCGCGAGAGCAGGTGCTCGACATACATGTGATGAGTTCAACGAACACACATTAAGCCCTGACTAATTCTGGTTCTCCTTTCCAGCTGCAGTGGTCACATGAAAGCAATAACTTACTTTTGCCTCTGACATTTTTAGTTTTCAAACTTTTCAGACAACGTGTTTAAATCCACTCAAACATATTTCAATTAAACATTCCTCATATGAGATTCAATATGACATATGTGGGGGGTGGGGGGAAGCAACGAGGTTTTTTTTCCCCTCCCATTCTGGTCTTTTCAAGAGGAAAACACGCTCGTGCTAGTTTGATAAAACCGGCTGAGTGGTAAAAGCCAGAGCTGGAATCCAGCATACGGCAAAGCTGGTTTAACGAGCACCCGCTTTACAGGAAGGGTGCGAGGACACAGGGCCATGTAGCACAGACAGACCTGGTGCTGCCCCAAGTGTCATCTGGGGCATGGAGACAAGTTGATCTCCTTACCACTTCTCTCTCATCCTAGTCACTGCCTACCCCATAATAAAATCACTCCCGCCAGGAATTCACCCACTCACCAAACCGTTCTGGGCACAGCGGCTCTCTTGAGTAAGAGAGCTCATTTCCCCATATTTCAAAGCACTAAGGGAGAGGTGGCCACCAGCGAGACTCCTTTTCCACCCCTTCCTTTCCCCTGTCACTATGCTCACCATCACTAGACCGCACCATCCCATTCACTTCCTTGGTAAATCTGATCCCTTTTTTTTTTTTTTTAACTCCAGAGTTTTCCTATGGCCTGGCATTCCCAGGTATGCATTATCTGGTCTCTCCCCCCCACCTCCAGCTTTTGTTCCATTAATGGCCCATCTAGCACTTAACGTCTTCGGCCAAGATGCTTGGTCTAAGCATGAATAAATCAACGAGCTGCAGTTCGCTTGTACATCTGTTGATGACTTCCTGTATTTTGTGGGGAAGAGCACACTTCAGTGCCTCCCTTTCCTCACCTGGAAATCAGATATTAAGACGCCCTCCTATGACTGGTCTACAGAATCGCCATTAGGGAAGATCAAAAAGTGACCGGCAAATAGGAGTTAAGCCTCTAGCGACCTACTTTCCTATAAAAAAAAAAAAAATAGTAATATATACTTTTTTCCAAAACATATTAGGACACATACGTGTAACTGAGTATTTTCTAGTGAAATGTATTTTGGACTCTAGCAGATGGATCCAACACACTTCTGCCCTAACACTCTGAAATTGCTCTCCCTGCTACTTGGGAGTTCAATTTCCCTAGATGGACCATTCTCACTACTGCCTGTTGTTCAAGACCCAGGATCAAATGTCCCTCCTTCCATGCAGCCTTCCTTGATCACACTGGACAAAAAGCATCCCTCACGCCTCTCGACTCCTACGGCTCCCTGTGCCCCACTGGTCTTTGTTTCACTTGCCAAAGTGTCTGATGTCATGTTGGGCACAGACTGGGGCAGACACGCCACGATTACCATAGCAAGAACGGCCCTTTCTATATGTCCCTTCGTATTTATAAGAGAGAAAACTAGAAACAGACTGAACACCCAACATCAGGGGACAGCTTCGCAAGAACCACGGTGCATCAACACAATGGGGTATTATGTTCCTCATAAAGACGACCGCTAGATGACTTCTGCCCGTTTGTGGAAATGTTCATATCGTACAATACTTTACAGAAAAAAAAAAAAATACACAAACAGAATATGAACCATGCCTCCAATTCTAAAAATGTCTGGATGCACCTTTACAAGGCAATTTGAAGTTAAATAAGTAAACTTGACAAGAAGTAGCATTTTTAGCCTACGTTCATAGTATCACATGACATCTTAAATTCTCCAGCATTAAATATGTTGCCAAAAGAGCCTGACGACGTTAGACATCATCAAATGGCACTCCCAATGCCTGGGAACCTTCTTCACTCTAATGTAACATTGTTGTTTTAGCCCCGATTCTTGAAAACAGGCTTAGAGAAGCTTTACTAGCTGTTCATACCTGGTGAAACACACCCTTTCTGAAACCAAGTCAAACCATCCAGAAAGCCTTACCCTCAAAGCTGACCTCTGTGACCTTGGATTTGTGAAAAGGAGTGGATTTAGTAAATAGGAATGAGAGGCCAAGTCAAGGAGCGCCAACAAATCAAAGAAACAGGGATGAGAGCCCCAAGCGGGTGGAGGGAAAGTGGTCTCTGTCATTCCACAAGTGCCCATTCTCTGGGCCCCCTCCCCCCGTCCCTGCTTGGGGAAAGGAGCACAATCCAGTCTCCTTCCACCAACACGGGGGTGTCTCGCTGCACCGGGGTCAGGGCACCCAAATGTGCTCAAGCAAGGAAATTCTGGGACACCTGGGTGGCTCCGTTGGCTGAGCGTCCAGATCTTGGTTTTGACTCAGATCCTGATCTCGTGGTTTGTGGGTTTGGGCCCCACATTGGGTTCTGTGCTAATAGTGTGGAGCCTGCTTCTTGGGCTTCCCTTTCCCCCTCTCTCTGTCCCTCCCCTGCTCACACTGTCTCTGTCTCTCTCAAAATAAATACACTGTGAGTGAGGGAGGGAGGGAGGGAGGGAGGGAAGGAAGGAAGGAAGGAAGGAAGGAAGGAAGGGAGGGAGGGAGGGAGGGAGGGAGGGAGGGAGGGATGGAGGAAGGAAATACTAGTGACAAGAGGTCTCCCATGTCAGAATGCCTCTGACTTCAGGAAAGCTCACTCCAGTGTTTTCTATTTATGCCAATCCCCACCCCCCCCAAATTTTAAGAGTCTGCACATGGCTCATATATCATTATAACCATCTTTCTCCTGCAATTTCTAGTCATTTCCTGGAGTGTGATTTAAGAGACAAGGTGGTAACAAAATAACTTCCCATCAGCAACAAAAGAGACCAGGACCTTACTGCTTCTTACCATCACAGCCTTTTCTTCAGTGGTTAGAATAACAGAGTAACAAAACATCAGTTGTGAGTGGCCCTGTTACCCACTTCCGAGGCATGCACGTTAAATAGAGAACGCTGACAGTTTTCTGTCACGTTGTCTAAGCCATCACTCACACGAAAGCCACATGGTTACTTTATACTCAAACCCAATAGCCAAATGGTGTCTTTTAGTGCTCAAGTTATCTGTGATTGCTGTGTTAATAATTTCCATCGTGTCTCTTTTTAGCCTAAGAAGGGAACTTTCAGACTACAGAAGCTGGATAGCTCCTTGAAGCCCCAAATCATCCGTTCGTTACCCAGCAAAACCCTAATACATCTTAAGCCCAACACCTATGACCCCAACTTTTCCTGAACTTGTAAAGCAGGTTTTTAATTACCTGCTGGATGAAAATCCACCCTCCTCCTTTCTCAGGACTTCCTTCTTCCAAGGATGATCTCATCATGAGCCCAGTATAATCACAAGCTCACATCTTAGAGACGTAGGAAGGGTAGATACAAGGAAGGTTCAAGTTAGGGCTTTTTATTTCTTCCAGCTAAGATCCCACTTGCACTATCTGCCAGGCTTCCTGAATCCAAACGCCACACACTGTTGCCGGGTGCGGGTGAAGTGGGAACACCGGCACGAAAGGTCAAGGCAGCATCCAGTGACTCATCCCCAAGGTCTATACACTGTGAAGTTTAGTGTTTAAGTGCTTATCTTTTCTGCTGTTAAATATACTCCACCAGCCCAAAGCCTCAAGCTTCTACTCACAGTAAAGCAAGAAAGCCTAAGAGAGAAGTTGTATTCAGCTTCAAGAAAATGCATGATGGCACCATCTGGGAGCAATTTCCTCTCCTATCTCAAATTTTATGTCTAGAAACCAAAGGTGTGACAATAGCTGAACCCCCAAAAAACTAACCTTAAAAGTCATTTTTTTCAAAATCATCTGAAATGTTTTCAAAATTTAAAGAGACTTTGAGGGGCACGTGGGTAGCTCAGTCTGATGAGCGTCGGACTTGGGCTCACGTCATGATCTCATACTTTGTGGGTTCGAGGCCCACGTCGGGCTCTGTGCTGACAGCTCAGAGCCTGGAGCCTGCTTCGGATTCTGTGTCTCCCTTTCTCTCTGCCCCTCCCCTGCTCGCTCGCACATGCTCCCTCTCGCTCTCTCTCTCTCTCTCTCAGAAATAAACATTAAGGGGCGCCTGGGTGGCTCAGTCAGTTGAGCGGCCGACTTCGGCTCAGGTCATGATCTCGCAGTCCGTGAGTTCGAGCCCTGCGTCGGGTTCTGTGCTGACAGCTCAGAGTCTGGAGCCTGTTTCAGATTCTGTGTCTCCCTCTCTCTGACCCTCCCCTGTTCATGCTCTGTCTGTCTCTGTCTCAAAAATAAATAAACGTTAAAAAAAATTTTTTTAAAAAGAAATAAACATTAAAAAAATTAAGAATGCTTTGAGCAAATGGCAACCCTGAAGGCATTCTCCTCATTAGCAACATGAGGACAGTCACAGAATGCTGTGTGGGATCAGCAGTGACCTGAGACAATAATCCAAGCCGTTCTCGGGTCTACTCACTATGTAATCCTGGATGAGTCATTTCATGTTTCAAGCACTGGGTTCTGTTTCTGAAATATTGGGAGGTTTCTAGTAAGAGCAAATGAGATGCTATTTGCAAACTATCCCCCACACGGCCTGGCACACAGTGCCGGTTCAATAAATGGTTATGAATGACTGACATCACTATTAATATTCCCCATGTCTCCAGGGAAGAGAGGGAATCAAGAACCAGAGAACATGTTTCATGCTTTGAATGTTAGCTCTGTTACTCTAGGCACTAGAGCATCTATGAATTGGTACCTAAAAGTCGAGATCCTATAGGAGAAAGCTTTTTGCGAAACTCAAAGGGCCAGTGACATGCTGCTCACCTCAACCATGACTTAATGAATAAGAAAAAAAAAAACAAAGAAAAATTAAGCATAATAAGGTGGAATTTTTAAAAGAGAAAGTTTAGTCCACTTTTTATTTTAATTAATAGTAGGGCACAGAAAAATTATTAATATGGTAGGTAAAATATTCCTGTCCTAGAATGAGGGAAAGGTAAAGACAATTAATGCAGCAACTATAAAGAGTAAAGAAATACCACATGTGAATGTGGCGTCTCTCCGCACAACTAGGGCTACAGTTACAATCTTACGCTCCTAACCTTTCAACTGGATGCAAAACAAGGGCGCCTGGGTGGCTCGGCCCGTTAAGCATCTGACTTCTGCTCAGGTCATGATCTCAGTTTGTGAGTTCGAGCCCCACGTCGGGCTCTGTGCTGACAGCTCGAAGCCTGGAGCCTCTGCTTCTGATTCTATGTCTCCTTCTCTCTCTGCCCCTCCCCCGCTTGTGCGCGCGCTCTCTCTCTCTCTCTCTCTCTCAAAAGTAAACATTAAAAAATATTTTTAATAAATAAACAAACAAACAAACAAACAAACAAACTGGATGCAAGGCACACGAGCCATTCTTAGCAAAATGTTCTGGCTGAAGAATGTAATGATTAGTTATCAAAACTACTTGAAGCTCTTCAAGATATCTTATTGCTGCAAAGATAATCTGCACATTTAGAGATCAGAGTCAGCCAGGCATATTTTCAAAACATTACCACACTGGGCTTTAACTGGCCGGCTGGGGTTTGTACCAAATCGCACCTAACCCCACTCCCAAATTCAAGGGTATCAGGGGTGAGAAGAATACGGAAATTTCTTACAAAAGGTCCAAGTCGAAAGGCAAAAGCCCTTGAAAAAGAATGACCTTCTTAAATTCTGATATACAGCCACTCTCTTTCCATCTCTATTTCGAAAGAGGAACATACATACAAGAAACAGGTGGTAAGACCCAAGAATGAGCTTTGAACTAGAGCAAAATGCTCAGGCAGATCCTTATCGCTGGAGATGAATACACTTTGTAACTATTATAATCCCACCAATCACCTGTGGAATGTGCTTTGACTTTATGCTTTGTTTTCAGACACTGCTGGCCACAAGAGCTGGGATGTGGTCACAGAAATATGAAAAATTACAGAGGAAAACAGAAGTTACTCTGGAATCTCATCTAGGCGAGCTCTATTTTGAAAGAATTAAAAGCAGCCAAGAAAGTATACTGGCTCTCCAAGGAAAAGAGGCCCTCAAAGCTCGTGAGTAAAAGATATTTTACCAATGGCTTCTGACTATAAGATTTCATAAATAACATTATAAGGACATAACTAACTTATCAGAAGTTTTGTGCCACATAATGTATATGCAAAAATAACTTATTATAGGACGATCAATCTGCACTTAGACATTGAGGAAAACACTCATTAATAAGAATACATTAAGTAGCATTTACTCTCTATAATTAACAGAAGGACCAAAAGTTATTCATATTAACCTTAAAATATGGCATGGGCTAAAAGTGAGAGTCCAAAATCCTTGAGAGATTATTTGAGGAATGTGAGGAATGTTAGGAATGTTAGGACACTAACACCGGCCTTTCAATGTTAGAATGTTTTTCCACAAAAAAAGTTAACCTGTTCCATTTATAGGCAAAATCCCTACTTGTCTACAGGTCTCTATGTGCAGTGATTTTAATGACCCACCATTAAATGATCTGGTCAAAATGATTTGACACCGAAATGATTAACTGCCCAGCGGAGTCAAGATCAGGTTTCAGGCCTGCCACAACCACAACCGTGCTCACGAGGGAAGAGCTCATTTTAAAACAGATGAAAGAGGGGTGTCTGGGTGGCTCAGTCAGTTAAGGTCCCACTCAGGATCTACGATGGATGCTAAAGTCAGTGACAGGAAGCTTGAGGAGAAGCAAGGCCTTTGCACAGTCTCAAAGGAGCTGACCCCCAAGGTATTTATTACTTACAAAAAGACTAATTTACCAACTACAATAGCAACTTTAGAATGGAGAAACCCAGGAGACACCTGAATCAAGTGGTCAAGATTATCATCACCACCAATAAGGAAAAGGGACATCAAGTAACCACTCACTGGAAAGGAAGCATCATCACTTGTGTGGTCTTCTTCCCCAAAATGCATAGCCTCACAAGCAAATATTAGAAGACATCAGAAAACCCCCAAATTTAGGAAATTTCATTCAACAAAATAAGCGACCGGGGGCTCTTGGGTGGCTCAGTCAGTCAAGCATCTGACTTCGGCTCAGGTCATGATGTCACGGTTCGTGAGTTCGAGCCCTGTGTCAGGCTCTGTGCTGACAGCTTTGAGACTGGAACCTGCTTTGGATTCTGTGTCTCCCTTCCCTCCCTCCCTCCCTCCCTCCCTCCCTCTCTCTCTCTCTCTCTCTCTCTCTCTCTCTCTGCCTCTCCCCTGCTTGCTCTCTGTTCCTCTCTCCTCCCAAAATAAACATTAAAATAATAATAATAATGACCAGTACTGTTCAAAAATACCAAGATCATGAAAAACAGGGTAAGACTGGCGAACTGTAGAAATCTAAGGAGGCAGAACAACTAAATCCAATGTGGATCCTGGACTGAATCCTAGAAAAGAAACAGGATAGGAGTAGAAAACTGGGTGGGAAGCTGACAAAGCCTATAGCATAGCTACAAGTAGGGTAACAACTTGGAAGTCCTGATTGTCATCATACATTCTAGTCATACATTCAAAGAAGCTGGCTGAAGGGCACACGTGAACTCTGTACTAACTTTGCAACTTTTCTCCAAGTCTAAAATTATTTCAAAATAAAACCTTTTTGAAAAACAGATGGAAAAGGAAAGTAACTGAGGTTACTCTCATTCCTCACTTCCATTTGACTTCCTTTGTCTAAAAAAATTTTTAATGTTTATTTTATTTTTGAGAGAGAGAGAGAGAGAGAGAGAGCACGAGTAGGGGAGGGGCAGAGAGAGAGAGGGAGACACAGAACCCGAAGCAGGCTCCAGGCTCTGAGCTGTCAGCACAGAGCCCGACGTGGGGCTCGAACCCTCAAACCACGAGATCACGACCTGAGCCAAGTCAGATGCTGAACCGACTGGACCACCCAGGTGCCCCTATTTGACTTCTTTTTCTTTGAGGCTTTTACAGAAGCATCTTCCTCTGCTTTTCTTAGTCAACCACAGCAAAGCACAGGAAGGTGTAAGACGGGAGACTGAGACACCGAAGAACAGGTGACCCTACCCCAAAATGGATGTGGTCTGCCTTCTGGGGTTTAGCTAAACTTTCCAGTTAGACTTGAACAAAACAAAGTCTCTACTTTCGGAACATGTGAGCAAATTCTCAAGCTGGTCTTTCTTGGACAGTGCCAGAAAAGAGAACATTGGGTGTTCATAGTTTCTGTCACCAAGCAAAAGAACTTTTGGAGTGATTGCCAGCAATTAGGGGGAGGGGTGTGGATAATGAAAGATAGATTAGGAGGGGGGTGAGGTGTACAGCAGGCAGGAGAGAGAAAAGCCCAGAAGGCACGTATGTGCTATCAGTTGCTTTCTTCCCTAACAACATTAAGCTGGGCTAACAACGCATTTAAAAACACCTTGTTTACATAGCTCATACCCAAAAGGATTTTATTATTTACATTTTATTTAGATGATAGGTTACCAGGTAGCGCTAGAAAGAAGAACGGTTAGACGCACCCTCATTTTTACATTTTTCTCCAAGCATTTACTCACTGTGATGTTCTTAGATAAGAGTAGGTAGCATCTATGCCCATAATAAACACTATAAAAACAAAATCTCTCCCTGTCCACCAAAAGATACTATGTGCCTATTTTTTGCTTCAGCAATTCTACTTATGGGAAACTACCTTCAAGACATACTCACATAAGTATGTATGGATACAGGCACAAGACTTAATTGCTACATTGTTTATAATAGAAAACATCACACCATCTGCTGACGTCACACTGACATCGCACGAAATGTTCATTAAAAGAACCTTCTTGGGGTACCTGGGTGGCTCGGCAGGCTAAACGTCTGACTTTGGCTCAGGTCACGATCTCACGGTTTGTGGGTTAGAGCCCCGCGTCAGGCTCTGCGCTGACAGCTCGGAGCCTGGAACCTGCTTCAGATTCTCTATCTCCCTTTCTCTCTCTGCCCCTCCCCTGCTCGTGCTATGTCTCTCTCAAAAATGAACAAACATTAAAAAAAATTACAAGAACACTCTTAAAGTACAGAACATCTGTACAACAGGATACTCTGCGGCATTTGAAAGGAAAACTGTAAATCTAGATGTAGTGACGTAGAAAGATATTTATCATCTATATGTAAGTTCAAATGGAGGCAAAGTATATTATGAGTCTACTCAAAGGAACAAAGTTTATTTGCATGTATATGTACAGAAAATATATGGAAGGATGTCCATCAAACTAAACAGGAATATATAGGGGGATACTGGGGTTCTTACTTCATTTTTAAAAGAACCAGAGAGATTTTTTTTTTATTTTTTTATTTAAAACTTTTTTATAAATTTGTTTTAATGTTTATTTATTTTTGAGACAGAGAGAGACAGAGCATGAACGGGGGAGGGGCAGAGAGAGAGGGAGACACAGAATCGGAAGCAGGCTCCAGGCTCTGAGCCGTCAGCCCAGAGCCCGACGCGGGGCTCGAACTCACGGACCGCGAGATCGTGACCTGAGCTGAAGTCGGACGCTTAACCGACTGAGCCACCCAGGCGCCCCCAGAAGAGATTTTTTTTAATGTTAAATATTTTCTAAATAAACATAACATATAGGCAGGCAGCTGTGTTTCTATATACCAGGAAGAGACAATCTGAAAAGGAAATCAAAGAGACAATTTCATTTGCACCCAAAGCATAAAATACCTAAGAATAAATTTAATGGAGGCAAAACACTTGTACTCTGAAACCATATACCAATGCTGAAATAAGTTAGGACAGATATAACTAAATGGCAAGACATCATGTGTTCACGAATTGGAAAACTTAATATTGTCAAGATGACAATACTATGAAAAATCATCTACAGATTCTGTGCAATCTCTATCAAAATTCCAACAGCCTATTTCTTCTTCTTTTTTTTTTTTTTTTTGCAGAAATAGAGAAGTTGATCTTTAAGTTCATATGGAACTACAAGGGGCCCTGACTATTCAAAGCGATGTTGAAAAAGAAAAAATTTAGAAGATTCACATTTTCCAATTTTTTTTTTTTTAATTTTTTTTTTCAACATTTATTTATTTTTTGGGACAGAGAGAGACAGAGCATGAACGGGGGAGGGGCAGAGAGAGAGGGAGACACAGAATCAGAAACAGGCTCCAGGCCCTGAGCCATCAGCCCAGAGCCTGACGCGGGGCTCGAACTCCCGGACCGCGAGACCATGACCTGGCTGAAGTTGGACGCTTAACCGACTGCGCCACCCAGGCGCCCCACATTTTCCAATTTTAAAACTTACTACAAGCTACAGTAACCATAACAGTATAAATGGACACAAGGATAGACACACAGACTAATGGAAAAAAACCTAAGGGGTCCAAAAATAAACCCGACGTGACCAATTCATTTTTTTTTTTAAGTGTGAAAAGGCCACTCAATCGGGGATAGAAAATCCTTTCAATAAATGGAACTAGATACCCACATACAAGAGAATCAAGTAGGACCCTGACCTCTCACCTTATGAAAATTAAATCAAAATGGATTAATAGACTGAATTTAGAGAGAAAAACATAAAATTCGTAGAAGAAAATATAGGGATCAGGAAGTCGGCATGAGCAACCGAAGAAAAAATAACTAACTTGAACTTCATCAAAATATAAAAACTTGTGTGTGTCCAAAGGACATCACCGAGAGAGTGCAAAGAAAAGAACAGAAGAAAATACCTGCAAATCATGTATCCGAGAAGGGTCTAGCATCCAGGATATATAAAGAACTCTCACAACTCAACAACAAAAAGACAACCCAATTTATTTTATTTTATTTTTTATTTTATTTATTTTTTTTAATTTTTTTTTTCAACGTTTATTTATTTTTGGGACAGAGAGAGACAGAGCATGAACGGGGGAGGGGCAGAGAGAGAGGGAGACACAGAATCGGAAACAGGCTCCAGGCTCTGAGCTATCAGCCCAGAGCCCGACGCGGGGCTCGAACTCCCGGACCGCGAGATCGTGACCTGGCTGAAGTCGGACGCTTAACCGACTGCGCCACCCAGGCGCCCCCCCCCCCAATTTATTTTAAAGACAGACCAAATTAAAAATGGGCCAAGGATCCCACTGGGGGATGGGAAGGAGAAATGGACATTTTTCCAAAGAAGATACACAAATGGTAAGGACACGAAAAGATGACCAATGTCATTTGTCATTAGGGAAATGAAAATCACAACCACAATGAAGTGCTACTTCCTAATCACAAGGATGACTAAAGAAAAAGAAGGAGAAACAGCACGTGTTGGTAAGGAAGTGAGACAACTTAAAGTTATGCACTGTTGGTGGGAATGTAAATGGTTCAGTTCCTGGGGAAAAACAGTTTGACGGTTTCCCAAAAAAGTCAAAAAGCATTTGCCTATGACCCAGCAATTCCACCAAAGGACTGAAAATGGGGACCCAACATGCTTATATACCTGTGTTCACAGCAACACTATTCACAGGCATCAAAAGGTGGAAAGAACCCAAATGTCCACCAGGTGAATGAATTGAAAAAAATTGTGGCACGTCCATAGAAGAGACTACTATTCAGCCACACGGTACAGCATGGATGAGCCTTGAAAACATGCTACGTGAGAGACGCCAGACACAAAAGGTCACATATTCTAGGATTCCATTTATAGGACATATCCGGAATCCGTCAACTCAAAGACAAAGCAGATGAACGTTTGCCAGAGGCTGAGGGAGGCGAGTTGATGGGTACAGGGTTTCTTCCTGGGGCAATAAAACGTTTTGAAACTAGAGAAGACAGCGATGCAACACTGTGAATGTACTAAAATGCCACTGAACTGCTCGTTTTTATTCTTTATTTTCATTTTTTAAAGTTTATTTGAGAGAGAGGGAGAGCGCAAGAGAAGGGGAGGAGCAAAGAGAGAGGGAAGAGACAGAATTCCAAGGAGGCTCCGAGCTGTCAGCACACAGCCTGATGCGGGGCTCAAACTCACGAACCGTGAAGATCACGACCTGAGCCGAAACCAAGAGTAGGATGCTCAACCGACTGAGCCACCCAGGTGCCCCTGTTCATTTTTAAATGATTCACTTCTCTGTTATGAGCATTTGGAGTCATTAAAAACAAATAGAGTTGAAAAGAAATAATACACAGCTAAGACCCAAACACTAATTCCCCGGTGAGTTACCTTTCCCTGGAAGAATGAGCCGCACCAGGGCAGATGGGCGTTTTCTGCATCCAGACACCCACCCCTGCCACACTCTGGATGGATAAAGGACTGTTGCCGGGGCAACGACACATACAAACCAGCGGCTGTTAACGAGCACCGGCCCTGGGGTGGCAAAATAACCCAGTGACTGACAATTAGCTCCCCCCCACCCCCAAGAGCCGAGAGGTCAGATACGGACATCCAAAGAGGTCTCACTCCCTCCTCTATTTACAGGGACAGGAAATGAACTTGGTGCTTCACCATCCACACACAGGACCCTGGGCAGGGACTTGGAAGAGATGTAGTGAGCTGCGAGAAAAGCCGCGTGTTACCCTTTTACCGAGGTCTAGAAATGAACACTCCCCCGTTCCCTCCGTACAAATCTTCCTGGGAGTCCTCTATCAGGAGGCCCACCCTCAGCGGAAACGGGATGGCTCCGATGCTTTTTTAGGCGGTGATGCGGGGTGGGGGGAGGGTGGGGGGAGGGGTGGGACAGGGGTGCTCCCGAGAAGGCAAGAAGTCTCCCCTTCCGAGCGCTCTCCCGGCAAGATGAATTCACACCAGAAAAAGCGCTGGCCCTTCAGCCCCTCATTTTCTGGGTCAGAAAATTAACTCTGAGTCAAATTACTCTTTCTCTCGCCAGGGACCGAGGACTGCATTTTAATTTAAGCTATTTTCTTTGGCCATTTCAGTGGGGTTATTAGGAAACAAGAGAACTTCGGATCAAAAAGCAGCTTTCAAAACTCCTTAAAGTCAAAATGTTTCAAGAATAAGAAAGAAGGACAACTTCAACGCATGTACCTTTACTTGTCCAGTCTCTTGATTAGAATAAAGAGGTTATCAGCAATAAAAAGTGGCTAAATCAAGAGTTTCTTTTATATGTTCGAGGATGCTGGGATAAAGGCACAGGGGGTCTCAACTCTCCATGCTTTTTTAATTTATTTGTAATGTTTATTTATTTTAGAGAGAGAGAGAGAGAGAGAGAGACAGAGTATGAGCAGGGTAGAGGCAGAGAGAGAGGGAAACACAGAATCCGAAGCAGGCTCCAGGCTCTGAGCTGTCAGCACAGAGCCCCACGTGGGGCTCGAACTCACGAACTCTAACATCATGACCTGAGCCAAAGTCGGACGCTTAACCGACTGAGCCACCCAGGTGCCCTTCCATATTTTTATGTTCAATTGTCCACATTCTTGCTCAGTTTAAATGTCATGATTAAATATTACTAATGCTATTTTTTAATGTTTATTTATTTTTGAGAGACAGAGTGTGAGTGGGGGAGGGGCAGAGAGAAGGAGACACAGGATCTGAAGCAGGCTCCAGGCTCCGAGCTGTCAGCACAGAGACCTACACAAGGTTAGAACCCACAAACTGCGAGATCTTGACCTGAACCAAAGTCAAACGCTTAACCGACTGAGCCACCCAGGTGCCCCTACTAATGCTATTTTAAAAACTCTAGACACTCATGGATGAAACCCCATTCGATATTTTTAAAAATCCAAAAATATCTACCCTTGTGGATCTGAGTTGAAGGGCTAAAAAAAGAAAAAGGCTCGTGAATTCTCTACTGCATTTCACTGGATCTTAAGACATTTCATAAAATATAAACAAGCTCGAGCTTATTAGCAATGAGAGATTTTTACAGTGTTTCTGCTTCACCTCAATCCTTGGCCGAGTGGTTTCCATCACTTCCTCGAGAGCTCCTAAAATGAGAACTCCACGTTAAGGTTTAGATTTAGAGACTTACAAAGTCAAAAAGAAATCATAACTCCTGCACTTTTAATCATCTACCCTCCTGGTCGATGATTTACCCCATACTTCCCACCAGGAAATGAAGAAAGTTTTGAGGAACGAGTTATTCCCAATGTAAATCTCCAGTCAGCCTCTGTCAATCATGTTGGCCTTTCCCCCAGTTAGCCTCTCTCCACCTCCTGCCTGAAAACTACACTACTATTTAATTGCTTTGTGACTTCACATTTTATTAAGAGCCAGAAAAACATAAAGAGTGAAAACAAGGAGATAAGCCCATGGCCGTAAATTGTCCCCTTATGCAATGAAACTTGCCTTTCTGGTGCAATAAGGTGGGCACTGTGCAAAACCCTGGCAGGGGCCATTCTGCACAAGCCGGGTGTCCCCATCACTTACAGAAACCCCTCCGGCTCTCTGGGGGGGTGGGGGGGGGGTGCAGTGCCATAGATCAGAGGCCGGGGTGGTCAGCGGCTCACTTCGGCCTGCCCGTGTGAAGGGCAGAGGCCTGTGACTCACTATGCTCTCTGCCCCAGGCCACCCTACACCGATTTCTATTCTCACGACAACAACAACAAAAAAAAGGCAGAAGAGAACGACAGAATGGTGAAAAAATTTAGAACCTGACAGCACCCCAATCAGTGAGCCCCTTCCCCCAGAAAGCAACCTGTGTGTTCTATCAGCCAGTGAAAACGTTTTTGCTTAATGTTCACTCCCACGGACGGAGAAGAATTTCTCCTTTCCTGCCCCACTGGCTTCTAAGTCCCTGTTTCCTCCTTTGCAGTGAGAACGAAGTCATTATCAGATGACACCACATTCCTGAGGGTGCCCGGACCCCTGCCCTCTGGAAGATTACATCCAGTGACTCACACAAACTAAGCAGGACCTGGTGTTTAAAGCCCTGGGAAAAGATCAATTAGTAATTTCTCTAACCAGCTAGAAAACAAAGGCTTCAAGTGTTTTTGAAGCCCACTGATGTGCATAAGAAAGTGCGTTCATGACATTGTTCAGAAAAAGTATGCAAATTATTTGTGGGGGATGGGGGAGAGACAAAGAGAGACAGAGAGAGAGAGAGAGAGACAGAGAGAGAGAATGTGTCAAGATCAAACATTAATGAAGAATAAAAAAGCCTGGGAGCGCCTGGGTGGCTCAGCTAGTTAAGCATCCAACTTCGGCTCAGGTCATCATCTCGCAGTTTGTGAATTCAAGTCCCACGTCAGGCTCTGTGCTGACAGCTCAGAGCCTGGAGTCTGCTTCAGATTCTGTGTCTCCCTCTCTCTCTGCCCCTCCCCCGCTTGCACTCTGTCTCCCTCTCTCTCTCTCTCTTAAAAATAAACTTCCAGGGGCGCCTGGGTGGTGCAGTCGGTTAAGCGTCCGACTTCAGCCAGGTCACGATCTCGCGGTCCGTGAGTTCGAGCCCCGCGTCGGGCTCTGGGCTGACGGCTCGGAACCTGGAGCCTGTTTCCGATTCTGTGTCTCCCTCTCTCTCTGCCCCTCCCCCGTTCATGCTCTGTTTCTCTCTGTCTCAAAAATAAATAAACGTTAAAAAAAAATTAAAAAAGAAAAAAAAAAGAGGTAAGACGGGCTTGGTAAGAACATTTTCTGTATTTTTATTAAGTTATTTTTAAAAGGAGATTTGGGGGCGCCTGGGTGGTGCAGTCGGTTAAGCGTCCGACTTCAGCCAGGTCACAATCTCGCGGTCCGTGAGTTCGAGCCCCGCGTCGGGCTCTGGGCTGACGGCTCGGAGCCTGGAGCCTGTTTCCGATTCTGTGTCTCCCTCTCTCTCTGCCCCTCCCCCGTTCATGCTCTGTCTCTCTCTGTCCCCAAAATAAATAAATGTTGAAAAAAAAATTACAAAAAAAAAATAAAGGCATTCCTGCCTCCTAGTGAATCTACATGGAAACCACAGGGAAAAGATCTCACTACCTAAATTAAATATTGACTTACTTTTAAAACCGCCAGACAGAGGGCACCTGGGTGGCTCACTCGGTGAAGCGTCTGACTCTCAATTTCAGCTCAAGTCTTGATCTCACAGTTTGTGGGATCGGGCCCTGTGTTCGGCTCTGCACAGACAGGGTGGAGCCTGCTTGGGATTCTCTCTCTCTGCCCTTCCCCTGTGCACTCGCCTCACAAAATAAATAAACATTTTTAAAAAACCACCATAAAAGTCAAAGGCAAAGGACATAAAAGCTAACAATATTTTTATAATAAAAGAAATTTTACAATAAAAACACTCCTGCAGGGGTCCCTGGGTGGCTCAGTTGGTTAAGCATCTGACTTTGGCTCAGGTCATGATCTCACAGCTTATGGATATGAGCCCCGTGTCGGGCTCTGTGCTGACAGCTCAGAGCCTGGACCCTATTTTGGATTCTGTGTCTCCCTCTTTCTCTGCCCCTCCCTCCCTCCCTCCCTCTCAGTCTTTCTCAAAATAAATAAACATAATAAAAAAAATTTTTTAAACACTCATGCAAATCAGTAACAAAAAAGCAAACATCCCTTTGGAGATATGGGCAAAGGACAAGAACAGAGAATTCACATTAGGAGAAATATAACTGATTCATAAATATATGACCAACGTTCACTTGTCCAGAAAACTGGATAAAGTTTTTTTTTTTTTTTTCTAATTCTATACTCTAATGTTAAGAAGAGTATGGGAAAGATATCTCTTGCTACTGTCAGTGAAATTTGTAAACTGGTTCAGATCTTTCAGGTAATATACATCAAAAATCTCTTTTCTGAACTTATATTAAATATTATTAAAAAAATTTTTTTTTAATGTTTATTTTTGAGAGAGTGAGAGAGAGCACGAGCAGGGGAGGGGCAGAGACAGAGGGAGACACCGAATCCAAAGCAGGCTCCAGGCTCTGAGCTGTCAGCACAGAGCCCGACCTGGGGTTGGAACCCACAGACCATGAGATCATGACCTGAGCCGAAGTCAGAAGCTCAACCAACTGAGCCACCCAGGTGCCCCTTATATTAAATATTATTAAGAGCAGCCTCAAAACTAGTTAGGAGGGTATGCATTGACATGTATGCCCAGAGGAAATTTCATTAAGCACATTCCTAAACTAGAATCTTCAGCAACTTTAACTAATTATGTTGACAAAGACACCACCAAAAAAGAAAACTACAGACCGGTATCTCTGATGAACACACACGCAAAAATCTTCAAAACATTAGCAAACTGAATTCATCAATACATCAAAAGGATGTTTTACCATGATCAATGAGGATTTATTCTGAGGATTCCAGGTTGGTTCAATATTCACAATCCCATCAATGTGATACATCATCATATTAACAAGAGGAAGAATAAAAACCCTCTGATGATGTCAACAGGTACAGAAAAAAGAATGTGACAAATGAACAACATCCGTTCATGATCAAAACACTCAACAAAGTGGGTTTAGAGGGAACATGTCTCAACATAATAAAGGCCATATATCAAAACCCCACAGCTAATATCATATTCAATGGTGAAACACTGAGGGCAGCTTTTCCTCTGAGATTATGTACAAGACAAGAATGTCCACTCTCACCACTTTTATTCAACGGAGTACTGGAATTCCTAGCCACAGCCATCAGACAAGAAATACAAGGCATCCAAGTTGGTAAGGAAGAAGTAAAACTGTCGCTATTCGCAGATGACATGACACTCTATGTAGAAAAGCTGAAAGACTCCACCAAAAAAAACTATTAAAATAAATCAAATCAGTAAAGTTGTAGAATATGAAATCAATACACAGAAATCTGGTGCATTTCTATAAACTAATAATGAAGCAGCAGAAAGAGAAATTAAGGAAACAATCCCATTTATAATTGTACTGAAGAGAATGAAATACCTAAGAATAAATCTGAGGAGGTGAAAGTCCTGTAATGTGAAAATGGTAAGATACTGAATCAAAGAAACTGAACACAACACAACACAAATGGAAAGATGAGAAGAATATCATTAAAATGTCCATACTACCCAAAGCAGTCTACAGACTCCATGCAATTCCTATCAAAACATGAAGTGCATTTTTCATAGAACTCAAACAATCCCAAAATTTGTACAGAACCACAAAAGACCTTGCATAGCTGAAGCAATCTTGAAGAAGAAGAACACAACTGGAGGTATCACAATCCCACATTTCAAGATACGCTACCAAGCTGTAATAATCCAAACAGTATTGGAATGGTAGAAAAACAGACACACAGATCAATGAAATAGGACTGAGAGCCCAGAAATAAATCCACGTCTATATGGCCAATTACTATATGACAAAGGAGGCAAGAATATATGATGGGGAAAAGATAGACTCTTCAATAAATGCTACAAGCACAAGAATGAAACTGGACCACTTTCTCACTCCATACACAAAAACTCAAAATGGATGAAAGACCTAAATGTGAGACCTCAAACCATAAAACTCCTAAATGAAAACATAGGCAGTCACCTCTCTGACCTGTCTTACAGCAACATATTTATGGAGATGTCTCTCAGGAAGGGAAACACAAGCAACAATAAACTACTGGGACCAAACCAAAATCAAAAGCCTCCCCACAGTGAAGGAAAACATCAACAAAACATAACCTACTGAATGGGAGAAGGTATCTGCAAATGACATAACCCATAAGAGGTTATTATTCAAAATATATAAACAACTTATATACAACTCCCCCCCCCAAATAATAATAATCTGATTAAGAAAGGAGAAGACCTGGGGCGCCTGGGGCGCTCGGTCAGTTGAGCGTCCGACTTCAGCTCAGGTCATGATCTCACGGTCTGTGAGTTCTAGCCCCGCGTCGGGCCCTGTGCTGACCGCTCAGAGCCTGGAGCCTGTTTCAGATTCTGTGTCTCCCTCTCTCTCTGCCCCTCCCCTGTTCATGCTCTGTCTCTGTCTCAAAAATAAATAAATGTTAAAAAAAAAAATTAAAAAAAAAAAAAAAAGAAAGGTGAAGACCTGAGTAGACATTTTCCCAAAGAAGACATTCAGATGGCCAACAGATACTGTGTAGATACGTATGTGTGCGTATGTATGTGTGTGTATACACATAAAATATAAACTTTTGAGACCATCAGCAAGGTCAATAAAAAACCCCAACGTTCCCACATCCCCACGGACTCTGCCAAGCTGCCTGTAGCAGTATGTCCTTGGGAAATAATGGATGTGCTCAAAAGTCGCACGTAAGGAGGCAGGGAAGGGACGTCATTCTATCGCCATGTAACTGAACAACATATGCTGTAGAGAAAAAGGAATAAGCATCTTCTTAAGGAGGAGAAGCAGGTGGAAAAAAGCCCACTGGTATGTTCTGAGTGGGTTTACCAGCCGTGTGAGAGGTTTATTTATCAAGTCATGTATCTGAACCTCAATTTTCTTACGATGGGGATAAGAAAAAACCCACTTCACAGGGTGGTGAGAATTCACACATTGATATAAGTGCTTAGGATAGAGCCTGGCCTAGGGCAGACATGTGATAAACGTTACTCGTTTGCACATATCTAGCAACTTAACATGCAACACACACACATCATTACCAACATTTGTAATATGAATACTACAAGTCATGCAGTAAAATTTTAATAGGCATTATCCCTGCAAGTGAAACAACAGCCTTCTTTCTTTTAAATTCTCTGTTTTCTAGATTCTCTTTAGTTGAATAAAGCCAGCAATATATTAATATTTAAATATCTCCATTTTTTCCCAAGTAGCCTTAATACTCCTTTCCATCTATTACGTTTCTCTAATATAATCCACTTTCTGCATCGTGTGTTTATGGAAATAGGGTACTTCTGTTGATTTAATCTGAAGAGTAATACATTTCCCCTTTATTCTTCAGAGCCAAACAGTTTGCTCATATTTCTTCCGATAAAGTCCTTTCTGCCCTCTAATACATTTGCAGATGAAGAGTACCCCGAAAGGATTTTAGAGCATAAAAGGTAGGGAGAAAGAAGGGATTAATGTCTCCACAAAGCAAAGTTAAAGGACACAACGTGGCAAGTTAAGGACAGCCATATGGAAAAAGGACACCTCACCTCAATTATGTAAGGCCGGAAAACTACCGCCATCAATATTTCAACTCCATTCCCCTAGTGTGGTCAAAAGATGGAGACAATTCGATAGCTCAGCAGTCCGTCTGGTGCTGCGACAATCATTCTGGAAGAAAAGGAATCTCGTTGAGGAGAACGTGATGGCAAAATATGCTTGATTACTGGAGACAGCTATAGAGTTGAGAAATGAGCAGAGTTGAGCCATTTTCCGTGATTGGGGGGCGAGGTGGGGGTGGAAGGGACGGGCCAGAATGGCAGAGAGCCTACGAGCTCATGCAGGCATGGGTCCCCCTCGCTCTCGGTAAAAGCTGGCTTGCTTGCTCTTTCGGGATCTCCCCATCGCTTCAAAGACAAGGGCTGTTCCTCCCAGCCTCTCACTGGCACTTCCAACGCTGTTCAGGCGTTTGTCGGTGGGTCTAGAAGCCAGCTCAAGAATACCATTCATTTTCATACTTTGGTATCTCTGTCATTTCAGAGTCAGACTACTCTGTAAGAAGCACATGGCCTTTCCCTGAAAACCAGCTCCACCGAGGATTTTTCTCGGCATGTGGCAGTTCCCTGGGATTAAAACCTTGGGATTAGCGCAAGCCATCCCCCATCCCAGAGCAGCCCAGCACCACTTTCCCTTGAACATCCCACTGTTCTGTGCCTCGTCTTTCTCACTCCGGTCCACCACGCCTGGCGAATACCGGGGCACCCCCAGCCGCCGACAGCAGCGGCCTTGACCCTGCCCTCTCTCTGCAGACCTCCGCCCGCCCACTCTCTTGCACACCCGGTGTCCCTGTCCTCTAACCTCTGCCACCCCCAACAGCCCCCTCTCTCCTGGGCCTCATCTTTCTGGGCTATAAAATGAAGAATGGATTAAAATGCCCTCCCTCGATCTTCATTGTGCTTTGAGGTCAGATGTCCCTGTGCTTACATCCCGCCCCAGCCCCTTGGCAGAATTTACACAAGTCCTCACAAAGGGGGCCAGTTGACATCTACCCCTAAGGTTGCTGTAACAGGAAAGACTATGAGATCCAGGGCATGGTTTACAACACATGCTTGAGAAATACTGGTCGTTCCCACCCCACCTTATAGGAGATCTCTAACTCTCGACTTCTCTGGTCTCCTCATTTCGAAATCCAGCATTCCTTACATGAGGATCCTGGGTGGCAACAATATTCTCTTCCATCAAATGTCGACTCCTCCACGGACTTTCAGAGACTTCCATAACCTAGCTCTAATTTATCTTATCTTCCTCCAGCTTACAACAAATAATTCCGATCCTAGTCAGGCTAAGTCTTACTATGTTCCAAAGAACACACCCTTGACCCTTCCTTTGTTTCATTCCTCACGCAAGATACTGCTTTTCTTATTCCTTCTGTCAAAGCCCAGCTGAGCCTGTGGCCCCAGTAATGCCCATGTTCCAGACACTTGAACCCTCACACAGTGTCTTAGTGGCAATGTCCGTTGTTTTGTGTTTATTAAGTATAGTGCTCCAACTGGAAAGGGACCGCTCTGATCATTTTAACTTAGTTTTACAGGTTAGCATGGACCACAAACCAACCCAGCATTTTTTGGATCAGCTTTGTGAATGCTTTGTGAAATTTATACACCTTTGTGCCTTGAGGTAATGAGACTTTTTTTTTTTTTAATTAACTCCACTTTCTTTTGCCTAGAGAGGCTCACACAGGAGCCTGTTTCATCAGCGATGAGGAAACCGCGCACAGACCATCCAGGGGCCTCCTCGCAGAGCCAGGAGAGGAGCTCTAAGTGCGTCCGATGCCTGTGGATTTTGTGTTGAAGCCAATGTGTTCGGATTTGAAAAGCCATCTTGTGATAACACTCTCGGCAACAACAGGACTCACAGTGGAGAGAAAGAGGATTGGCCGCTAGGCTTTTACCTCCAGAAACACGACGGCTGAAGTTCCAGGACTAAAGGAAGCGTGATGACAGAAGACACAGTGAAGGATCAAGGGAGACACAGGAGGAAGAACTTAAGGAGGAGATACAGAGCAAGGGGATACAGAGGCAGAAGAAACAGCGTGCAGGTGCTGAGACCACTAGCCCAGGGAAAGATGAGCGACGTCGAGGGCTGCGGATGGGGACAAACACGATGTCACGGAGTTGAGCGCCTAGTAAGGCAGCCACAGGTGACCCCTGAGGACAATTTGTCATAGGGGCTGGTCCAGGATGCAGACCACAGGGGACTGAGGACAAACCAGGAGGGCAGACGGAGACCAGCAGAGACACTGTTATCAAGAAGTGTGCTAATCAAGCCACCGAAACAGCTGCTTATCTCGTATCCTGAAGTTCACCGGACTTAAACCAATAAAAACGCCTCCCCCCATGCATGCCCTCACTCCTCGCTTCTCCACGGGCACAGAGGTCAGTGACCAAAAATAACAGACAGCAGACCCTTCCAACCTCTCTCTCCCAACACCCCCCGCGGTGCCTGGTTTTGGCTAAGACACCTTCTAGAACTAGTCAACAGCCACCTGCTATCAACGCTCAGCATCTAAATTCGATTGTCCGGCCTCAGGTAAATGCCAATTACCTGTTTATCAGAGGGAAAAATGAAACCAGACGCTAAAATGTGTCAGCTGAACAGGAACAGAAGCGCAGACTCAGGTCAGATACCTTTGGGTGAACTATATCATTGATCCTCAACTGTCAGAAAGAGAACTTTCAACTTCTACTTCCTTCAAAAGCATGCTTGTTCTTTACTGTAAGTTTAAAAAACAAATATGAATAAAGAAAAAAACGATCAGCATTAGCCTGTTTTTAATCTTCTACTTTGTTACGTGTGCATGATGCATCTATAAACACAACACACGAATGTGTCTCTATTGACCTAAAAAGAGACTCCCTAGCAGAACGATTTCCAGCTGTGTTTTTAGTAACACTTCTCTCTTAACGGTAACACCAGGGACTACTCCCGTCTCCCTGCCAATACTAAGCCAGGTTAACAGCTTCTGCTTCATTGGTTCCTCTGGTCCTTCTACGTCCTGTGTTAGTCAACTCCCCTCTCTCTCCTCTGTCACATGTCTTTGCTGCTGAAGAGCCATTCTGGTCATGAGATAAATAGTTCTGTTTAGGAACCAAGGCTACTTTATCAGCCACTACAAATGTAACCCGTGACAGTTGACTTTCCAACATCCTCAATACCCTCGAAGGGTCCTCCCTTGGTTATAGGTTAGCAACAGCTAGGGTAACAGTATACATGCGAACCTATGCTTTTGGCGGGGGTTAAGAAGCACTGTTGCATAAATATTTTAAGTAGAGCCTGTACTGAAATTCTAGATGAAGAGCCATTCACCGATCCTCTGTGACATGCTGGGGGCCCAAGGTAGCAAATTTTTATTGACGCTGTGAGCAAGCCTTGCCATCTGCTAGGGGGGTCTCCAAGATTTCACCCTAAATGTATCCCCCTCCACACCAAATGTTTCTATTTTTTTTTTAATGCATTAGCTGCGCTGTGGGCCAGGTAGTGCGTGACACAACGGCCAAGGACGGTGGGTGCTCGGTGAAGCTGTCTGCAGTCCCAATTACTCGTTGCTTTGGGAGCCCAAGGGCACAAGTGCACAGTGCATGTGCACCAGGCGGGTGAGTTTCCCCGCAGCAATATCACCACGACCAAGTCATTCATTGCCAGAGAAGGGAAAAAGAAACCTCTCCCCAGGCTTTCACGCATGCGCTGAAGATTTATGGAAAATGCTTCGGGATGTGAAGGCTACTTCTCCAGAAGAAGCAGGTTTCCGGACTGCCCTGGGAAACAGCCCAACGATAGATGCCTCTGTCCCCCTTGCTGGTGTGGGGCAGGTACAGCCACCCACAAATCTAGAGCCCTGAGGAAGAGCGGGAGACGCCCCCAAAGTGGGGATCCGACTGTGGGTGACCGCAGCTCTAGGAGCACAGGGGAGACAGAGCCTAGCCTCTGCCCGGCTGTGGCCAGCCTGGGGACAGTCCCCCTGTGGCAGGAGGCTCCTATATTTGTCTCTCCCCACTGCCCTCATTGCTGTGGCTGGAGGGCTCTAACTTCTCTGCTTCGGGGAGGCTGCAGCCAGATTTTGTCAGGAGAATAGGGCTGGAGAGGAAAGCAATTGTCCCCTAAGGAGAGTCTTGCGGGAGGGCTGAGTGGGAGACGTGGAGGAGCGCAGGACTGCACCTGCTCGGTCGGGGTGGCAGACACGCAGGAGGCCGGAGGGAATGGCAGGACTCCTGCTGTGACAAAGTACCCTCCCCAGCCTCAACTCTCACCCAGAAGCAGCAGGGACCAGTGCGGAGAGATGAGCCAAGGGTGGGGGGATGGGTCTTCCAGACCTCATGACATATCATAAGAATGTCGAAGTCTGGGGCGCACATGGGTGGCTCAGTCCAGTGAGCATCTGACTGCGGCTCAGGTCATGATCTCGCGGTTCATGGGTTCGAGCCCACGAGCTGTGCTGACAGCTCAGAGCCTGGAGCCTGCTCTGGACTCTGTGTCTCCCTCTCTCTCTGCCCCTCCCCTGCTTCCACGCGCTCTCTCTCTCTCAAAAATAAAATACACATTAAGAAAATAAAAATAAATTTAAAAAAAGAACTTGGAATCCTGGCACAACCTTGCTGGGGTGTGTGGGAAAGAGACCCAACGTTAACCTTTCTGCTACCACCCTGGAGTAGAAGATGAGTGGATTGAGAAAAATACAGTATTTTTTTGCACCCCTGAGTCTGTGGACCAAGATTCATTCTCAACCTGAATTAACGACTCAATGAGCAAATGAGCTCATGATGAAGGTAAACGGCTTAACAGCTAGTAACCTATATATTTTTCTGACACTGTCAGTTGAAATGCATCGATCTCCGTCAGATCAGGATGCCATTCAGAGTAAAGGACCCTTTGAGAGCAGAGGCTCATGAGGCTTTTGCATCACGCAGACATTTACCGTGAATTTTGGCCTTGCTCGTCACCAGAGCTGTTTTTAAAGGCGCAGCACTGACAGAGACAGGTGTCACTGGAGGCATCACCTGCTGGCACTGACGAGGCCTCATGGGGTGGAGTCACTCAGAAAATTCACTGTCATCCTTGACCTTGATTCCCAGTCTAGCCCAAGGTTTCTTAGGTCCAACACGGAGCTTTTCTTGGAGCCAAAGAGGATTCCTCCCCTAGAGCGTGAAGTTAATGAATAAATCCACAGCAACACATTCATGGTATGTGTGGGGGGGATGCTTCGGTCCCCTCCACATGAACTACTCCCTTCTTTGGAATTTTCTGATCCAGCTACAGGGTCAGAGGGGACTCTCCCATACTGCCTCCCGGTACACACACATCTCACCCAGCCAAGGCCTCGATGGGCCCCACGGAGGCATCAGACCCATGCTAAGCAAGATGCTTCCTTCCTCAGGTTTTCAGCCAGGCTCCAGATGCAGGTGGCTCTGCCCACAGAAAGAGCTGATGTGCAGAAAGGTGGGGTGAAGCTGAGGGCAGTCGAGACAACAGAGTTCTCCATGTTCCCTGTGCTTTCCCTTTGACCCTAGGTTTTCTCTGAGGGTCCTGGACTCCTTGGGGGTACTTTGGTATCCTGAGAAAGCCCTCCTTAAGTTGGTTTTGATTCTCACAGCCAAAGACGCCCAGCTGAATACCTTTCCCTGTTACTGTGTTCGCCAGCGAACAATCAGATGTGCTGGGTGAGCACTGGACCAGACCAGAGAAGGGAGAGCCAGGCTGGGGGGTGGAGGGGAGAGGTGGCAGTGCCTGCTGTAGGCCATGTTTTGAACCTGGAACACCTCCAGGTCTAGGCCTCTCGTCCATTTTCAGTGTGCCTCCCTGGCCCATTTGTGCCTCCCTGAATCCTATTTTTCTAGGCTTGCATGCTGACTATTCTACTTTAGCTGACATTTTCCTTACGTACACACATACATATATACATTCCATTTCTCCTCTTGTATTCAGCTGTACTATTTCCAGCTATAGACATTCTATGAAGTCAAGATACAAAGATAAACCCCCAAGAGGGACGTGAGTGCTCTGCTCAGTGCCCACTCCTGGTAGAGGCTTGTCATGTCAAAGGTGGAATTTTTACCACAAATTGAGCCTACGTTACAAAGACAAGTTAAACATTAGACAGAGATGGGAGAAAACGGTCGTCTATAGTAACATCAGGGTTTTTTTCATAGAAAACTGGTAGGGTCTGGTACCTTCTCCCATAAACATGCACGTACAATTTCTTTCTTTTTTTTTTTTTTTAAGTTTATTCATGTATTTTGAGAAGAGAGAGAGCATGCACATGTGTGAGCAGTGGGCGGGGTGGGGGGGGTGGTTAGGGAGAGAGAGAATGAGAGAGGGAGAATCCCAAACATACTCCATGTTGTCAGCATGGAGCCTGACATGGGGCTTGAACCCACAAACTGTGAGATCATGACCTGAACCCAAATCAAGAGTCAGAAGCTTAACTGACTGAGCCACCCAGGCATCCCTACAATTTCTTGAGCTGGTAAAGAATAGTCCAACTTGGTCATGGGTATTTTTTTTTTCAATTGTCATACTTGATTTTATTCCTTAAAAACTTGCAATGATGTTGTAACAAAGTATAAATCTTGCTGTTTATTATGTATGTATTTAAGAAAAATCAATGGTGAGAAACACTTTTTTCTTTTTTTTAAAGTAGGTTTCACGCCAAGTGTGGAGCCCAACGTGGGGACTGAACTCAACACCCTAAGATCAAGACCTGAGCTGAGATCAACATTCAGATACTTAACCCATAGAGCCACCTGGCGCCCCTGGTGAGATATATTCTCCAACTGTCCGGGGGGCGGGGAATTAAAATACATTTAATTTTTAAACTATTAAAGAGAGGGTTCAATAAAAAAAGCTTTTCTCTTTTAAGATTTATCAATCAGAAATGAAATCGTTAACTGATGTGTAAACGATTTTTTTTTTTTTTTTACCCTTCATGGCTTGACAAATTCAAAAAAGAAGAAGAAGAAAGGAAAATGTCACACTCAAGAGACTGCACAGGAAAAAAGGGCACTCAGTCATCCAAAGTATAGTTCCTTACCTGATATCTAGATTTTATAAAGGAGGAAGAACATTTCTGCTTAGGGCAAAGAAAACAAAATTACTTGTACGTGTGTGACCCAATCAAAAAGTGCTTTCTCTCTGATGGGGTTACCAAACTTGGCTCGATTCTGCCATTTAAACCGTAAGCCCCAGGATGGAAAGTTCCATGCCTTCCAGCACTTCTCTCCTTTTTCAGTTCTCTGTGGAGGAAGTGACTACATCTGGGAGTGACCCGGGGGTGAGGTGGCAAGAGACCCCTTTGTCGGACTGAGGGAGGGGTGTGCAAGCAGATAACCATTAGCTATAGGCACTCTGGAGAATGCCACATGTCAAACATCTTTACTTCCCGAGAAAATTATAACAAAAGGTACCATTAAAAGAAACCCCAGGGGTGCCTGGGGGGCTCAGCTGGTGGAGCATCAGACTCTTGACTTCGGCTCAAGTTATGACCTCAGGGCTGTGGGATCGAGTCTTGTGTCTGGCTCTGCGCTGACATCGTGAAGCCTGCTTGGGATTCTCTCTCCCGCTCTCTCTGCCCCTCCCCCCTCTCAAAACAAAAACAAACCCCCCCAAAACCCCCAACACCAAAAACCACTGGTTCTCAAATCGAAGCATAAATCAAAATTGAAAGCATAAATCTATTAAAGCACAGATTTCTGGTCCTCACCTCAGAGTCTCGGACTCACCAGGTCTGGGGTGAGTCCTGAGGACCAACATTTCTAACTAGTTCCCAGTTGATATTGCACCACTGCTGATGGTGAGGTTGAGGGGGGAGGGCAGAGAACCACTGTCTTAGAAAGAGGAGCAAATGAAGGACATGAGCTCTTTAGCTAAGGATACAATCTTTGTGTTAGTAGCCATTGTGTCAATATCCACTGATAGGGAAATTCATTCCACAGCAGTTTACCAAACCCCTTAGCTACAGGGAATCTAATGCTTTACGAGAAGGGCAGGGTCCCTCCTGCCCTCCTCCGCACACCCAAGTAAAACGACTACTCCAGGAACCTCTGTATCTCCAACGCACAGCCTCCAGAAGGAACCGAAACAGAACTCCCGGTGGTTATCCATCAAAGGACCAAAGCGAATGTCTGGAGCTGCCGTTGAGAGTGAGAGCCCAACTAGAAAATGATGCAGAAGCCACGAGGCACGACGAGCAGAGTAATGGCACACAGTAAGGGCACGGGAGGGAGACGCAATCCAGGAGACCTCTGCTTCCTGACCTACCCTTTCTCTGCACCTTCATCAGTCAGGTCCAGGGAGCCTGTAAGGGTTTTCTGCGCCAGGGCCACCAAAAGTGCTGCCCTACTGCCTGAGACCCCAAGCAGGTCTATCACCCTGACGACTCCATGCACCTAGAACTGCACAGACAATGACAGAGAGACAATGCACCAAACTCGGGCTTTCCAGACTCAAGAATGTGTCACAAATACATCAAGGGCGGGGCGCCTGGGTGGCTCAGTCGGTTAAGCGTCCGACTTCGGCTCAGGTCATGATCTCGTGGTCTGTGAGTTCGAGCCCTGCGTCGGGCTCTGTGCTGACAGCTCAGAGCCTGGAGCCTGCATGGGATTCTTTCTCTCTCAAAGTAAGTAAAATAAACTTTAAGAAAAAAAGATTAAAAAAAAAAAAGCCAAACCCAGGTTACCCTGGCAGACATCCTTGGAAGCACACAGCAGAAGTGGAGGGGTACAAACTCCTAGCTGAGCCTGTCATTAAAGCTAATTAAAGCGATCACAAAAACCGGGAGTGTGTTGTTCATCTAAAGTCAGCCCAGCCTCACATGAGACATTCGCACAGCGAGTATGTATCTCCATTACCTCGTCCTGTAGGCAGCCTGGCCTTCCTCCATCAGTCACTCTCACCCCAAGGGGGTAATTCCTCCAACTCTTCACTCAGGATTTCCAAAGCAAACATCCATCCGTCTCGGGGGAGGGGGGTGAGTCACAACTCTGTCAACTAGGTTAGCACTTTCTTTAAAATACAAACAAAACAGTGCTGTGACTTCTATATTCATCGTTACCCTTGCCACTGAGAGTACTCTCTCCTGACCATGACTTAGGTTACTTCCAACTTGAACCAACAAAGAAACAAAAAAAAATCCTGGTTTTTAATTTATGAGGTAAATCTACAAACTGGTAAGGCAGCAATTTTAAGTGATTGATCTTGGCTGTCCACCTTTCCAAGTTACCTTTCATTCTTTGACTGTCAAGAGTGTCCTTTGGTAATGGCATGAACTCATTTAGGACATAAGACTAATCACAGTGTTGTCGGCATCATGAATTCTCCAAGTCGGACTCCCTTCTACCTTGTCAGGAACTATCATTTATACCAGCTCAAATATTTTTCTCAAAACATGGGAGAAAGAAAAGTTAATTTCCTGTTAAACCTAACCTTCACTGTATTAGGACATATATTATAATGTTCAATGAAACTGCACAGAATAAGAAACCAACTCCTGGGGCCCCTGGCTGGCTCAGTCAGTAGAGCAGGCAACTCTTGATCTCAGGGTTGTGAGTTTGAGCCCTTCGTTCAGCACAAAGGTTACAGGTGGGGGGGGGGGGCACAAAGATTTTTCTGCCAGCAACAGCCATTGTCACCTCATCCAGTAAAATGTACTTATGCAAAGAAAGCCCTGGTATATTAAGAATTCCCACCTGAGGGGTGCCCAGGTGGCTCAGTCAGTTAAACATCCGACTCCTGATTTCGGCTCAGGTCATGATCTCAATGGTTTGTGAGATCCAGCCCCACAAAGGCCTCCACACCAACAGCATGGAGCCTGCTTGGGATCCTGTCTCTCTCTCTCCCTCTCTCTCTGCCCCTCCCCCAAATGAATTCTCTCTCAAAATAAATAAAACTTTGTAAAAAAAAAATAATAAAAATCCCCACTTGTGATAAAGGAAGCAAGAATATACAATGGAGAAAAATAGTCCCTTCAATAAATGGCGCTAGGAAAACTGGACCACCACAGGCCCAAGAATGAAACTGGACCCCTATCTTACAGCCTACACAGAATCAACTCAAAACACATTCAAGACCTGAACGTAAGACCTACAACCATGAAACTCCTGATGTCGGTTTTGGAGATGACGGTTTTGAATCGGACACCCAAAGCAAAAGCAACAAAAGCAAAAATAAATAAATAAATAACCAGAAAGACGTCAAACTACAAAGCTTCTCATGACAAAGGAGACCATCAATAAAATGAAAAGGCAACCTACTGAATGGGAGAAAATCAGTACCAATATTTCTCTGATAAGGCTCAAGGTCCGAATTACATAAAGAACTCCTACCACTCAATAGCAACACAAAACAAACAAACAAAAAATACCACAATCCCATTAAAAAATGAGAAGATCTGAACAGACACTTTTCCAAAGACAGAGACGCCAAGAGGTACAAGAAGAGATGCTCTACAACGTTGATCATCAGGGAAATGCAAACCAAAGCCCCAAGGAGATGTCACCGCACACCTGTGAGAAAGGCTCGCCTCAAAAGGACAAGAAGTAACAACGGCTGAGGAGGATGTGGAGCAAGGGAAGCCCTAGGCACCGCTGACAGGAAGGAAAGTGGTGTAGCCCCTGCAGCAAACAGTAGGAAGGTTCCTCAAGTGATTAGAAGTGGAGCTTCCATCTGATCTGCTGCCACCACGTGACCCAGCAATTCTACTTCTGGATATTTATCTGCACAAAACGAAGATGCTACTTTGCATGAGCAAGCATGACTTGGGGAAAGGGGCAAGGGGGGGGGAGGGAGGGAGGGAGGCAGAGGGAGGGAGAAGGGGAGGGAGAGACAGAGGAATCTTAAGCAGGCTCCAGGCTCAGCAGGGAGCATGACACGGGGCTCATGACCTGGGCCACAGTCAACAGTCAGATGATCAACCGACTGAGCCACCCAGGTGCCCTGTTCAGAATTTTCATCGAAAGCGCTCCTACCTTAGAGCTAATCCACTAACACGTGCTGCCAAAGGAACGCGATGTAACTGCTGCATTACCACAACCTGCGGCGACTGTCAACGGTGCCTCCGGTCCCTCCGGCGAAGCTTTTCTCAGGCTCTGGCACATACGTAGCTGTAGCCAGTGCCACTGTCTGCCTTGGTAACAATGCCTTTTCTTGTGGAGAAGATAAGGAACGCCGCCTTGTCACACAAACACCCCAGAGCAGGAGCTGGTCCTGGGTGGAGCCCGACAACCCCACCCCCCAGTGCTCCTGGATGGAGCACGGAGACCACCCCCCGGGGGGCTAGATGGGAGGCAGGCACGCACATCCCACCACGGGGTGCACACTGGTCTCATTTGAAAGAAACCAATTTTGGGGTGCCTGGGTGGCTCGGTCGGTTAAGCGGCCGACTTCGGCTCAGGTCATGATCTCGCGGTCCAAGAGTTCGAGCCCTGCGTTGGGCTCTGTGCTGACAGCTCAGAGCCTGGAGCCTGTTTCAGATTCTGTGTCTCCCTCTCTCTGACCCTCCCCCATTCATGCTCTGTCTCTCTCTGTCTCAAAAGTAAATAAACGTTAAAAAAAGATTCTCTTTAAAAAAATTTTTTTTAAAATAGATAAATGAATAAATAAAAGAAACCAATTTGGCAAAACACATCATGAGTCTTTGGAGTGGGTACAGTTATTTAGTATTATTTCTATACATACACACATAAACACACACAACTTTGTGATTTCCAACCCAGTCCCTTTGCTTCCAATAACATAGATTAAGGAAATAATGTCCCAAAAAATCTGACAAAGATTTAGGCCCAAATACAGTTACTGCCCCACCACGATCACAATAAAACATCAGAAACTCAAATTACGATTGAACATTATGCAGACAGGAAACGTGTATGAAGCCAAGGAGTCTTAAATAATTTTATTAGCATGAAAGGCAACATAATTTAGTCTCTGTATATCCCAAAAACTTGCAAAATATACAAATTTTCAATTGCTCATTATATGTGACTATTAATGTTAAGTGAACAGAGGCAGGTGGTTTTGGAAAATCAATTAAGAGGCACCTGGGTGGCTCAGTCAGTTGAGCATCTGACTCTTGATTTCAGCTCAGATTATGATGTCACAGTTCGTGGGATCGAGCCCTGAGTTGGGCTCTGAGCTGACAGCAGGGAGGTTGCTTGGGATTCTGTCTCTCCTCTCTCTCTGCCCCTCCTGTGCACGTGTTCTCCCTCTCTCCCTTGATCCCTCTCTCTCCCTCTCCCCTTCCCTCCCTCAAAATAAATATATACATTAAACACTTAAAAATATAATAAATTAAGTGTCCCATGTTCAGTTTCCATAATAAATAGGGTGAAGCAGGATGCATCCAGATTTTATCAAAAGCATTAAGAAAATAATTTCTGCCTTTTATAGGGATGAAAGTTCCTCTAACAGGTTAGCTTTCTGATCAGAACCCCTCGTGGACAGGGTCCAAGTCACAGATCAGGTTTCGGGGAACCCGGGTCTTGATTTCTTCCCATACGACAGAGGTACCCCCAGCTGTGCCCACTGAGTAACAGCACAGACAGGCAGTGGACTCTTGCACTCCCGAAACTGTGAACCCCACTAGGAAAACAACTCTTCATGGTCAGATCACACCCAAGACATCTCATTTTCATGGTAATTAGAATACAAGTGCAGATTTCAAAAATGAAGTGTAAGTAAAGTTTATGGAGATACGTCTTTTCCAAATGTCCATAATTTTATATATTTATACCAAATATATTATTTGGTATAAATATACTATATATAGTATTTAGTGTTATATGCCAAAGAATTCAAAAAATACTTCAAAGTAGCAGACCACACTCCAAGCACAGATTAAAACAAAACCATCATAGAAATAACAGGCATTTCAACAGGAAAGCCAGGGGCATCCGGGTGGCTCAGTCAAGTTAAGCATCCAACTCTTAATCTCAGCTCAGGTCATGATCTCACGGTTTCTGAACTCAAATCCCAAGTAGGGCTCTGTGCGGACAGTGTGGGGCCTGCTTGGGATTCTCTCTCTCACCCCTCCCTCACTTGCACTCTGTTTTCTCCCTCTCAAAATAAACTTAAAAAAAAAAATCCCAATACATAAAAGAAACTATTTTCCTAAAAGTTATTGCTTCAAGGAAATATACATCACAAATAAAATTGTTTTAAAAATAACAGAAACACTTGGGGCTGGGGAAGGTGGAGATTAACAAAAACAGAAGTCCTATATATCAAATTTTATGGATCTGGCCAAAGTCAGCACAAAGATAAATTCAAGCCCTGAGTAATGGCAATAAAGTACATATCCGATGAGGAAAAATGCTCAACTCCATTTGTTAGTAAAATTACTACAAAAATAGCTCAGCAACAGAGAATACATAAAAGAGAAGAGAAATCCAAAAGCTTATTTAAAATCCAAGAAAAAGGGGGCCTGGGTGGCTCAGTCAGTTGAGCAACTGACTTCCGTTCAGGCCATGATCTCACAGTTCATGGGTCTGAAACCCAAGTTGGCTTCTGTGCTGACAGCTGGGAGCCTGGAGCCCGCTTCGGATTCTGTGTCTCCCACTCTCTCTGCCCCTCCCCGACTCGCACTCTGTCTCTGTCTCTCAACATAAAAAAAATTTTTTTTTTAATCCAAGAAAATATAATAAAATCCCATCAAAGAAGTGTACCTAAGTGAACACAATTAGAAAAAGAAGGGGGCGTCTGGGTGGCTCAGTTGGTTGAGCGTCCGACTTCGGCTCAGGTCACGATCTCACGGTTTGTGGGTTCGAGCCCCGCATTGGGCTCTGGGCTGATGGCTCAGAGCCTGGAGCCTGCTTCCGATTCTGTGTCTCCCTCTCTCTCTGCCCCTCCCCCGTTCATGCTCTGTCTCTCTCTGTCCCAAAAATAAATAAACGGTAAAAAAAAAATTTTTTTTTAAAAGAAAAAGAAAAGCACTAGGACATACTAAGGGGATACAAGGAAGAATGATGTATAATAAACAGATACAAAGTTATGCTTTTCAAAACGACTTGACAGAACAGGACGGAAGGGCGGCATGAAGACTAGTAGCAGGAAACAGCTGGGTGTCAGGTGGACCGAGGTGAGGTCTCTGCTCCAACAGCCTCCGATGTCACCTGTGTCCCACAGCGGGGACAGTCCCGGATGGAGCATCACAGCTGGGTCGAACAGCACTGAGACCACCCATCCCACCCCAGGGGCTAGGTCCACAGGGAGATGGGCACTCACAACACGGCCATGGGCGTGGGCGGTGGTCCCATAGTTAAATGAAATCAATTAGGGAAAAATGTATCAAGGTCTTTTAAAGTGGTTACAATTTCAAAAATAAATGTAACTTTTGATCCTATAATTTTGCGTCTAATAGCACACATTAAGAAAAAAAGGTTTTAGGGGCATCTGGGTGGCTCAGTTAGTTAAGTGTCTGACTTCAGCTCAGGTCATGATCTCACAGTTCATGAGTTCGAGCCCCACAGTGGGCTCCTCACTGATGGTGTGGAACCTGCTAGGGATTCTCTCTCTCTCTCTCTCTCTCTCTCCCCCAAAATAAATAAACTTAAAAAACAATTTTAACATTTATTGTGAGAGAGAGAGAGAGAGCACTTGTGCAGGCACGTGATCAGCAGAGGGGTAGAGAGGGAGAGAAAGAGAGAGAGAGAAATAGAGAGAGAGAGAGAGAGAGAGAGAAAGAGAGAGAAAGAAAAGAGAAAGAAAAAGAGAGAGAAAGGGAGAGAAAGAGAAAGAGAGAGAGAGAGAGAGAGAGAGAATATCCCAAGCAGGCTCCACACTGTCAGTGCAGAGCCCAACACAGGGCTCGATCCCACAAGCTGTGAGATCATTACCTGAGCTGAAGCCCGATGCTTATGCTTAACCAACAGAGTCACCCAGGAGCCCTGTGATTCTCATTTTTAAAAAGGAGGGGGGAAAAAAGAACCTCTCCCTAGCAAGGCACATATAAACATAATTCTGGACTCAGTGTCACTGACACTTCTCACCTAAAGCCCAAGGATAAGACACTGATTCTCTACCACCTACTTGCAAATACAGAAACATATATAGGATCATATAATCCTAAACTGAAAGATTCTATGTTTCAACAATGCCAAGTACTTGTGAGGTTTATTCACGGGCTTATCTTGTCAATAACACGATATTAGTGAGTGGCAAAGAGAGAAGTCCCATCAGAAATAAAACAGCACGCTTGCTCTCGAACACAATTCACGGGCCTGACACAGAGAGGACATCACTCCAGTCACACAATGGCTATTCAGAGCTCCCCGTTAATGGAATATTCACAGTTTAAGACCGAAACACAATGCACAAAGAACAGAAATACAGACAACGTTGCCACATTAGAGATGTGGATGACAGAATTAGCTTCCTGGCCACAGAGACTTCAGCGAGGGCTATACATAAGCCAAAAAATTATTTTCTATTAACGGTCAGGCAATGAATATAAAGTTGGACACAACAGTTCATCGGGTTGAAGTGATTTTATACAACACCGCTCCGGTAAGCGGGCTTGTTCATCTTTTCTCTTCAACCATCAAAGAAAGTAGTCCTTTTCCAAGCACGACCCTCTACCAGCCGTGGGATCTGCTGGGTTGCAGCCCCTGATATGCCTCCTCTTTTCAGTGATTTCTACAGTGTATTGTTGTTGTTGAAGTCAGCTCCATGCCCAACACGGAGCCCAATGTGGGGCTCAAACTCACAAACGTTAAGATCAAGACCCGGGCAGAGGTCAAGAGTCAGATGCTGAACGGATTGAGCCCCCGAGGCGCCCCTCTACAGGGCTCTGTGATGAGAAATCTGCACTGCTTTCCTCACAGACTCTTAACACTGAAACATGACACGTCTAGAGAAAACCATCACCTGGTCGTATGCAAAAACTTTCACGACCTTTGTGAAGGGATCTTAGATCGCTGTCCAACAAACGCTGAACTCACTGCCAAAATCCCCAATCCACGCCTCTGGCTTGGGGCCATCCCAATTCTTTAATACATCCATTTCTATTGATAAGGCTGTTTGGTGAGAAATATCCAAGCCTTAGGGGGAAAAAAGAAGAAAAAGAAAAAACAAAACGAGAGTAACATTGAGCAAGCTATTTTGTTTCTGAGAATTTGTCTTCAGGAAGTAACTCGACAAGAACACAGTGATGGGAAAATCTCAACAATATTCATCACAGTGCCGTTGCTTACGATGCTGAAAACAAACAAAAAACCCAAAAAACAACAACAAAAACAGCAACCCAGCAAAATGGCGATCAGTGAGAGATGGCTTAAATAAAGTAAAGGTGTGTTTATATAGTCGAATACATGCAGCCACTAGAAAGAATATAGATAAGCATAAAATGATGTATATGTGGTATTTGGTGGAAGGAAGGAATTACCAATGAGTAAAAACACAATCTCTATTTTCTGTGTCAATGCATGGAAAAAATGCTTGAATTAACTGACATAGATGAGAATGTTCTTAAGTCTATCCACAAGCTCCCCTTCTGAGAAGTTTGCTCTCCTTTCTACCCCACAGCCTTTCAACGCTGCCTGGTACCTGGTGGGAGGTACTTTCTAGGCCATTTATCTCCCTGGTTTACCTCTTAAAATGTGGAGCTCAGAACCCAAAGCAGACACTCAGAGGCTGCCCGGCCAAGTACAGGAAACAATGGGATGATTACCTCCTTTGTTCTGAATACCCCATCATTAATGCTGCTGGAGATGGCCGACCACATCCCAATGGTTGGCTAAACCCTTACATCTTTTTAACGAGAGCTGCTATGGACCCAGGTCGCTCCATTCCACAAACATGCAACTTTTTTTTCTATCCCAGGGATAAGGAAGTTGCATTCAGTAGAGCTTAATTGTATATTTGTTCATGTTGGTCGCCTTCGGCTGGTAGAAACCTTTTTCTATCCTGATTTCGGACTCCCTAACGTGGAGACAGGCACATGCATGACCCACCTTTATCAAAGGTCACTTTCTTTTTTTTTTTTTTTTTTAAATTTTTTTTTTTTTTCAACGTTTATTTATTTTTGGGACAGAGAGAGACAGAGCATGAACGGGGGAGGGGCAGAGAGAGAGGGAGACACAGAATCGGAAACAGGCTCCAGGCTCTGAGCCATCAGCCCAGAGCCCGACGCGGGGCTCGAACTCACGGGCCGCGAGATCGTGACCTGGCTGAAGTCGGACGCTTAACCGACTGCGCCACCCAGGCGCCCCAGAGGTCACTTTCTTAAACCAGGACACCATGTCTTTTTAGAAGGATACGCAAACTATTTATCTTATCACAACTTAAAATGTTTTTATGTCAAAACGAAAACAGCCAAGTTAAAAAATCAAATACAAAGTGGATTCATCTTTGTGCAAAAGCATCCAATGTCAAAGACGCATGGCTCTTGTTTTGCTTCCAACTCACCCTACACTCCCACCTACAATCGACCCTGTACCTTCCACCCCTTCACGCCTTCCCCTCAAAAGTATAAACCCTCCTCTTCGTAAATAGTACTTTGATGGGAAAATGAGAATAGCACTGGCAAGGTAGCGAGCCGCAGTAAGTCAAACGGTTTATCAACCCTCAATATGTCTATAGTTAAGCCCTCGCTTTTCTAACTTATCCATCAAAGGACCCTAAGAAACTTAGTCAAACACCTGGTCTTATTCTGATATCCCCTAACAACGACACTACTCAAACTCTCTCTCAGACAACTAACTGATTTAAAGAGGAGGAAGGGGAGGAAGAGGAGGAGGAGGAGAGGAGAAGAAAGAAAAAGTTAGTTCAAGAGAGGCTTGTCCTTGGGAAAGCCATGCTAACTTCTTGTAACCACTATGCCTCTTTCCTAGGTAATCCCAAACTGTCCCTTCTTCCCTCTCTTTATTCCATTCCAAAATCATTTCGCACCTGTTCTTTTGAAGGCACTGAACTAGTCTAGGACAGATGATACAGTAAGACAGGGAGGCAGAGAGAGGACACAAAGGCCAACAACTCCAACGCAAAGTAAAAACGCTTCAAGAAAGTTCCAGAACAGGGAAGCACTAGCATGCAGGAGGGAAGACCTCTATCTGGTGGGATGGCGGTAGGCATGAAGGGTGGGAATAAAGGTAAGAATGGGGCCACAAACATTCTTAACGTGAAAAGATTCTGATTTTGCTAGGGAATCGCTTTAAAGCTTTCCGAGCCACACTTGGAAAAATCTATGGTGTTCTATTTCAGGTAATTCAAATGCTTTCAATTTCTCAAGAACACCTGCCCATCTTCTCACTCTTTTTGGCCTTTCTCCTGTCCTCCGAGATTGCCAACACAAGTGTACAAATCAGAAAATATTAGGCCCTTAGACTTTTGACAGCATTTTTAAGGTAACAAAGCATTTGCAGGTGGATTACCTCTGGAAGGACTTATTAAGGTCCTAAGATATGAAGACACTGGGCCTGGAGCCTCGAACTCAACTTTGGTCATCTCCCCCAGCATGGGCACCCCCTCCACTTTCATCTATGTTTTGCTCTCTCCAATTAAAACTCATCATCTTTGAGTATCCTAAGCTGAGACAAAAATGAAAGCGATCCCCCAAGTGACTAACAGTGTTGACTATATGATCAAAAACTCTGATGCACAAATCAACTAAATGGATGACCACCACAACAAACATGTGCAAGAAATTCGAAGTGGCTACTACCTTTGACGTTTAGAGTTCAGAATAAATCTAAGACTATGTCTAAGAAAGAAAGTAGTAGTTCCTTCTTTTTGCCAAGTATGTGGCAACAATACCCAAAACAGGCTTGCAAAACTTTAGAGTGGATCCTCACGGACTCCGTATTTGCCAAGCGGCCTGCTCCGTGAAATCTGTAACCCCCAAGTCAGTACTCACGGCCACTCGCGGGCACGGGCTGCGGGACGGGGAGATATTTGAGTCACTTTACACACACATTCCCTGCTGAGGTCAAACAAGGCGACACGGTGCCTTCTTCTCTCGGCTCTCCTGCTGTCCACAAGGGCTCGTCCCACAGTCACTTAGTGCCCCGTTGTTTTTGCATTTTTGTGCTTTCTGTTGGTCATTTTGTTGTTTCAAATGGCCCCCAGGCCTGGCGCTCCGGTGCCGTGTGACATTCCTACGTGCAAGACGGCTGCCATGTGCCTTGTAGAGAAAGCACACGTGGTAAGATAAGCTTCGTTCAGGCCTGAGTTATGGCGCTGGTGGTCCCGAGCTCAGGTCAGTGAGTCACCAACAGGACAAGGGGTCTTTGAAACAGAAACACACATGAGACAAGGCCACCCATTCAACTGCTGGTGTAAATGTTACGATCAAAAGCTCCCAGGGACCTAAGCTAGTAACTTTTTCCTTTAGGAACAACGGTGTAGTATTTACTAATGGGGTGATCATAGCACTTTACGGAACCGAACAGCCACACATAATTAGCACAGACTGTGCGACAGTTCGGGGGGGGGGGGTTCCACATTCCCTGTCTCTCCTACAGTGAGCAGTTTCAGTTACCTCCGGGTCTCCTGTGATATCACAGAACAACCCCAAGTCCTAGGTGTATTCTTTCTTAGTCTTCTCTGCCTGAAAGAGAACGCTGTTTTTTAACATCACCACATGCCCTGATCGAACCCTAACACAATTAATACTGGTCTTATCACTGAGAACTCAGTCCACATTGAAATGTTTGTCATTACCTCAAAGGTGGCTTTTTGTAGATGGTTTGTTGAAATAACAATCTAAGTAAGATCACACACTGCTTTCTCATCTGCAGAGACCGGATGGAAGCTACAGCAGAGAGAGGAGTCCTAAGTGGGTTTGGAAGGAGATAGAAGATGCTCCTACAACTGAAAGAATTAAAGTAGAAGGCGAACCCACAAAAATGGACAAAATAAACAAATCTAACGCTTCGCTGGCAAGTAAAAAATAGGGCAGTAGCCAGAGATAAAGCACCAAGGGGCTTTGTAAAGAGAGTAAATGGATAAATTATTGAATTATCTTAATGGAACAGGGACAGTAGATTTTAAAATCCCACTTTAGATCAGTAGAGAAATGGAAAACTAGCTATTAAAAAGGAAAACTTGAGCATGTGAGTGGCTTAGTTGGTTGAGCATCTGACTCCCGATTTTAGCTCAGGTCATGATCCCAGGATCATAGGAGGGAGCCCCACATCAGGTTCCACACTGAACGTGGAGCCTGCTTAAAATTCTCTCTCTCTCTCTCTCTCTCTCTCTCTCTCTCTCTCTCTCTCTCTCTTTCTCTGCCTCTTCCTTGTTCACACACACACACACACACACACACACACTCTCCAGTGAGAGAGAGAGAGAGGAAGGAAAGAAAGAGAGAGAAAGAAAGAAAAAGAACGAAAGAAAGGCTTACCATTACTGTCTCTAATTTATTTCACTTCCCATTTCTTAGTTTCACACAAGCATTTTCTTTTACATCATGGCACCTTACTAATTACACCAGTAGCTTAAAATGATCTTCCATAGAAACTCGTATTTCATCTCACAGGGACCAAATTAAGTGTAAAATACCATGTGAGGTAGTGACATTGGTGTAACTACTTCCAGTTCCTGGGTTCTTATCCAAATCACTCAGCAAATTCAGCATGTTTACTTTATTTTTTGCAAAAAGGAAATGAAATCTAGTCATGCAATTTCTCAGGATGATAGCTAACCTTACCAGTCATTTACCAAGCCAGGCACCCCACAGCAGCATAAGGTTGATAATACAACTCTATCTAAGAGATGTGGAAAATGAGACTTCACGGTTAAACGATACTGTGAGGGTCACATGTGGAAACTGAAAGCTTTGGGACTGTTAAGCCAGCCTGGCCAACTCTGGAGCTTAAGACTCCAGCCGCACTCAATGAGAGGGCAGCACAAGGGAGAAACCAGGGTTCCCAGATGCTTCACCAGCAATCGCTAAACACACACGGAACTGCTCTCTGTGCAGCAGATACAGACGTACGTACACAAATGAGGAGTTTGTTTGCTTAAGCAACACATCCATGTTCATGAATTTAAAAGTAAGAAAATCAAGCAAGATAAACTAGTAATTCTAACAAGAAACAAGTGTTGACAAGGATATAAAGACAAAGGAACCCTCATGTACAGGTGATGCAAACGGGTGAGGCCACTGTGGAAAACAGAATGGACGTTCCCCCCAAAATTACCAGCAGAATTCCCGTATGATGCAGTAATTAACTCCACTATGGGTATTTACCCAAAGAATATGAAAACACGAATTCAAAAAGATATAAGCACTCCTATGTTTACAGAAGCATTCTTTAGAAGAGCCAAATTATGGAAGCAACCCAGTGTCCATCAATAGATGAATGGATATGGAAGATGGGGTGTATATATGCAAACGGAGTATTACTCAACCACAGAAAAGAATGAAAGATTGCCATTTGCAACAACATGGATGGATCTAGACAGTGTTGTGCTCAGTGAAGTCACTCAGAGAAAGACAAATACCCTATGATTTCATTTCTATGTGGACTTTAAGAAACCAAATGGACAAAGAAAAAAAAAAAGACAAACCAAAACCAGACTCTTAACTAAAGAAAACGGATGGTTACCAAAGGGGAGGTGGGTAGGGGGATGGGTGAAATGGGTGATGGGGATTAGGAGCAGACTTTTGGGATGAGCACTGAGTAATGTGTAGAAATGCTTAATCATACTCTACACCTGAAATCAATCTAACACTGTATGTGAACTCTACTGCAATTAAAAAAAATTCTAATATATCTCATTTTTTGAGGTTCATTATCAGAAGTGGCTCCAAACTTTCTCCGACTCTTTAAAACAAGATTTTCTGAAATCCCTTTGTATTTAGTGTTTTGATTTTCCTCCTCAAACTGAAACAAAACAGACTCTAAAGAATAAAGAAGAAATATAACTTAGCACCTCCCCCATCAACTTTCAAATGTTAAAAAAATTTTTTTTAATCTTTATTTATTTTTGAGAGAGAGAGACAGGGTGTGAGCAAGGGAGGAGGAGAGAGAGAGGGAAACACAGAATCTGAAGCAGGCTCCGGGCTCTGAGCTGTCAGCACAGAGCCCGATGCAGGGCTCAAACCCATGGACTCTGAGATCATGACCTGAGCCGAAGTCAGATGCTCAACCAAATGAGCCACCCAGGTGCCCCTGAAATATTTTAATTAGAGAAGGATGATGTAAAAAGTAGTTGTCTCTAGAACACCTGTGAAAAAGTTTGATATTTTAAATATGATCAGTGATGTCTGTCTATACACAAATTAATGCTGTGACTGTAACATCACAGAGGTTAAAACTTTTTATTTCTTTTATGTTTATTCATTTTTGAGAGACAGAGAATGAGAATGAGTGAGGGGAGGGGCAGAGAAAGAGGGAGACACAGAATCCGAAGCAGGCTCCAGGCTCTGAGCTGTCAGCACAAAGCCCAACGCAAGGCTCGAACTCACAAGTCGTGAGATCGTGACCTGAGCCAAAGTCAGACGCTAAACCCACTGAGCCACCCAGGTGCCCGTTGTTTTATTTCTTAATAGAAGAGTTGACAGCATTTTTATCACCACTAGAAGGTAATTTTTGCATTCCAAAAGAATTTTCTTCTAATTGTATTTTGAGAGACACAGTTTCAAAAACATTTATGCACTGGTCTTAAATCAAGTATTTCATATTCCAATACAAGTCTGGACACATCCAATCTGAAAGAATTTCTTCAGGCTTACTAAATCAGCCTATGTGATTTCATTTCCAGCCAAATAGGAATCATAAACCTTTTGGTTACTGCCGACAGTTCTCACATCACTGCAAAGAGGGAAGGAAAAGCCAGAAAGCCTTTGGCACTAAAACATCCCCAAGTAAGGATCATCTCCATAATCTACAAAGTAGAATATTGTACCTATTGGGTTTCTGAATCTTGATTTACATTTACTCATTTGACTCAACCGTATCAGCAGTACGGACAATTATGCGGACTCTGGTAGACAGGCAGATGCCACTCTGATTTGGCTTGTGGCTACTGTCTGAGGCTGGAAAATGGCTCTCGGGGACGAGCTCTTGGCTCATCTAACTTCATTAGCATTTATTACTGTCCCCATCCTCGTGGTTCTCAAACTGTGGCCCGCAGGCCCGCAGCAGCAGCACCTGGAAACCTGTCAGAAATCTCCACGCTCAGACCAGTCCCACGCCTTCTGAATCACAAAGTCTAGGAGTGGGGACCAGCAACCTGTGTTTTCCTTTTTCTTCCCTTTTTTTACAACATTTATTTTTGAGGGAGAGCACAAGTAGGGGACGGGTAGAGAGAGAGCAAGGGACAGAGGATCCAAAGCGAGATCCGCGCTGACAGCAGCGAGCCTGATGCGGAGCTCGAACCCATGACCCGCGAGATCACGACTTGAGCTGAAGTCAGATGCTCAATCGACTGAGCCACCCAGGCGCCCCATCAACCTGTGTTTTAATATAGCCTTCAGGGGATTCAGGTGAGAATTACAATTTGAGAACTACTCGACAAAAGATTTTTTTTTTCAAGTGGTCATGGAGACTGCCATTATATTTGGGTTCAATTCCCACTAAACCATGAAGAACATTTACTGATCTTGCAACAGTCCTATTCAAGTACATGAGAACACAGGGAGGCTTTGAATTTACCAAAACTTTTGTGTTAGACAGCGACTCGCATCAAAAGGCCTTTTTCTCATCTGTGGTCCTTCCCATAGTAAGAAAAAGTCATTACTTGACTCAGATTTCCTCAATCTGCCATCACTCTAGTTGCCAGCATTTGAGGGAACTCCCAGCAACTGCCTAAAATAAACCAGAACGGCACGGGGGCTGAAGAACAGGGACCCTGAGAGGGCCTGAGGTCAGGTCTTAGCTCTGCCATATTTCAGCCTCAGTTTCCCCAAATGCTACAGTATACCTTCATCACAGGGAAGTCATCAGAACCAGAGAGATTCCAAGCACAGTAACTTTGCACGAGGGGGCCCTGCATGCACGAGAGTCATTTTATTATTTCCTAACAGAACTAGTCCATTTTAAATTTTGCCTCTGAGCGTGCTTATGTCTCTGGAAAATAAAAGATGCCAACACCTAAACCACTTTCTCTGAAAAAGCACCCAATTAATGATTTTTTTTTTTTAAACAAAGGTGACAAATTACAACCACGTGCATTCCTAACAAAGAAAACCCCATCAGGGAAAAACAGCTCATTCTGCACTGAGAGCCGCGTATGTGCGGATCTGAGCGCAAACACCCTGATCAAGAGAAAACATTTCAAAATATTTTCCTTAGAGATCCTGAAGCTGTTATGGGGGCGAAGCCAAGGCCCAGTACGGACTTGCGCAGATTCGCCAAGAATGCGATTGGATGAATTAAAGAAAGTGCACTTTGGCAAGGCTGAAGCCGAAGGCGGGCCTAACTCCAACTTTCCACTGGGTGATCCAAGTAAGTCCTCCTCTCCTTTCTGCAGCCGATAACTTAATAGTAAAGCACAGGTTAGGTTATAAATGAAAAGGCCAATAAGCCATATGGAAAGAAAGCTTTCACTTCAGAACCTTTTAAATAGTCTGTGGGTTGAGGTGACCATCATTGCTGCGTATTGTTTAACAAAGCGCTCAGGAAAGGATGGCTTTAATCTTCCTACAGTTTTGGATTTGAGTCCTGGCTTGGCCACTTCACCAGCCAATGCACCTCGGGCAAGTCCCTGAGCTTCTGAATTGATCTTCTGCTTCGACTTTTGCTCTCATCCTGTCCATTCTTCATCCATCACAGAATCCTAATCTGTTCCTCAAGCAGGCTAAACACCCCTTCTACCCCAGGGCCTTTGCACATGCTGTACCATCACCGTTCCCCGGCTTCACCCTCTGGAGCATCAACCCCCAACCTGCACCCAGCCCATCCTCTCAGTCCTCAGGTCTCAAGTCACTTCTAGGGAAAGCTCTCCTAGCTGATACTAGATTCCATCTTCCCCTTACACACTCCTTTTCCTTACTTTAATTCCTGTCACAATTATAACTGCACTATTTTTAATTCTCTGTTGAATGTCAGTCTACACTACTGGACTGCAAGATCCGTGCAGGCAGGGATCACATCTGCTCACCGCTGCATCCCTAACACCAAGAGCAGGGTCTAGAACACAGCTGAGAGACATCATTATTAACAGGTCCTTAAGCATGGTTTCAGGAAACAGAGGGACCATCTAACTTCACAGAGTTCAGGGGTAAACGCAATTCTGAATCAGATGGGTTTTTAGACATGCAATACGGTCTGATGAGAAAGGAATTTCTTTCAACACCTTTCTCATTTCCAAAAGTGGAATCAGGAAAAACAAACAACAAACTGAAAAGCAACTTTGCACCCTCTGAGTTCAAACAGACAGCTAACTTCACATTCATCATTCTGGGAATCATTCTTATAAAGCCAAATAGCCTCGTCTACCGAAACTGGTATTAAATGCCATCATGGGTCACGACCGTGTCTCCCATCCAGTCTGTCTGCGTGAAAGAGGGAAACAGGCAAATTCCTCTGTTTTCCCTTTGCCCCCATGGCTCATCTGTGTTCTCCCCACCTTATCTTTTCACCTTTATTGGAACGGAGAGAAGCCTGAGGAAGGGAGAGAGGCTTCTCGATCTTCTGATCAGAACACCTGCGGCTGGTGCCACACAGGTGACATTAATAAGTAATCATGACCCGCCACCCCACTTCGGGTCATGTTCTTCATCTGCCTCCTTCAATTCTGCAGGCGGGCTTTCCTCCTTGGAGGAGCCTCCTTGGAGAGGCTTTCCTCCTTGGAGAGCACCTGTTCTAGTGCTCTCCCTTCCTGTCCCGTGTTCAGCTCCTCCCAAGACGCAAAGACACAATGCCACAGCAGCAGGAGCGCTGGCTCTAAGGACTCCTTGAGCCACATGACCTTGGAGAAACTGAGCATATGGCAGGAAATGAATCTGGAGTCCCGGAAAAGAGGGGAAAGGGTTTGATCAAGTCCAGGGATAGTTCAGGGGAAGAAAAAAAAGGCACCTGGATAAAACAGAGTGATTACAGAGATTTCTCCACCACTGCTGGTCCCTTTTCTCTTGAGCCCCTCCCTCCCCCAACCCCAAAGACCTAGAAGCTCAGACCCAGCAGACCAGGCTGCCCATGGCCTCTCACTCCCGAAAGAACTTGCTCTGGTAGAGGAGTCCAGGTTCCTTTAGGTTGGTGGAGTTTGAAAAGGACTTATCTGTTCCTGCTGCTTAGCCCAGAGGAGTACAGTCAGGCTTATGAATGGATGTGGAAGAAGTGGTAAACACCACCATGTTATTCAGGTAACATGAACGAGTGGGTTTTTGGGGGGGTGCCTGGGTGGCTCAATCATTTCAGCCCGTGACTCTTGATTTTGGCTCAGGTCATGATCTCATGGTGCGTGAGTTCAAGCCCCACGTCGGGCTCTGTGCTGGCAGTGCAGAGCCTGCTTGGGATTCTCCCTCTCTCTCTCTCTCTCTCTCTCTCTCTCTCTCTCTCTCTCTCTCTGCCCCTCCTCCCCTAGCACATGCATGCACACTCTCTCTAGCTTGTTTTAACTGACATCCTAATGGTTTCCATAAAACCCAAAGATCAGAGCTTCTCCTTAGAATTACCGATATCTAAAAAGGAACTAAAAATTACAAGAGAATTTACCACAGATTAAGGCTGCATATTTTTCCTACCTGCAGTATGATGGTTGTTTTTTTTTTTTTTCCAATTTGAAACGTATTTTCTGAATATCTGCCTTCAACCCAGTGGTCCTGAGACTGCTGACATTTCAGACATGTCCACATGGAAAGCAAGTCCTCACCCCAGAGGGTCTCACAGTGACGTGGCTAGAGAGAAAAGACCCCAGTCCACCACGGAGGTCTTCCCTAGGGAATGTTCCGACTCGCCCCCGGACTGTGTATGTACAATCCCCCAGTCCTACTGAACGATCATTTTCCCCTCTAGAAGCTATCAAAAGATGAAAGCCGTCCCAGGAAGGACCACGGTCACTTCCTCCACACAGACAATAGGCGGCCACCTGCTCGGGGATTTATTCACCAGCTTCCGAGTTCCTATGTCATGGAGACACTGCTGCTCACACCCCCGATGACAAGGAGGAGAAAGAAACAAAGGAGCCAGGTGGCTGGGGCACTGGGAGGAGTGGGGTGGCTTCTCTCTCACACCCCCACAATGCAGCCGGGGGGCTTGTGGGAGCCAGGTTGCTCCCATCTCAAACTGTGTGCAGAGACAGCTGTCTGAGCCACAACAGAAAAAGGAAGGGAAAACAGGCCTTTCTAAGGACTGACCTGGTCTTTTATTCTAAAGGAAAAAAAACTGGTAAGCACGAAACACAGACTATCTCGAAACACCATAGAGATATCCCCCACCAGTCAGGTTCGGTCTGTCACCAACAACTCCCTGGCAATTCTCTTCACTAACAAGAAGCTTCTAACGAACCAAGTTAGTTGTAGAATGAGGTACCCTTGCTGTTTACTAGGTGAAATGTTCTCTCCCACAGGGAGGAGTGGGATCACACCCACTGTAGGAAGTCAGGGGACAGACCTCGCAGAAGGGTCTTGACCGGGGACTCTCCACTCTCCCTACTAGAAGGTTCTGGAATAAGAGGCCTGGAAGAAGAACTATCAAAGTGAGCAGGAAGAAGAAATAAAATCAGAAGCAAAGGTGAAAATTCATATATGCTTTCTTCCCCTCTTGTTTTCCTGTGGAGTAAGTGGAAAAGAAAGTAAGCGTCTTTGCAAATACTGGGGATACGAAAATGAAAATAAAAGGAGCACCTGGGTGGCTCAGTTGGTTAAGCGTCTGACTCCGGCTCAGGTCATGATCTCATGGTTCACCAGTTCAAGCCCTGCATCAGGCTCTGTGCTGACAGCCTGGAGCCTGCTTCGGATTCTGTGTCTCCCTCTTTCTCTGTCCCTCCCCTGCTGACTGTCTCTGTCTCTCAAAAATAAATGAATTAAAACAGATTTTTTAATGAAAAAAATTGCAATTAAATTAGTATAATTCAAAAAAAAAACCCCTTCACTACTGTGAACATTTAAGGATTTCCTTTTATATTTTTTTCTACACAAATGCAGACATATAAATACATGGTGAGTTAGTTGGGGGGGGCGGGTATTTGTTGACAAAAATCTACCTATTGGATTTCTTTTTCACACAAGTCATGAATATCTGTTTGTTCAAATAAATACAGATTTGCTTGTATTCTCTTTGCAAACGTTCTTGGTAAATATCCCTGCTATTTACTGTTAACGCAGTCCTAGAAAGCAAACGGGCATTTGCACACGCTGCCAGAGATTAACAGCCTAGAGATACCCCAGATTCATCGGCTACAATCACAAAATCAGGAATCCTCCATATAGACCTTTAGAAAGCCTTCCTGGGTCAGTAACTCAAGTAACACTGAGAAAGCAGTTTGATTCCTTCCCTAGAGAATCTTCTGCTGGTTGTCCGAAGTGAGAAAAAGCATTAATCATTTCCACGGAGGGTTTGCAATATGGTTTCGAATGACTGTGGATACCACACAAGGGTAAGGATTCCCTCATTACTTTCCCTTAATTACCGATCCATAAAAAATACCCTTTCCTCCAAGGAATTACCATAGAGAATTTTGAGCACACAAAATAAAAGGAACTGGGCAAACCAAAAGGCAAATCGTCTTTCCCCTTTTCCCACCCATCATCACTTTCCCCTCACCCAGCATGGGCTGGTACAACAAAGAAAGTGAAAAGCCACAGCGTGTGTTACTATTTTGTGGGGTTGTAGACGGAGTGCGACTTGAGAAGCTGATACAGAAAAGGCATGCCTGTGTCACTGGTCTTGTGACCCTCAGTGTGCAGGAAGAGAATTCTTATCAGCCCCATCTCTTTAAATTACATGAAAGACAATTTAATGGAAAGGGGCCTGAAACCCATCTGTACATAGAGCAATTAATTCAGAAAGGACTCGCCCACAACCAAGGCTTATGGTGCATTCACTGTGGCCAGCGCTCAGTGTGATCCCTCTCCTTCACCCCATTTTTTTTAAATTTTTTTTTCAACGTTTTTTATTTATTTTTGGGACAGAGAGAGACAGAGCATGAACGGGGAGGGGCAGAGAGAGAGAGGGAGACACAGAATCGGAAACAGGCTCCAGGCTCTGAGCCATCAGCCCAGAGCCCGACGCGGGGCTCGAACTCACAGACCGCGAGATCGTGACCTGGCTGAAGTCGGACGCTCAACCGACTGCGCCACCCAGGCGCCCCATCCTTCACCCCATTTTAAAACGAAGATGCTACCGATGCCTAACCCACATGTTCCCTCCGTCTTGAGAACTCTTGGCCAACACTCGATATTGAGCTTGTTTGCAATTCTTTCCGGGGCTGCAGATCAACCCACTGTGGCCGGTACAACACTCCTGGACACAGAAAAGACAACTTTCCTCCTCAAGCTCACCCCGGACTCTCCAAGGCTGTTCTGTGAACTAAAGAACATGGGCAGTAAGTTGGAACCAGGCCGCCGCCGGCCTCACATCAGGGGGGCTCACAAAATCCAGCCGGCAACCTTCCCTACCGTGCAGCACACGGATTATCAGAGGAGTAGCCAGAGTGTCTGAGGAACTCTGCGTTGCAATCGGAGAAGGCTGCAAGGGGAGAGCAGGAGAGGGAGAGCTCACGCAGTGCCGCGCTCCTCCTCAACCCCAAACATTTCAGTAACAACCAACCTGGGAAAGCAGCCTCCGCGTAGTTGGGATAACAACTTGATTTGTTCCCCCCAGGGCTGGGAGAGCTGCTGCAACCCCATCTGGTGAGAACCACTTGAACTCTTCTCTTCCCTGAAGCCAAAGCGAGGCTTGCTTCCAAAGACCAGGAATACTTCCCGTCCTTCCCCAAGCCTGACGGTCCAGGGGTCGATGGACCTCGCATTAAAGCCTTATCACCCTGACCACGAATTACGGGCTACTTTAGATCAGCCAGAGCAACACCGGTCTCTCTGGTGCCAAAGCAGATTCTCCCGGCCACATGGCATGAAAATACAAATGTCCTACAAGTTGCCCAGAAACAGAAATGAGGACCGAAGAACACCTTGCATCGCAGTAATGGGAAGGGGTGGGGGGCAGGCAGTGAAAATGGCCACAGCGGAGTGACTAGTTGAAAAACTACATCCTGATGAGGAAGGTGACACGGTTAAGGCAGGGAGACCAGCGAAAGGCCACCACACGTGAGGCCGGAGCGGGGGACGGAACGACACTGTTCCCACATCCACCTTCAGCCACCGCCCTCCCCTTCCCTCCTCTTCAAAGAGGATCCTCGAAGATTCACCTCCCCCCAGGTTTCTCAGCCTTCGTACAAGTGACATTTGGGGCCAGGCGACCACGCGATGTGAGGCTGGCCTGAGCACGGCAGGGGGGTTAGTAGCATCCCAGGCCCCTGCACACCAGATGCCGGGAGCACCCACCCCTCCCTTGGTTCAGTGGCAACAACCACAAATGTCTTACCGATTGCCCATATCCTCCTCCCCCCACCCCAGCAAACTGCCCCAGGCGGAGACCTGCGGCCGCACCCTGAGCACCGGCTAAGGGGCCCGTAGGTGCAGCAGACTCACCCCCGGTCCGCTGAGCCTCACCTCCGGCGACTGTGCCCACCCCCCGGGGCACACCTTGTCCTAACGCCCTCCAAGGCCAGCGGAGACCCTACATCTACACAGGCTGCCGCCCCTTCCTCACGTCCCACCCGTGCCGCCACCCTCGTGTCTGGGCCCAGCAGGCCTCACACCCCGGAAACGTTCCTGCTGCCAGATCCCACAGACGACCCCGTTCTCACGGCTCCACAGGATGGGACGCCACTAACTGCACCCTCCTTGACATGCATCCCGGCAGGTCTCCTCTGACCCTCTGGACGCCCGTCCTCCGTCTCCTTCCCGGGCTGCTGCTCTTTGGGATTTGGCCCCAAGCCCCCTTCTCCCGCCCTGAGCCTCCACCCCTCGGCGGGCGATCTTACTCCATCTATACGCGGAGCCCCGCGGAACTTGACTCATGGGGCACATTGTTTTCCGAACGTGGAAAGCACAGTTCCAAAGGAGCCTTCCCTCGGACGTCCCGCAGACCCTAGAACTCAGTCTGCCCCAAACTGAGCTCGTCTCCCTCTCCCACAGCCTCCCAGGCTTGCCCTCCCGGAGGAGCGAGCAGCTGGGCCTCCCAGAAACCTGGGCACCTGACTCGTCCCTCTCCCACCCGGTCAGCTCCCACAGTCCCTCCTCCCCCTGACTCCACCCTGTCCACCTCTCTCTGGCCAGGGGGCCCCCGCCAGGCTAGGTGTCGCTCACCTGGGCACCGCTACGGGTGCCTCGGCTCTCAGCCATCCTCCTCTCGCCAGGCTGGGGGGCATTTCTACTTACACCACTCACCCGGCTTCACACTCTTGAGCGATCAAGAGATCAAGTTTCAAATTCCTTAACGTGGCTTACCAGGCCCTTTGAGACCTTATCCCCAAGTCAGCACACCCCCCTACCCCACCCCACCCCACCCCACCCTCCAATTCAAAATGGAGCTCAACTCTCTTGGGCTGTGAATAAAGGATGCCTTCCCACCTCTGCCTGGAACAGCCAGCCTCTTTCCCCAATCGGCCACCTTACCCGGCTAACTGCACCTCACGTAAGAGGTTTCACGGCTGGAACCTCTCTGCCCACCACCCCCACCGTCCCCGGGACCGTGTGTCCCCAACAGCCTGTACTTCCCTTCCCGCATCCTCTGCCTGTGCGTGCCCCCCCCCCACCCCCAGCCAAACACGCCCCATCTCCCCTTCCCACCACCTATCAGCTCCTGCCTGTCTCCACCACACAGTGTTGGCTGGTCCTTCCGCTACTCAGGCGAGGGAAAGACTGAGACTCAGCTTCTCAAAGTGGCCAGGGGCAAATTGACAGGCCGAGAAATTAACTAGAAAAATGGCAAATTTTGCAACGATCAACCACTTTTCTTAATTTTTTTTGTTTATCTGAGAGAGAGAGAGAAGGGGCAGAGAGAGACAGACAGACAGACAGACACAGAATCCCAAGAGGCCCCAGGCTTGAGCCGTCAGCACAGAGCCTGACGTGGGGCTCGATCCCGTGGCTGTGAAATCATGACCTGAGCGGAAATCAAAGGCTGGATGCTTAACCAACTGAGCCACCCAGGAGCCCCAAGTGCCAGATGTCTTAAAATACACTTCCCCTCGATTCTTAGTATTAGGTCCACTTGACTAATGGGAAACTCCAGACCTGAATCGAAAGGAGACCGATTTCTCTGTCAAATCTGACGCCTCACCCTTTGTTCTAAGCTGTTCTCAACCAAGTAAATGACCAAGGAACAACCCAACTGCTGAAACCCACCTGTGGGAAGGGACTTTTCCAGGTATCTATAATTTTTTTTTTTAATTTTAACATTTATTTATTTTTGAGACAGAGAGAGACAGAGCATGAATGGGGGAGGGGCAGAGAGAGAGGGAGACACAGGATCCGAAGCAGGCTCCAGGCTGTCAGCACAGAGCCCGACGCGGGGCTCGAACTCACTGCGAGATGGTGACCTGAGCCAAAGTCGGACGCTCAACCGACTGAGCCACCCAGGCGCCCCTGCAGGTATCTATAATTAAATCAGGAATGTTCCAACTTGAACTAGTTGCTGTCATTTTCCTTTTAAAATTAGCTCTGGCCTGAGGCAAAACAGGTCTCTTAAGTGCCTCAGATTGTTTTGTCAATCACAGAGTCATCTTTACTAAAAAGCTATACATTCTTTCCATCTCCTTCCTGGACAATTGAGAAAAAAAATCCCCTTAAGGGTTTAAGATTCCTACCCCTCCTGGGACGCCTGGGTGGCTCAGTTGGTTAAGTATCCAACTTCAGGTCATGATTTCATGGTTTGTGAATTCGAGCCCTGGACAGGCTCTGTGCTCTCAGCAGAGCCTGGAACCTGCTTTAGGTCCTCTGTCTCCCTCTCTCTGTCCCCTCCCCTGCTAGCGCTCTCTCAAGAATAAATCAAAAACATTAAAAAAAAAAAAAAAAAGATTTCTGGGTCACCTGGATGGCTCAATCGGCTAAGTGTCCGACTTTGGCTCAGGTCATGATCTCACCACTCATGGGTTCAAACCCCAAGTCAGCTGTGCTGACAGCTCAGAGCCCGGAGCCTGCTCCAGATTCTGTGTCTCCCTCTCTCTCTGCTCCTTCCCTGCTCGTGCTCTGTCTCTCTCTGGCTCAAAAATAAACAAACATTAAAAAAAAAAAAAAGATTTCTGCCTCTCCTTTATATGCAATATTTTACCCCAAAAAGGGGACCCTAGGACGCTTGGACTTTGCACACAGTCTCCTGATGAACTGCCTGGGGGGAAAAAGACCTTTAACTCTGTCCTTACTACAGGTCAAACATTTTCCAACACCGTCTCTCTTGAATACAACCATCCTGAATTGGGTGCTCTGAATCCCTCCAAGCTCCATGTAGGACAGCAGAGGCTGAGAGAAGTCCAAACCCTGTGTTCTTTCCACTCTGGGGACGGTGCTGACGGCACCACAAGCTCTCCTCTGAGACCAACAAAGATGAAGATCTTAACACGGATGACGGACTCTAAGCCTCCTGAGGGCAAGATGCTGTGGTGAGCGAGAAAATAAAAGGAGCAGACCCTCAGAGTGAAATTCCACCTACGTGTAGCGTTAAAGGCCCATCTGGAAAAGAGAAGGAAAAGAGAAGCGGAGAAGAGAAGACCGGCCCTCCAAAGGTTTGTCAGCCTCGCGCTACTGACCTTTCCGGCTGCGTAACAGGGATGCCCCGGGCGTTGTAAGGTGTCCGAGCAGCATCCCTGGCCTCAAACCACCAGACGCTGGGAGCACCCCTCCCCTGAATCGTGACAATCAACTGTCTCCAGACGGTGCCAAATGGCCGGCAAGGGCCAAATCCACACCCCCACCCCCACCCCCAGCACCGAAGGCCCTTGAGAAGCCCTGTTCTAAATGAGGCGCTGAAACGTACACTAAGAACTGGTCCTTTCAAGGCCTCCTCTTAGTGAGGCACAAGGTTTTCGGAGTCCCTTTTCAGCATCCTAAGATGTGAACCCATCCAACGCATCATTGTAACCTTAAAAGAAAACAAGAGTGCTCCAAATTACTCGTTCAACAAGGAAGGACGTTAGCAGCACTTAACAGACAGTGTTTACATTCTCCCAGACCTGGGCTGTGTCGAAAAATTAATCTACCCCATCTGTGCTTTGATCTTCGAGCAAATTCTCTCCTGAGACAAGATTTAACTTGTGAGGACCCTACAGGCTAACCAGCTGTCAGTGCGGAACGGGCATCCAACTCCAGGTGGCAAGGGGAGAGGATGCTTCCCGACCCCCCAAGGGGACCCTGCTCAGTCACACAACCAGATGCCAGCGAGGGGTCCGATTTTCCCAGGAAACTGCGATACGGCTCAGCTTTGGGTTCAAAGGGGACAGAGCCTTTTAGGAGGTGGGCCAGTTTTATACACCAGCACTTCTTCTTCTGTTATGGAAGCCTTCTGTTGTTTTAGTTTTTGTTCTTATTTTCACAGCAAAGAGCAGAGTCCCAACCCGAGGGGTCTCCTTGCTTCCGTTGCTTGGTTCCACTACAAGAGGAAAGGACGAAGTTTCCAGTCTTCCAAAGGCTCTTACTCATCTCGCACCTGTTCTGCAAGGTAAATGCTGCCAGCCAGACGGAAGAGAGGAGCCCTGAATGAAATGCTTGTTGTATCGGCAACCAGACATGTGGCCTATAGGAATGCTGGCCGCAAAGGATGAGCAGAGACTTAATTTTGCAATTTTGTGTGGTGGGCAGAATAATGCCCCCCTGCCTTACCACCAAAGACATCCAAGTCCTAATTCCCGAACCTGAGAGTGGCATCAAAAAAACTTTGAAGAAGGGCTTAAGGTTAAGGACCAGCAAGCTGAGGAAGGTCACCTGCGTCATCCAGGTGGGCCCGATGTCATCAGGAGCCCTTGAGAGTGGACAGACTTTTCTGGCTGCGGTCAGAGAGACAGAGATGGGACAATGTAAGAAGTAGTGGGAGAAATGTGAAGTGTGAAAGGGGCTCAATTTGCCACTGGTGGCTTTGAAGACGAAGCTAGGGGGTCTTGCTTGGGGCAACGAGTGCCTGGGGGTCTCTAGAAGCTGGGGCAACGAGGAAACAGATTCTCTCCCAGAACCAGACCTGCCCACCCCTTGATTTGATTCCAGTGAGTCCTGTGTTGACCTTCTAACCTACAGAGCTGTAAGATAATACACCTGTACCACTCTAAGCATTAAATCTAAGGACTTTTGTCATGGTAGGGATAGAATTCTAATATAGTTCTTGGTTGCCCCGAGTAGTGGGGCGGGGGGGGGGGGGTGTTGTAACAAAAATCAAAAAACGTGGCAATGGCTTTAGAATTAGGCAGTGGGTGGGTCTGGAGGAATTCTGCAGAGCCTGCTCGCAAAAAGTCCAGACAGCCTTGAACAGACGTGTTAGATGTTAAGGAGAGCTAGGGAGGGCTTAGAAGGAAGTGAAGGCCAGGGGACAGGAAACCTAAGTTGCGTTGGAGCCATCTACACCGCCAAGAGCAGAGGAAATCCCAAATATACATTCTAACATCTGCTGCCTACTGCGGACTAAGAAAGAAAGTGAAGCCCCAAAGTGGGCAAAGGCCTCTGACCATTAGAGGAGCAATCCTGCTGCCCCACCATGTGACCTGGGGCAGACAACCTTTCTGAACCACATTCAGGGGGCGCCTGGGTGGCTCAGTCGGTTACACGTCCAACTTCAGCTCAGGTCATGATCTTGCGGTCTGTGGGTCCAAGCCCCGCATAGGGCTCTGTGCTGACAGCTCAGAGCCTGGAGCCTGCTTTCGATTCTGTGTCTCCCTCTCTCCCTGCCCCTCCCCTACTTGTGCGCATGTGTTCTCTCTCTCAAAAATAAACAAACTTAAAAAAAAACTCAGGGATGACCACTGCGCCCACCTTCCAGGGCTACGGGGATGAAATGAGGTCATGCATGCAGAGCCCTCACACCACTGTGCCCAGCACAGAGCAGGCACTGGAAAATGGGAACGGTTTCTCTGAGTCTACAAAGAACAAGGGCTGGAGAGGAATGCATTCTTCCTTTCTCCCACAGGAAAGCATGTGAGGAGTCCTCCCTAGGGAGGACGGAGGGTCTAAGTAAGCATCACAGGAAAAAGCAGGGGCAAACCTGGATGCTCAGGAAGCCGGTGCTCCATTAATCAAAGGCACGATCTAGGAGTTCTATGGGACTATTCCAAAACGCAGGAGACAGATGGACTGAGGCCTCGGCAAGACAAAAAGGGGGCTGAGTGCTTCTCCGGGTGACTCTATTACTGGAAACTTGCCAACTACAGTTTGAGAACACTGGGCAGAGATACTGTGCCCCACTCTGTGCCAACTTGGACAGGAAGTGATGCGACCGGGTCCCACGGTCGAGAAGCCAGCGGGAGGGGGTGATGGGGACCTCCTCAAAGAAAGACATCATTTTTAATTCTTCAGCCTGGCTTCCTACTCCAGCCAGCCTCCCACCCGTTTCCATCCATGAAATTACGGTACACAACAAAAATTACAAGACCACAGTTGTTCCTACATGGGCATATGGCAAGGCAAAATTCTGCAGAAACCCCGAAAATTCTCTATGGAGGGAGGAATGACAGGTGTCTTCCTATTGTAACAATTCTGTTTAGCTTTGGTGCTTTCAAAAGGTTTCTGGGAGAAGACATCATGGGAAAGAAAGAAAAAAAAGGCCCTGAAACCATCTGAATATCCCTTCTGTCTCTTTACATCTGTCCCCTGGCCTATAAATTACAGGAGTTCATTTCCTCAGGATTAACAGTCGAGAGTTCAATGTCAGCCAGCAGGCTACTGCATAACTAAGAGGGAGGAAAAGTCGCCTTAGGAATGATTAAGATAAAACCGAGAGGCGAGGAACGAAATCAGTCTCCCCTAATAAGTTCGTGAGACGTGTGTCCACTGACACACTCCTCATTTTCTGCGTTAAGAGTCACGTTTTCTTTCTTCCAAGAAAACCTCCTAGCACCTGCAGGGAAGACACCACTCGTGACGCGCCTTTCTGTTGCGAGTGAAAGCCACAGCCCTCCCGGGCACTGTGATTAAGGCACCCGTGTTGATGAGCCAAGCACATGTACCCACCGAACACAAAGATGCTTTGAAAAAAGAACTAGTTTCAAGACGTCTGCCAACAATCCCATTGTTCTGGATTCACCAACTGGAAAAGCCTACATTTCTGCACTACATTTTCTGAATTTCGTCAAGTGGGGTGGATCTGAAGGCTCATTCTTCACACTCCCACTACGTATCTCTCAATGCCCTTTCCAAGGAAACCCAGAGAGGCAGTTATCAGAGCAGAGGCATTATTTGGGTGCACAGGACAACAGAACTGGACCTTATCTCTGCCCACCCCTTGTGCTCTGCTCTTCAGGCTGCAACCCTCTGCTAACCCCTGGGGATTTAAATTAAAAAAAAAAAAAAAGGGGGTAGTCAAGGGGCTGGGGGACTTACATTCTCCTTATCTCAACCCACATCTGTAGACTCTGGGAGTGTCCCAGATGTGTCCCCAGACCCTCCTAAAAGTAGGATGTGAGTAGCATGCCCAGGGATTTGGTTTGGCTTTTCATAAACTGGGGGAAAGGAGATATGGCTCTGAGAAGGTAAGATAATGAACCTAGCTACTGAAAACAAGTTCCAGCCCACTGCTCGAGGAGGAAAAGGGCATAATGGGTAGAAGCTGTGCAAAATTCCCATGACCTCTGCATCTGCCTCACTCCCTCCCATCAGGAGCAAGCAGTGCTGTCCCACTTGTTTTTGTCCTTTTTTTTTTTGTTTTTTTGAGAGAGAGAGAACATGCCAGTGGGTGAGGAGCAGAGAGAGAGGGATGGAGACAGAGAAGGAAGGAGGGAGGGAGGGAGGGAGGGAGTCCCAAGCAGGCTCCACAATGCCAGCACAGAGCCCCACACAAGGCTTGATCTCATGAACCGTGAGATCACGGCCTTAGCCGAGATCAAGGGTCCAACGCTCATCCGCCTGAGCCACTCTGGCGCCCGTGCCACCCCCGTGCTGGCTGAGCTGGAAGAAACAGCCTCCATTACCCGGGACTTCTCACCAGGAAGAGCCAAACACCTGACCGTGTTCCTGTAAAAGGGATTCGCAATTCAAATGAGTCCAAGAGTTCACGGTTGGGAGATCTTAACAGTGTGTCGGGGAGGATAAAAATACACATGTATGTAACGTTCCATTTGCAGGCCTCTTCCAGGAGCCTAAGAGCTCTCCTAAGCACTTAGACTGTGCCAGACCCTTTAAATGCATCGTGCATTACTTGGTCTGTGCCTTACAAAGAACCACCAACAAAATCTGTGTTCATTCTTCACTTGAGTCGATGGAGGCTCGGAAATGTTAAACAACACGCCCCAAGTCACAAATTGGCAGACCCAACCTCCGAACCCAGATTTATGCTCTTACCCCAGGGTTAACGCCTAAGACATACCGTGATCGGCCACCGACTCTGAGAGCAGCAAGGGTTCCTACAAAGTGCCTGCGGGTTCAACAAATTTTGCCGAAAGAATTAATGATTATCTCCCTTTTTCAACAACCTTTGTCCCAGCATGTGAAAACCTCACACCCCCAGCTTTGCCCCTGCCGGACAAGAAGTCACAATATCTCCCTGGCAGCCGGCTTCAAAGCAATGCAAATATTGCAAAATGCCTTCCTCTTGAGGAGTCACCGCTCCTGCCTGACAAACTCCCAATTCCAAACTTGCTCGGGACAGCGACTGCACGGTGCTGGGTGCCTGGTGCATTCTGTTCCAGGGGTCACCCAGCCTTCCCCATCACGGCCAGTGCCCAGCACACACCTACAACTGTGTACACGGGGTTTATTGCACCAGCACAGTCAGCTCTGCGCTCTGGCCAAGAGATAAGAAAAACGCAGTTGATTCGGATGCTACCGTTTGTAAGGAAATTTCTGATCCACTCCAGAAATCTGGGAGTGCCTCTCTTCAGAATAAACTCGGGCAGTTTTACCTACTTTCAGCATGTTTCTAAGGGACTGATGAAGACTGCATTTTCGTCCCCAGCTCAACCAGCCAACTGTAGGCTCAAGCCAAGTAGATTGGTGAAGTCTTGTGGATAAGTCATGTTTTGCTTCAGAGTATCAATTATATATTAGAAAAAAATTTTTTTTAATTTTTTTTAACGTTTATTTATTTTTGAGACAGAGAGAGACTGAGCATGAACGGGGGAGGGACAGAGAGAGAGGGAGACACAGAATCCGAAGCAGGCTCCAGGCTCCGAGCGGTCAGCACAGAGCCCGACGCGGGGCTCGAACCCACGGATCACAAGATCATGACCTGAGCCGAAGTCGGACGCTCAACCGACTGAACCACCCAGGCGCCCCAGCCATAGCTCCTTTTAAAACAAATCATGGAGGGGCGCCTGGGTGGCTCAGTCGGTTGGGCGTCCGACTTTGGCTCAGGTCATGATCTCACGATCCGTGGGTTCGAGCCCCGCGTCGGGCTCTGTGCTGACCGCTCGGAGCCTGGAGCCTGCTTCGGATTCTGTGTCTCCCTCTCTCTCTGACCCTCCCCCGTTCATACTCTGTCTCTCTCTGTCTCAAAAATAAATAAACGTTAAAAAAAAATGTTTTTAAATAAAAATAAAAAAATAAAACAAATCATGGAAACACCCTGGGCCCACCCGAGGCGTGACTGGAAGAAGTATGAGTTTTAGCCCAGAGCTCCTAAAGAAAAATAGGATGAATGTTCTTGATTTACTTTTTTCTTTTTTTGAGAGAGAGAGAGAGAGAATGAGAACATGAGTGGGGGAGGGGCAGGACGTAGAGGGGAAGAGAGAATCCCAAGAAGGTTCCGTGCTGTCAGAAGAGAGCCTGATGTGGGCCTCAATCCCACGAACCGTGAGATCATGACTTAAGTCAGACACTCAACCAACCGAGCCACCCAGGCACCCCAGGAGTTACTTTTTACTCTGCATACACTAAGTGAAACTAAAGTGGTCTTCGAGTCCTCTGAGGAAAGGACTGAGCACAGGGGCTCAGAGCAGCCCAGACCTTATTCGACAGTCTTCTGTGGACAGAATGTTTGTGCCTCTTGGCAAATTCCTATGCTGAAGCCTTAACCCCCCAGTGGGAGGGTGCCTGGAGGCGAGGCTTGAGGGGAGGTCACAAGGGATCAATGCCCTAAGAAGAAGAAGAGCAAGAGTGACCAGAGCCCTTCCTCCCTCCACCAGGTGAGGACAGAGCAGGAAGGCAGTCTGCCCACAGCCAGGAAGCACACTCGGGCCGGACCCAAACACGCAACATGGTGACCTTGGACTTAAGCTTCCACGACTGTGAGAAACACATGGCCGTTACGCCACGCTCTCTGGGGAACTGCTCCACAGCTGTGAGACCAGGCTCTCTGGGAGACTGTGTTACAGAAGCCCGAACTAAGACAGGTCTCCTCCATACTATACCTGTGTTTGCACTCACGTTCAGGTAATGGTTGAAACTTCACCGTCGGGAGAAAACCAGTTTCCACGACGACTCAGTGATGTGCCTGCACTTTGGGCGCCGGCACTGAGGTGGGCATCCGGATGAGTTCTCTTCTCTTTCCAGGTATCACAGTGCAATATGGCAACAGCCTGGCTCACACAGGGACACACACACACACACACACACACACACACACACACACACAGAAGTGCTGGAGTGGTGACTGTTTTTTTTTTCCACTATAGGGGCTATTTCAGAGTAACAGGGAGGAGAGATGCCAAAACGCTGTCACGATTCACAATGAAAGGTCTCTGGTTCATTACAGTCTTTTTTTTTTTTTTCCATCTGAAAGCCTCTTCACCAGGAAAATCACCAAGGCCGCTGCACCCCAGGTGACTACTGACATGATATTTCCGACACGTGGAGAATGAACTCGAAAGACTCAGAGTCCCAACCATCGAGCCTCTTTGCCCAACTCTCCAACTGAAGAATTCTGCGTTATAATTATCGACCTATTGCATCATGTTTTTCTTCCCTCGAGACTGAATGCTAACTTGTAAACCAATCTTGATCCCAAAAGTGGATAATTAAGTACTTTTTACTCATTTTGGTATCTGGTTTGCCCCCACTGGAAAAACAAAACAAAACTAAGGCTTACATTAGAAAACTCTGAGCTGTACCAACCTAGGTCAGCGTACTTCCGAGTTACATGAGATGCTGGTTTCCGTTAAATTTTGCATAATTCACCTTTAAATGTCACTGCAAAATTGGGTGTTAACATCCACATCAACAAAAATAATAAAGAATAAAAAGCTAATCCTAATACCAAAATGTGTTAGAAAACCCTTAATACTTAGAAGCGTTACAATGAAGACGTGAAGAGGGAGGCTGATCAAGGGAACAGTCAGGAAATGGACACACAAGCATGTGGGTGGCATTTCCAATCAAAGGAGATAAATGTATTAATATGTAAATGGCTGGGAAAAGCAAGAGCCTTCTAAAAAAAGTAAACTGGGATCCCTACGTTCTAACATAAATTCAAGGTGAATGAATAATATAAAAACTGAAAGCAAAGCGGTAATGAAAGCAGGCCTGGACAATTAAAAATAATAATTTTAGAGTAGGGAAGGCCTTTTTCTCTTTACAGTGTTAAATTCCAAGGCCTTCAAGTTAGCAGCTGATAAAACGGTCCACAGGGAGAAATGCAACATAATCCAAGAGAAAAGATGAACAGGAAACTACGAACACTTCTAACTTGCAACACACAAAAGGGGCTCATTTCCCTTGTACATCAAGTGACACAAATTGGTAACTGGCAGCTGACTAGTCAAGGAGAGAACATTCCGCAGGAAGGCAGGTGAATACAAAGGGCTTCTACATACAGATGTATGAAAGGACGCTCGCCCTCCCCTCTGAAGTGAAATGCAAATTAAAACCACGTGATACCCTCCTTTTCACTTATCAGATTGGCAAAGATTAACAAGTTTCATAACATACCACGCTGGCACCCATGTAAAGAAACAGGTACTTTCAACCCTTGCTAGTGACAGTATAGATATCCGCGCAGCTTCTACGGAAGACATTTGGGGCAGTATCTACCCCACATACAAATGCCACGGGACCTTTCACCCGGTGATCCCGTATTTAGGATCTCATCACATGCGAGCAAAATAATGTAGGCGCAAAGTTATCTCTTGCCGCATTGCTGCAAACAGCAAAATCAAAAGGAAACCAATTTAAAACAGTATCTGTAAGAAGAAAGAAACTATGCTACTGTCTTTAAAACTGTGAAAGTAAAACTCTACCTATCCAGAGGAATTTCAAGATGTCTGGTTACATGACAAGAGCAAGGTGCACAACCATGCGTAGTCTGTTATTATTTGTGATGTCAAAAGCGGGGGGTAGGATATGACAACACATGTACAATTTTTTTTTTTTTTACATATGAGTATCTTTAGAAGAACATTATTGTCTCTGAGAAGGGAATATGATGGTTAGTGGCAGGTATTAGGCGGCTTTTCATTTTACCCTTCTATGTATTTTAAATTTAAGCCACGTATATTTGAAGAATGTTTTTCAAAAATTCTTGTTTATTTTTGTGAGAGAGAGAGCAAACGGGCACAAAGGGGGTAGGGCAGAGGGAAAGGGAGACAGAGGATCCGAAGTAGGCTCCACGCTGACAGCAGAGAACCCATTATGAGCCTTGAACTCACAAACCATGAGATCCTGATCTGACCAGAAGGCTGATGCTTAAATGACCGAGCCACTCAGGTGCCCCAAGGGAGCAATCTTTTTAAAGATATGAGAGAACAGACTATCCAAGCTAGAAGTATACACCTAGCTAAACTATCAGGTGTAGGGTGGGACCCAAGACAATTTAGACATGCCAAATCTCCAGAAATATCTCTCCTGTATAACCTTTCTCAGAAACTGTTGGCCAATGTCCTCTTTAAAGATAAAAGACCAAGAAAGACCACAAGGAAAGAGGACAACATAGAATCGAGGAGAGAGAAATGCAGGGCATCTCTAGGTTGATGAGGACACACACTCATAAGGAATGCTTTTAGGGGCGCCTGGGTGGCTCAGTCGGTTGAGCATCTGACTTCAGCTCAGGTCATGGTCTCACAGTTCCTGAGTTCGAGCCCCATGTTGGGTTCTGTGGTAACAAACAGCTCAGAGTCTGGAGCCTGCTTCCAATTCTGTGTCTCCCTCACTCTTTCCGCCTCCCCTGCTCATGGTCTGTCTTTGTTTCTCAAAAATAAATAAATGATAGCAAAAAAATATTTTTTTAAAGGAATGCTTTTAGGAGCAATAGATCAAAGAGATAGTTACCCTCAGATTTTCAAACATAAAAAGGTTAGGCTTTCATTTGGGGGTAAATCAGTGAGAGGTACATAGAGCTCACAAACAAAACAATTATTGATTCTGGGTAAGAACAAGCTGTATGAGGAAGGAAACGTTCAAATTATACATCTCAGCTATGAGTTATTTTCATACATTAATCAAACCAAAAACTCTATTAAGATGATTTGAGAAAAGAGAGTTCCAAGAAATTATAAGAAATATATTCTCATCTTCCACAGTATGAAGACAGTAAATCATTTCCAAAATTGGCTTTATCCAATTAAATAAATAAAATAACACTGGCTCAGTCAGTGAAGCATGCAATTCTTAATCATGGGGCTTGCAAATTCGAGTCCCAGGTTGGGTGTAGAGATTGCTTAAAAATAAAATCTTGCAGCACCTGGGTGGCTCAGTCGGTTAAGCACTGTGAGATCAGGCCCCGTGTCAGACTCCAGGCTGGGGGTGGAGCCTGCTTAAGAGTCTCTCTCTCCCCCTGCCTCTCCCCCACTCACATGCACACTCTTGCTCTCTAAAAAAAATAAAAAATAAACAGAAACAAAAAAATAACATTCTTAGTATCTAATTTTTATTTTAAAATGATGAAGATTGCAAAATAAAATCAAAACCCCTTGCACGTCTGTTTTCTGACACCTTGTTCTTGTGAGAGGTGGAACCAGGGAGATGTGTGGGTCTCAAGTATAATCAACTTGAACAGGAAATGGAACTCATCTGTAAGAACCAATGGCTGTAGGTAATCTCATTTTATAAAACAAACTAAAGCAATAGCTCCTTCGAGCAACAATTTCAATTTGTTTAAAAACTAGTCGTGTGGGGGGGCACCTGGGTGGCTCAGTCGGTTAAGCATCCGGCATCGGCTCAGGTCATGATCTCACGGTTCACGAATTTGAGCCCCGCATCAGGCTCTGTGCTGACAGCGCAGAGCCTGCTTGGGATTCTCTCCCTTTCCCTCTCTCTCTGCCTCTCCCCAACTCGTGCTTTTTTTCTCTAATAAACTTGAAAATTTTTTTAAATAAATAACAAAACAACTAGTTGTGTGGCTTCCAAGGAGTCACTAGGCAATCGCCCATCTGGTTTGAATGACGAGCAGCGGCCAGAGGAGCAGGGAAATCGATACAACCCTGGTGTTCACTCTCCTAGAGAACAGTGCCCCTACCACTTAAAGCAAAACACTTACTGGCATCATTAATTCAAATGTGGCCAACTCAGAAATAGGAAATGTCACAGCTTTCTGTTAAGCGTCTGTGTGACGGAATTTGCTAAGACTGCCCAAAAGAAAAAGGGATTTCCCCAACACTTTTAAGCAAAGGTGAAGTTCCAAGAAGACGCTTAAGCTACAGCTTTGGATGCCCGATAAAACCGCCCCCGTTTGGAAGGCACGCGCCAGGACATCAGTGCTTCTGTGTCCAGACCGAAGAGCCCACCATCAATTTAATCCTCTGGAGTTGTAGCCAGCCATTCCCTTTATCGAACTGGGGCAAGAAATTCTTCAAAGGTTCTTCTGTCAGAAATTAGGATCCCTGGATTTAAGAAGCAAGAGGTTGGGATGGACAAGAGCTTACAATATATTCATAGTTGGAGACGTGCAATTCAATCAAATAAAAACTGAAAGATGGCATACCATCTGAAAACTATGGTTTCACAACACTCATCGAACCCATAGCGCTCACTACCTGATGCAGGGGCGCCAACCTGAAGTCCAAAAGTAAGCCAGCTATCAGCTAAGAGAAACAAATCTCTTCTGTAAACTACTTCTCCTTGGCAGAGTGGATCTGAATTCTTATACACCACTGGCATCCAAAGAGGACTTGAAGGGTCTACCAGTAAAAGGCACAGTTATTGTCAATAAATAAAATGAACTCCAAGACAGTTTCACCAACTTCTCCCCTTTCCAGGGGAAAGGGGAAGATGGACTGTAGTATTTTATCTACATACTGGGGCTGAACCAAGCATAAAACTGGATTCCTGGCATCCTGTGGCCAGAGCAAAAAAGCAAGTATGATGAGGTGTACAATTTTCCTAACTGTGGAAAAAAATTAAAAGTCCCTGTTCATCAGGGAAATGGATGTCTTTTTCCTAACAGGAAGTGAAACATACATTTCCTTATACGAGGGATTCACAGTGAACCCTATTAGCAGCTCATTCAACAAATACCTATTACGCGCCTTCTATGTTTCCTGGGTTTAAGAGTTTGGTATACGTGAGCCAACAAACCAGATAAAGAGCCCTACCCTGGGGAAGGCCATATTCCGCTGTGGTAGATAGACAATAAACAATAAACCTAAGAGGCAAGTTACATAATCTGTTATTACGCTGTGGGAAAAATATAAGGAAGGGCTCCGTCACGGAGAACGAAGGATGGCAAGAGAGGGCCGATTTCAAATCGCAACCCACAGTCAAGGTCCTGAGATGGTACCATTGGAGCAAGGACCCAGCCCGAGCAGGCAAGGGCATGAGAAGAACACTGCAGGGGCAGAGGAAGCAGCCAGGACACAGGCCCTAAGGGGACATACACAAGCAAGCTCGAGGAAGACCACGGGGCCAGCACTGTCAGGCCAGGGCAAGGAGTGGTATGGGACAGGAAGTTAGACAGTACCAAGGGACCAGGTCAAAAGAGGCCTGGAGTGCACTGTGAAAACTTTTCCTCTCATGGAAACAGGAAGCCAACAGAGGGTTAGAGCAGAGAAGCACCACCATCTGACCTTTGTTTTTCAAGAACCACTGTTGGGGGCACCTGGGTGGCTCATTTGGTTAAGCATCTCATTTCAGCTCAGGTCACGATCTGGCAGACTGTGGGATCAAGCCCCGTGTCAGGCTCCGTGTTGACAGCTCAGAGCCTGGAGTTGCCTCTGATCCTGTCTCTCTCTCTGTCAGAAATAAAATAAACATTAAAAATTAAAGCAAAAAGAACTACTGAAAAAAGGGGGGTGAGAGAGGCCACAGAGATCCTACACTATTTCCTAATCCTCAATAATGTGACCTAAGGACAGAACACGTGCCAGGTCAATGAGAGAAATTAGAGTGAAAGGAAAAACAGCATCACAACTACCCAGTATTTTGAGGAGATTGACGTATAACATCCTGTAGAATTTCAGAAATGGACACCATTTCTCAAGTTTTCATTGATACTTAGGGCCGCTTAAGTGTTACTCACTTCAGGTTGGCCTACTTACCTTAAAAGCCAACCAATTATGGTTAGTAATACTATGTATGTGAAAGTTGAGGAGAGCAGATCTCAAAAGTTCTCATCACCCCAAAGGACACATGACAAGATGCTCAACATCATTCATCATCCAGGAAATGCAAATCAAAACTACAGTAGCCCCTCACACCTGTCAGAATGGCTAAAATCAAAAATACAAGAAAACAAGTGTTGGTGAGTATGTAAAGAAAAAGGAACCCTCTTGCACTGTTGGTGGGAACGCAACTGGTGCAGCCACTCTGGAAAACAGTCTGGAGGTTCCTCAAAGAGTTAAAAATATAACTACCCTAGATCTGGTAATCGCATTAATGGGTATTTACCCAAAGGATACAGAAAAGCTACTCCAAAGGGACACAAACACCCCCATGTTTATGGCAGCATTATGTACAATAGCCAAATTATGGAAGCAGCCCAAGTGCCAATCCATAGATGAATGGATAAAGAAAATGTGGTACACACACACACACACACACACACACACACACACGAGTATTACTCAGCCATAAAAAGAATGAGACCTTGCCATTTGCAACAACATGGATGGATCTACAGAGTATGATGCTAAGTGAAGTAAGTCAGAGAAAGAGAAATACCTTATGATTTCGTTCCAACATGGAATTTAAGAGACAAATGCACAAAGGGAAAAAGAGAAAGAGACAAACCAAGAAACAGACTCTTAACTCTAGAGGACAGATGGTTAGCAGAGGGAATGTTGGGGGCGGGGCGGGGCGGGGGGGGGGGGGGGAGAGGGGGAGGGTGGGATAGGTGATGGGGATTAAAGAGTGTGTATATATATATATATATATATATATATATATATATATATACATCATGACGAGCACAGAGTAATGTATGGGACTGCTGAATCACTATGCTGTACACCTGAAACTCTGTTAACTAATTAAAAAACTTAAAAAAAATAGAAGTTCTCATCATATGGAAAAGAAATTTGTAGCTACATGTGGTGATGGAGGTCAGTTAAACTTAGTGTAGTGATAATTTGGCAAAATATACAAATATTGAGTCATTCTATTACACAGCTAAAATTAACGTATGTCGATTACATCTCATGTTTTTTTAAAAATCAACCAATCAGGGGCGCCTGGGTGGGTCAGTGGGTTGAGCTTCTGACTTCCGCTCAGGTCACGATCTCACAGCTTGTGAGTTTGAGCCCAGCTTCGGGCTCTGTGCTGACAGCTCGGAGCCTGGAGCCTGCTTCGGATTCTGTGTTTCCCTCTCTCTCTGCCCCTAACCCACTGGCATTCTGTCTCTGTCTCTTTCAAAAATAAATAAACGTTAAAAAAAGAAAATAAAGATCAACCCATCAGAAGACACTTCAGCATTCTAATAAAAATTATAGGAACTATGCATGACTCTTGCCTACATAGACAGCCCCTACTCCATAAGAAGGCTGTGACCAAAATCCCCTGCCCACCCCCCAAAAAGGGTTCTAAATCTCCCCAATATGTGGATGGAGCATGACCACTCAAGGCACTGAAGTTTTATACCTCGCAGTGAGTTCAATTATAATTTGCGATCTTTCTTCAAAGGTTTCCGACTTTGTCCTTTTTAAACGCTAAGACGGACATTCCCCAGTAAGGGTATTAGCAACAGCTCAGCAGTTTCACTTTTGAAAGAAAAATACCAGGACAGATTCACTAAGCCCTCATAAATTTTAGTTTCTCCAAAAGGCTCATCTCTATTATTCTCTTTACAGCATCATCCACCTTTGAGCGGCTGCCAAAACTGTATTAATTCAGGCAATTAAACAAAACACAATCGACCAGTAAGATAGCAGTAACACATAGAAAAACATCCAGAGATGAAAGTCAAGAGTAATTTACAGAGTAAAATACGGATGTAGACTCTTGAGAAACAGTGAGTGGAAAGTTACCAAATTGTGGGTACAGCTCTCCAACTTATAAAAGATTAATCCATCCTGTATAAAAACTAGACCCAGTTTTCCGTATGTAGGCAGATCTCTGAAGCAGAACTTTTTCAAAACCAACCCCAAAATACAGATGTAATCAATTCTAAACACTGTTTCAGAATCAGCATACAGGCCATTAAACCTCTTAGAATTAAATATAGTTTTCCATGGCAGTAGATTATGTTGTTGTTTCAATTATCTGCTGCCCTTCCTATAAAAGGATACACTTCCCATTGTCAAGTCACTTATAGTGTCTCCAGATGGAAGAATTAATTATACTTCCCAAACACACTGTTGGTAGGTTTAGCCATGTGACTTGCTAGAGACACCTGAATGTGAGAATGGACACATCAACACAATCATTAATAGTTATGAATGGATTGTTCATTCTCTTTCTCACCCTCTACCTTGAGATAACATTCCAGAGTGGAGTGGCTCATTGAGCCCAGATCTAGAGCTAGAATAAATGAGACCTGTGGAGCAGAGCCATCGCTGTCATATAATGTGAACAAGAAATTAAAATACGTTGTTTAAGGGTGGCTTAGTCAGTTAAGTGTCCGACTTTGGCTCAGGTCATGATCTCGCAGTTCGTGGGTTCGAGCCCCACGTTGGGCTCTGTGCCGACAGCTCAGAGCCTGGAGCCTGCTTCGGAGTCTGTGTCTCCCTCTCTGCTCGCCCCCCCCCCCCCACTGTCTGTCTCTCAAAAATAAACATTAAAAAAAATTTAAATAGGTTGTTTTAAGTTACTGAGCATCATGTAGCCTAAGCTGAGAGATGAAACTACTTCTTTTAAAAAAAAAAAATGTTTTAATTGGGGCACCTGGGTGGCTCAGTCAGTCAGTTAAACATCCAACTTGATTTTGGCTCAGGTCATGATCCCAGTTTGTGAGATCAAGCCCTGGGTCGGGCTCCTCACTGACAGAGCAGAGCCTGCTTAGGATTCTCTCTCCCCCCCCCTCTCTGCCCTTCCCCTGGCTTGTGTTCTCTCTCTCGCTCTCAAAATAAACTTAAAAAAATTAAAAAATTAAAAAGTAATGTTTTAATGATTAATGGAATAATTAATACCTAGGGCAACCTAATCAAAGTAGCAAGACATTTAAGACTTACTGCCAATGAATTTCCATGGTAACCTCATATAATAAACTGAAAATCATGTCTTTTCTAATTAAACTTTTTACCTTATAAATATGTGCTTTAGAGAGGGGGAAGGAAACTTCAGTTACTTGTTTGACTAACCTTTAGAACACCTTATTGAGAACAATGGGAGATTCAGGGAAGATTACCGTCAACGGCACACCCTTCCACAGGCAGGTAATTAATCTCTAGCTGATAAAAGAATCAAGGCTATAAACTCAACTGGCAAATCAGCGGCCCAGCAAAGCAAGGAAATGTAACTGTCCATGATTTTATGGGATGCAGAAATCATTCCCCAAAAAGTCCACGTCCACTTTAGCTTTTCTGTACTAGGCTCTGCCCGTAAATCTTACCAATATGAGTAAGACTCGATGATGACCGTAGTTTTTCAAATCATTAAAACAGGACTTGATGAAAATTAGATCTCTCAAACTTTCTTCCAGAAGCCCAAGAAAAAGCTTCAAGACTACTCTCATAGGTACTCTGACGACAAGATGCATAAATTCACTTAAAAGCTTCCTTGATGAAGGAAAAATATTCAACACCATCTTTTGCAAATTCATGATGGGGTTTTGGCAAGCTGGACACCCAGAGAAACTCAGAACACTTACTGTGAGTAAGCTGACCCCGGAGAGTGGGAGAGAGATAATGCTGTACTCTGCCTTGAAAAGTCCTGAATCTGGGGGCCGCTGTTCACTCTATCACAGTTAGCACGTCCCTAGTAGATATCAGGAAGGCTATTTGTATTACTAATTTCAAATCAAGTTAGGATCACGGCTTGCTACAACTGGATAAAAGTTATATCCACAAGGTGTGAATCTTCAATCCATTTGGGCAACTATTCTATAGTCCCTAAATGATACAAGGCAACAGGTCCTTCTGCAAGGCTAGTTTGTGGGAGACCTTGGTAAAGCTTAGCTCAGGAAGACTTTGCAAAAATCAGGATCAAACTGCTGGGGTTCCTGCTCCCAGTCAGGAAGCAAACACAAGAGTCTGATTTGGTTGTAAGGCAGTGAAGAATTTCCTGGAGGCTCTTTTTCCCTGCTCTTGACCAACTGGGGCAGGAGAACGCATACAAGATGGCACCCGTTTTCTTCCCACACACATTTCCCTTAGCCTTGGTGACTGTTTCCTATGCGATCCCAGCCCCCCTGGCCACAGCTGACTGGACCACAACGACTCCTATTCCCAGGGAGAAAAAAGGAAGCAGAGGCCAAGCTGATCAGCACGGAGGGAGAGAGGGCTAGAAGCAGAGAAAGGTGGTCTGTATGCTGGAGACCAGCTCCCCCGAGTGCCCAACAGGAATCAACTTCCTAAGCCCCCCGGTTCCCAGGAGGGCTGGCTGGACTACTACGTTTTGCGGTTTTACTGGGTTTCCTCCAACAAACTCCTTACTGCTGATGCTGCTTTAAGCCAGTTTAAGTGAGTTTCTCTCTTTTTGTAGCCAATAAGCCTAGCTGGTTTGCTGTAAATCTTGTTGTTGTTGTTTTTTTAATTTATAAGTGTTAGATCTCAGGGAGCTTTTACAATGAAGGACTAACACGCATGCAGTAAAATTATAAACCTTAAATATTAATCATGATGAATTCTTATAAATGAACACATTCATGTCATCAACAACCACACATCAAGGTAGGCATCATCAGGATCCCAGAAGCCCCCGCTGTCCTTCCCTAGTCAGTACCTCCCCATGCACCTCCCCCCCTGCCCTATTCTTCTATTCAGCATTGATTTTGCCTCTTCATAGAAAAGCAATCACACAATGTGTACATTTATGGCTTCCTTTATTCAATATAGTGGCGAAGTTACTCAGTATAGGGGCGCCTGGGTGGCTCCGTCAGCTAAGCATCTGACTTCAGCTCAAGTCATGATCTCATAGCTCATGGGTTCGAGCCCCACATCAGGCTCTGCGCTGACGGCTCAGAGCCTGGAGCCTGCTTCGGATTCTGGGTCTCCCTCTCTCTCTGCCCCTCCCCAACTCTCTCTCTCCCTCAAAAATCAATGTTAAAATTTTTTTTTAATTACTCAATATAAGGTATCAACATTCGTCATGTTGTTCTGTATAGCAGTCACTTATTCATTTTCATTGCTGTGTAATATTTTACGACATAACCGTGCCACAATTTATCTACCTGTCCACGGACATTTGGACAGTTTTTCTTATCTTACTATCCTTCTATTATGAGCCTTTTGCAAGTGCTTCTGGAGCAGAGCTGCACTCATTCCTGGTGGCCATATGTATCTAGGAATAGAATTACTGAGTCACAGAACATGTCTTTGTCTAGCTTTCCAGTAGGTCCAAAGTGGTCAAACCAATTTGTACTTCTGTCAGAAGTTCTTGAGAGTTTGAGCTCTTCCATACCTCCATTAAGATTTGGCTATCAGGGTTTTGGGGGGGGGGGGAGGTTTGTTTTGGTTTTCTTTTTTTTTAATTTTTTTTTTAATATTTATTTTTGAGACAAAGAGAGACACAGCATGAGTGGGGGAGGGGCAGAGAGAGAGAGGGAGACAGAATCTGAAGCAGGCTCCAGGCTTTGAGCTGTCAGCACAGAGCCCGACGCGGGGCCTGAACCCACAAACTGTGAGATCGTGACCTGAGCCGAAGCCGGACGCTCAACCGACTGAGCCACCCAGGTGCCCCTGGTTTGTTTTTTTTTTTACTTCAGTCTTTTGACTATGTGTTGGTATTTTACAGCAGTTTTAACTTGCATTTTCCTTTTTAAATTTTTTATTATTTTTGAGAGAGAGCGCGCACACATGCGTGCAAGCCAGGGAAGGGCAGAGAGAGAGGGAAACAAAGAATCCAAAGCAGGCTCCAGGCACGGAGCTGTCCGCACAGAGCCCAACGCGGGGCTTGAAGCCACGAACCGTGAGATCGTGACCTGAGCCAAAGTCGGACGCTCAACTGACTGAGCCACCCAGGCACCCCTAACGTGCATTTTCCTGATGACCACTGACACAGAGTGCCCTTCTGCTCATTTTTAAAATTGGGTTTTTCTTGTTGATTTGTAGCTGCTCCTGACACATTCCGGACAAGCTGCTTGTTGGATATGACAAATATTGTCTACCTTATGACTTATCTTTCCCCTCTTCCTTGTACCGCTAAATCAAAGTTCTTGATTTTAATGAACACGAGAACAGGCAAAACAGTACACGCTGCTGTGAGAAAAAGACCCAATCGTCTGGGCTCCATATAGTCACCTGATTTAAGAAAAGTTAACTAGTAGGGGCACCTGGGTGTTTTAGTCAGTTAAGCTTCCACCTTCAGCCCAGGTCAATCTCACGGTCGGTGGGTTCGAGCCCCACATCGGGCTCTGTGCTAACAGCTCAGAGCCTGGAGCCTGCTTCACATTGTGTCTCCCCCTCCTTCTTCTCCCTCCCCTGTTCACACTCTGTCTCTCTCTCAAAAATAAACATTACAAAATTCAAAAAAAAAAAGAAAAAAAAGGAAAAGTTCACTAGTTAACTCAATGGACCCAGCCTTTACACAGGCCTGGGACTCTCAACACAATGTTACTAACTTCATTCCCCTTCATTACTATCTTCATTCACGCTATCTTCAGATACAATCGATCACCAATTTAACAACCAGTAGTGGGCGCATTTATGTATGTTTATATCAAGTGTATTTATGCATTCTATCCCAGAAGCATGATTATAAATGGCGAGTGGTTTGCACCACCAGCCCTTAGTAGTCCCAGAACATGCTTCCAGCACTACTCTGCGTAAGCAGCATCCGTAGGGAGTTACTTCCCAGAAGCGATGCACAGAGCGCCAACCTGGGGTCCCAGGACCAGATCTCATTTGTTGCCTTCCCGGTGCCTCCAGGCACAAGCACCCCAACCTCAGTGACCAACAGCAATTACCCGGAATCCCGTTATCCTAAACAACCTGCAAAAGTTTCCCTGGCTGTGGCAGCAGGCAGGGCAACAGGCTTCTCGAGTGATCCAGATTTTAACAAAGCTCAGCCTGGCTCACAAGGCTACTACCTTGCTGATCATCCGGAATCCTCTGCCCCGTACCTCTCCTCACCCCCAAGTCACAGGCAGAAACACATGACCTGGCTTGGCCACAATCCTGCAAGACCCTGCAGAGAGAGAAGGGTGGTGGCACTTCTCAGAGTTGGGGGCTCCTGCGGGATCCGGGTCTCTCCCTTTAACTTGTTCCCAGGGTTCTTCTTTGATCCACTGTGTGCCACAACGGCCCTTTCTCTGCTCCTCTGGCCATAAGCAAACAGGATGGCTTTTTTGAGATGTTATTCCGGGGGGGGGGGGGTTACAGTCAGGAAATACCATATCCTAGACGTTTCTTCCCTTATCTACCCTCCCCGCTTCCTCCCCTCCCCACCAAGCTACATACACTTCAACACCAGGGCAGAATTATATTGTTTCTTTTCAGACACACGGAGGCAAAGGAAATATACACCTGACAGGAAGCTTAAGAATTGAGACTCTAGGGGCGACTGGGTGGCTTAGTCGATTGAGCATCTGACGTCTGCTCAGGTCAAGATCTCAAGGTTTGTCGGTTTGAGTGCCACATCGGGCTCTGTGCTGACAGCTCAGAGTGTGGATCCTGTTTCAGATTCTGTGTCCTCCTCTCTCTGCTCCTCCCCCACTCATGCGGTCTCTCTCTCAAAAATAAACATCTAATCGAGACTCAAGAGCCCAGGCTCTTGACCACTGCCCTGTATTGAATCAGACCCATTTAACCTCACCAGTCCAAAAATAAAGGTCAAAACAAGGGAAGAAAGTGAGAAGAAAAGGCTGTCCTGGGCCATGGAGGGTCAAAGAGAGAAAGGGAGCTAGTGAGAATGAGGCACATTTTCCACGGATTCTGCACCCCTAGCCAGCCTGAAACCCAGGCTAAAATGGACATCAACTGTGAACAACCGCTTGAGGTCAGGACTCAGATCAAATAAACAGATGAGCACCATTATTTGGTCAAACTGGATGTGACGCCCAAGGTTCACAACACTTTTTCTTGGAAAGAGCAAGTTCCCAAGAAAATGATTCATCAACTATATACATGTCAAGCCCTTAAGCAGTATTTCCTCCTCTTGCTCGCAAAGGTGATGGACAGGAAAGAGGGACTTTTTTTCCCCATTGTAGTAAAGCTGCTTTATTTACTGGTTCTGGGCTGGTTCAGAGATCTCAAGCTTCTTATTCACCCCTGACTTCAAGAGGTAAACCTCTGGCCGCCCTTCCCAGCAGCAGGCAGAACCGAGCCCAGATGCCGGAGCACCGATTCTGAGTGGGCAATACTGTTCTCTGGAAGGTGTGCAAGAACTTTATGAGCATAAGGGATTTCATTAAAGGAAAACGAAGGTCTTCCCATCAGGTTCCCCTGGTTTCTCATGATATTCCCCAACAGTAGCCTCTCGTTTCCGGAGGTTGGCTAAAATAAACCTAAAAAACAAGCAACGAGAGACCATTCACTTTCTCTATTAAATACAACTCTCCCGGAAAGAAAGGGACAAATAATGCATGGAAAGTTGTGTCCTGCCGCCTAAACATTTGAGTCTTTCCCCAGAAGTGAGGGACAGGAGGAGGTCTTCGGGCACCTCACCTCTTTCTTCCATTTGCTACTGCCTTTTTCCCGTACCTTGGTCCTGCCCTATTCTACACTTCCAATTTTTTTTTAACTTTATTTTTTAGTTTTTAAAATTTACATCTAAATTAGTTAGCATGTAGTGCAACGATTTCAGGAGTAGATTCCTTAATGCCCCTTACCCATTTAGCCCATCCCCCCCCCACAACCCCTCCAGCAACCCTCAGTTTGTTCTCCATATTTATGAGTCTCTTTTGTTTTGTCCCCCTCCCTGTTTTTATATTATTTTTGTTGCCCTTCCCTTATGTTCACCTGTTTTGTCTCTTAAAGTCCTCATATGAGTGAAGTCCTATGATTTTTGTCTTTCTCTAATTTCACTTAGCATAATACCCTCTGGGTTCCATCCACGTAGTTGCAAATGGCAAGATTTCATTCTTTTCATCGCTGAGTAATACTCCACTGTATGTATATACCACATTTTCTTTATCCATTCATCCATTGGCTCTTTCCATACTGTGGCTATTGTTGATAGTGCTGCTATAAACATGGGGGTGCAGGTGTCCCTGTATCCCTTGGATAAATGCCTAGTAGTACAATTGCTGGGTCACAGCACAGTTCTATTTTTAGTTTTTTGAGAAACCTCCATACTGTTTTCCAGAGTGGATGCACCAGCCTGCATTCCCACCAACCATGCAAAAGAGATCCTCTTTCTCCACATCCTCACCAACATCTGTTGTCGCCTGAGTTGTTGACGTTCGCCATTCTGACAGGTGTGAGGTGGTATCTCATTGTGGTTTTGTGTTGTATTTTCCTGATGATGAGTGGTGTTCAGTATTTTTTCATGTGTCAGTTGGCCATCTGGATGTCTTCTTTGGAGGAGTGTCTATTCATGTCTTTTAACCATTTCTTCACTGGATTATTTGTTTTTTGGGTGTTGAGTTTGATAAGTTCTTTGTAGATTTTTGGATACTAACCCTTTATCTGGTATGTCAATTTGCAAATATCTTCTCCCATTCTGTCAGTTGCCTTTTAGTTTTGTTGATTATTTCCTGCTTTGTGCAGAAGCTTTTTATTTTGATGAGGTCCCAATAGTTCATTTTTGCTTTTGTTTCCCTTGCCTCTGGAGACTTGTTGAGTAAGAACTTGCTGTGGCCAAGGTTAAAGAGGTTTCTGCCCACTTTCTCCTTGAGGATTTTGATGGCTTCCTGTCTTACATTGAGGTCTTTCATCCATTTTGAGTTTCTTTTTGTGTCTGGTGTAAGAAAGTGGTCCATGTTCATTTTTCTGCATGTCGCTGTCCAGTTTTCCCAGCACCACTTGCTGAAGAGACTGTCTTTATTCCATTGGATATTCCTTCCTGCTTTGTCAAAGATTAGTTGGCCATACGTTTGTGGGTCCATTTCTGGGTTCTCTATTCTGTTTCATTTATCTGAGTGTCTGTTCTTGTGCCAGTACCTACACTTCTGATTTGTATATAGTGTTGAAGTTGCTGCTTTGTTTTCATACTGACGAGATCACATTGCCCCAAGAGCCACAAACAAATGGGAACTGAATTAAAAAAATAACACTTCTGACAAAACAGAGTCCATTGAACTTGGGAAGAGTAACTTAAGAGTACCCTCATGGCTCCAAGTTCACACACACACACACACACACACACACACACAAAGGCTGTAGGGAACAAAACGGGACTCAGATGCATGCCTGGCAGTTGTGTGTGTGTGTGTGTGTGTGTGTGTGTGTGTGTGTGTGTGTGTGTCTCAAATCTTGTTAGGACAAATCTCTTCAACCCAAATGTTTCAACTTCAGCGGATGGAAACAGAGAATTCCTGATTGAGTAAAGGATAAAAAAGTTACCACACAGCGAGTACCTAAACCATGGTGATGCCCGATCCACTGACACCTTTCAGACCTTCGCGCAGATCTGGCGGCCTTAGGATGTTAGGGATATAATGATGCATATGCATGCCGCGAATACTTCTGAATGCCCACAAAGCACAAGCTAGCCAGTCCCCTTCTATTTGATCACTCCCTAACAAGCCCCCGCTGTTCCTCTGGCCAGTGCCTCCCACTCACCCATACCTCGGTCATTCTCAGCATGGCCAACAATTCTCCCATCCCTTCCCCCCAACGAAAACCTATCAGAACACAAGTTCACATGACTTCATGAGAGGATTAGTCTGGAATTCCCTCAACTTAAAACAAAAAACAAATTTTTTTAAACAATCTACAGCAACTTCCACAGCAGTGAATATTTGGCCTGCTTCTCCCAACTGTTACTAAAACCCTGCCTCGATTAAGAAACGGAGTTGTAGGAAGTAAACTCCAATCATTGCTGGCCTGACCTCCTCTCCCAGATCTGGATTGAGTCAACTCCCCCCTGACTCTTGAACTGTTAACTCTGAAAGGAGATCAAAGGGTGGGGTGTCTCTGGAGGCAGAGAAGTCTTACTCAGCTCTCAAGGTCAGAAGCCTGGGTTTCCCAAAGACACTCAGGCTAAGCCACCCAGGATTTCATCTTGCCACCAAGATGCCACACAGTCTCAAATACCTTAAAGGTCCTGAAGACAAATAGTGCCTACCCCCCTGACCAGCAACACCCCCCCCCCCCGCCCCATGATACTTAAAAGGAGAAAACATTTGCACTGAATAACTACAAAGGGGGGGGGGGCTGCATTCCTAAGGACACAATCCTCACAAAGAAACAACGGAAAAGATAAAACAGGCACCTTGAGTAGAGGCTGAAGGATGAAGTTTCAAAAGGCCAACAAGAAGTAAATCGCAACAAAGTCTAGCACATCAAATCACATGTTACCTTTCATCAAAAGGAACTCGTTTTGTTTTTCTAAAGAAATGGCAACAACTTAGCATGCCACTGACGTTACACAATATCCAATGTCTCCCTGGGTTGACAACCCCTTTCTTTTTTTTGTTACCTTTAAAAATTCTGCACCAAGAGCTCAAGTTTTCTTTTGCTTTTCCTTGTGGAAATTTAATTCCCGGCCAACTCCAGAATTCTACAAATATGTCGTGGTCAGTGGCAGACATCAGTGGCTCAACTTAACCAGAAAAGTTCGAAGGCTATCATGAGGTGAGCAAAATCTCGGTCTTCAAATATACCGAAAGCCTTAATTCTCCTGCAGAGTTTATTCGTAAAGTTTTGTTTACTTCTATTAATAGTGAATCCCTTGACCTGCATCTCCTACCAAATTTAAAGAGAAAAATCCCACGAGAACCGAATCCCACGAGAAACAGAACAGCTAGAGCAGTTAAAAAGTGGACACGAAATCTCTAGGTGAATTTTTTTTTAATGTTTATTTTTGAGACACAGAGAGCGAGTGAGTGAGCGAGAGGGAGGCTGAGTGGGGGAGGGGCAGGAAGAGAGGGAGACACAGAATTCTGAAGCAGGCTCCAGGCTGTCCACACAGAGCCCAACGCCGGGCTCGAACCCATGAACTGAGAGATCGTCACCTGAGCCAAAGTCGGATGCTTAAATGACTGAGCCACCGAGGAGCCCCTCTAGATGAATTCTGTAACTCGCCTAATCTCTTCTCTCTCACTATGCTGTAACATAAAATCCTATGAGCGCTTTTTTGAGGTGCTCACCTTACTAGTCTGGGGGATTCAATAACGCATATTTACAACTGGCTAAAATAAGACAATGGAGAAGAAGAAGCTTTAGAACAACTAGAACTCACAACTGCTGGGCATTTAAATGAATACAACCATCCCAGCAATCTCCACTACAGAATTGTGCAGCCCAGCAACCCCACTCCCAGACGTGCATCCGACAGAAATGTATACATACGTTCATCAGAACACATGCACAAATCTGTTCATGACAGCGCTGTCCATGCTGGTCCCGAAGTGGAAAGAAATGACCCAACGCACGTCTCCAGGAGGACGGATTCAACAGTGGCATAGGCACACGAGAGAACACAATGAAACCACGAAAAGAACAATCCATAGCCACACAAAACAACGCGGATCAATCTTACGAACACAACATGCAGTGAAAGAAGCCAGACACAGAGGACACACTCTGTGAGTCCATGTACTGAAGTCCAAACACTGACCAAAGGAGTCTTTGATATTAGATGGATACTCCAGGGCCATGTGTAGGGACTTGAAAGCCATGGGATACCAAGATGAGAGGCTTGGGTCCGTGGCTATTTGGGGAAAGGGAAATGAGCAAGTATTTGGCAGCCAAGTGGCAAATAGCATCATATAATACAGACAATCACCACCCCTAAAAAGGGCTGCTCTTAAGCTGTTTTTATTTTATGTAATTCATCTAGAGAGACAGAGAGCGCATGCATGGGGGAGGCAGAGAGAGGGAGATACAGTATCTGAAGCAGACTCCAGGCACAGAGCCCAATGCAGGGATCGAACTCACCAACTGTGAGATCATGACCTGAGCCGATGCCCAATGGACTGAGCCAGCCAGGCGCCCCTTTATTTTATTTTATTTTATTTTATTTTATTTATAGAACAAGCAGGGGTTAAGTAGTTATTTTTATAGCAGAGAGCAGTTCTGCTGACGAGGAGGAGGGGGGAGAGAAGTGGGAGGGAGAGAAGGAGGAAGAAGGGAGGGAGAGGGAGAGAGAAAGAGGGAGGGTGAAGTCAGCTTCATTTCTACCCTTACTCTAATTATCTTTTCCTATTTTCCCCAAGGTCAATGGGTGAAACCAGTCAGAATTACCAACAGGAAGCTAAACAAATTTAGCCAAAAATGTAATGCAGGCATCCACACATTTACATTCTTACCTATAATCAAGCCAAAAACTATATAAAAAAGGAGTTTTATCTGCAACACACAATAAATGTGAACCCTCAACAATTGAAGTTCCTGAGTGCTTCTCTGGGGACCAGGTAATTATAAAAAGGGATTAGTATGTCTTCTGAGTGTTAAACTAAGCCCCATTGCTCAATTCCATTAACTAATTGAAAAAAAAAAAAAGAAAGGAAACAACTTCCAACAGAGCTACAGGCCTCCTGACATTACCAGATATACGTAACTGTTCCCAATTAACTGATTGATTCTGTAATGACAAAAGCATGAGGATATTTAGTTCTAATAGGTTTTTCTGGTCTGTATATCCGTACACAAACACACAACTCAACCATGTACCATGTACCATGTACCATGTAAATGAGAATATCATTTGCTTTCATCATTCAGACTTTAAACATAAAGCTCAAGGAAGAAAAAGGCAAAGAGGTATCAGAGTTTAAAGGCCAAAGCTAGAAAATAAAAACAGTTGGATTAGGTCACCTGCTATGCTCACCGGGGGACACGCTGACGAGCAATTCACACGTCTAGTGCCTGGAGTGTTTAATAAGAGCCCCACTGTTAGGCCTTCCTCCTCGACAGTTTTGTTCTTTTCCATTGCTGAAATACACACACACACACACACACACACACACACTCAACAAACCTTAGTTTTCCATTTCTCCATGGCCTTGTCAAGTATGGAATGCTTTATTTAAAATCATAAAGGTAAATGGAAAAAAAGAACTAAAAATCACTAGATAAAAATTAGGGAATATCTAATAAAATTGGGAGGCAGAGGGGAGACGAAGAGAAGAGAGGTAAGGGGTATTATTAATTCCCTTTTTTCAAATGTGTTGAAATCACGTGTAGATTGTGGCAGTTTAAAAAGGTTCCAAATTTGTCGACACTCTTCCCATCGAGTGGCACATTCATGTTTCCTCCCCTTCCAGTCTGAGCAGGCTTCTGACTGATCCAATGGATACAGCTTGATGAAAGGAAAGTCATGTAACTTCTACGGCTAGGTAGCTTCCAACTGGTTCTCTTGAGGCATTCTAGCTCAAGTTAATTAATTGCATTTGTCCATCTGGAGAGTATTTTTAGATGAGATTAACATTTTAATCAATGAACATTAGGTAAAGCAGACTGCTCTCTATAACGTGGGTGGGCCACACCCAATCAGTTGATGGCCTGAATGGAAGAAAAAGATCAGCTTCCCCAAACAGGAGAGCATTCTCCAGTAGACTGCTTTGGCCTTCATCTGCACCACCTGCTCTCTGGGGTCTCCAGTCTGCTGGTCCACACTGCAGATTTTGGCCTCAGCAGCTTCCATAATCCTGTCAGCCAAACTCCTTAAAATATATCTTTTTTTTTAAGAAATATATGCACGTTTCTTAAAAATATATATTTTTAAGAAATATATGCACGTTTCTTAAAAATATATATTTTTAAGAAATATATGCACGTTCAGTTTCTCCGAGGAATGCTGATTAATACATGAAGGAAGCTGGTGGCCAGGCCACCAGTCCGACTACCTGGGGCCACCATGCTGAAGTCCCCATGTGTAGTAATACTCTGGCCAACAGTCAACACAGAGCCTGGTCTCCTGGCCATCCTGACCAAGGCGTGGGGCATTGGAGCAAAACCTCCTTGGACCCTCCAGACCAGCCAATTTGCCAGTGGAGTGCCACACAGAGACCTCCATCAACACCACAAGCAGCAGTCAAGCCCTGCCTGACTCTATAACCCACGGAATCCCAAACACCATTAAAATAATTGTTTAAGGTAATTTGCTACACAACAATCACCAAAAGAACTAAAAACAGGACTTAACAGCAACACCTGAGACTGGAGCTGAACGGGCACCCAAGAGTGAAGGGTTTCTGTTTTCATTTTAAATGTCTTTGTTGTTTGGGGCGCCTGGGTGGCTCAGTCGGTTGAGCGGCCGACTTCAGCTCAGGTCATGATCTCATGGTCCGTGAGTTCGAGCCCCGCGTCGGGCCCTGTGCTGACAGCTCAGAGCCTGGAGCCTGTTTCAGATTCTGTGTTGCCCTCTATCTGACCCTCCCCTGTACATGCTCTGTCTCTCCCTGTCTCAAAAATAAATAAAACGTTAAAAAATAAAAATTAAAAAAAAATGTCTTTGTTGTTTGCATTATTTTATGTACAAATATAACTTCGGAAAGGTATGAAAAACTAAAACGACAGCAAATGTGTTTAGTCTTCACAGTGTACCAGGTAGCTTTCCAAATGCTCGGTAAGGTTTTTAACTCATTTAATCTTCAAATAACCACATGAGGGGAGGGCTTTTATTACCCCCTTCTTATGGACGGGAAACTGAAACACAGAGAGGTTCAGTAACTGTGCCACAGGCCACACGGCGGAGAGGTCTGTAGGATACTGAAGGAGGCTGGGCCTTGAAAAATGAATACAGGTGGGGAGTAAAGCAAAGGGCATTGCAATGCAGGCCACAGCTTTTGAATAAGCAAGGCAGTCCGGTAGTGCTTAACAGGTCAGTCACATGCTTAGGTCACAGAGTGAGGCCACTCAGGTGAATGGCACCTTGAGATTATACTCTTTGTCCAGCGGCTTGTGACTGCTGAGCCAGCCTGGTTGTCTTTCCGCCCCTTACGCCACCAGAATGAGCCATGAGTATCAGAAAATCCCACCCTTCTGCCCTCCTGCTACGACTCTGTATCTTTCTATCTCGCCACTTGCCATGAACTCTGGGAGGGTCTAAGCGGCTGACTTTCCCCACTAGGGCCTTGCAGAAAATAGAAACATAATTTTTACTAAAGGTAAATGGATACTGGCTTATTCTATGTGCAAGTTGGAGGAGTGGTCTTCACCTCAGAGCAATTTTTGCTGCATTTTGAGAGCCAAGAGGAGGGAAGAGCCATCAATCAGGCAAAGAAATGCTCACTGGACAAAAAATCTGTGACACATGTTCACAATCAAACCCCATGATACGGACCTTAAAGTAAAAATATATTCTCCCAGGGGCACCTGGGTGGCTGGCTCAGTTGGTTACGCACCTGACTTTGGCGCAGGTGATGATTTTGTGGTCCGTGGGTTCAAGCCCTGCACCCGGCTCTGTGCGGACAGGCTCCGGAACCTGGAGCCTGCTTCAGATTCTTTATCTCCCTCTCTCTCTCTGCCTCTCCCCAACTCTCACTCTCTCTCTCTCTCTCTCTCTCTCTCTCTCTTAAACAAAAAAATTTTAAGTTTTCCCAAAAAGCTCTAATCTTTTTTTCTCCCTTTATATTATTTCACCAATTTTCATGATCTTCCAGAGAAAGAATGGTAGGAGACCAGCATCATCCCCATTGTCCAGAACAGCCTGTGCCCTGTTAATCTCTCTTCTTCAAATGGCTTGGTGGTATTTTCTTCAGAGATATCTGCTCCCTTGTCAATTTCTAAGGCTCCCTTAAAGCTCAGCTCAAGTAGTACCTTTCAGGAAAGCCAATCCTAATCATCCAGGCAAAAAAGATCTCGTCTCAGAGCTCATAGAAGTATTCACTATTTGTTAAGTGAACTAAACACTCCTGTGTTTCCTGTAAGGATTCTGCCTAGTGTTTTTAATTCTTACATAGAATTTCTGAACAACCAGCTACTTAATGGTATGATTCCTCTTGTATCCCCTAAAACTCCTAGCTCAGTACCTTTGCAAAAAGCATCATATAAAGAAAAATTGTATGTGACTGGCCAATGAAATTACAATAGTTGCATTTACACTACTGAATAAGGTTATCAGGACCAAAGTCACCATTACTTTGAGAATTACATTACAAACCAATGAGATACCTTTTTGTAGGTAACGTATTAGTAATTTAAAGATTTCTCTCATCAACTGTGTACTAGATTCAAGGACAGCTCGATTCTGCAGGAAGTAGGTAAACTACATGTAGCCACAGCCATGAAAAAAAAAGTCTCTAGTTTGTGAAATAATCCAAAAGGGGGGCGGGGGAACTATATGCATAAAGATGATTTCTGCAGTAATATATACCAGTACAAGTCCAAAAAATTAACAATTATTGCCAGTTATGGGGGGATCATTAACTGGAAACCTGTCCATGGGGTTGTGGATGTGTCCAGGAATTAGAAAGTCATGGAGACTAAAGCAACATGGAGATATACTTTAAGAGAAAATACAAAATCGAGCAGACATGGAAATGCACTGGAAGGAAACACAGCTGAAATAATCCAGCTCCTGGAATGGGGTAATACGGGTCACCTTTTGTCCATTTGCAAAACTCTCTGTAGATGTACTGCTTTTGCAATTTACAACAGGACAGAACTCTCACACACTGCTAGTGGAAATACAAACCATACGATCGCTTGGGCTTCTGTTCACCAGTGTCTGCTAAACTTAACAGTTTAGAACTCAACAATCCTAAGTATACACTCAAACCCAATGTGTACATGTGCTAAAATGTTCACAGCCAGGCTACGGGCCATAGACAGACAGAATCTGGAAACTACCAAAACACCCATCAATCCCAGGACGGGTAAGTAATTTGGGGTATAATCACGATGGAATATTGCACAGCAAAGATAAGTGAATTACAGCCACTTGCAACATCAGTAAAACTCACCAACATCATTTTGAAAGAAGACAGATTAAAAACAAACAACAACAAAAAGCAATGTATTAGATGATACCATGCATGGAGAGCGTGACAACAGGCAAAAATGATCTGTAATGGCAATAGTGGGTACCCTGGGAAGAAAAAATGACCTGAACAGAGCAGGAGTCCCCACAATATGGCAACACTCTCTCTTGATCTCAGCATGCATTCTAGGTTTAGGTTCACTGTGAAAATTCACCAAATTGTACGCTTAGGATGGTATGTTGCAGTTTAACGATTACTTCAAGAATTGGCATTAAGGCGAGCCACCCATGCAACATGCAAGGTGCAACAGAAGCATAAAATATCCCCCAACATTTGAAACCAACATGACTTCTTGGTTTGATTGCAGGGCAGAAGAGAAGTGGGGAGGCTGCTGGGTAGCTTAGACAGCTTCACCTCTGCTCCCTGAAATGCGATTTTTAAAACATGCACAAATAATCCAACAAATGCCCGAGGGACAAGTCTGCGATTTTCACGGACATCTCCCACCTCCCCTCGCGGCTTCTGAACCTGCTCACCCTACAGGCCTCAGCTGCCAAATGCACTGCCCCTTTTAGCTTTGCTCCTGCCCCCTCCCCACTGCCTTGATTTTTCTCCCACTACACCCCCTCCGCTCCTCCTCCGAACTAGGTGGTTAAACACAAGAGCACATCAGCTCATGAAACTATTTGTGAGTAAATGCTGACATCACAAAATGAACCCAAGTCTTGACTGTATCGATTCCAGGGGCCATTTGCCTGTGGTTTCTTTCCTTGGGGCCAATTTAGAGGATTTAAAAGAAAACTATTTTTAAAACTGCACTCCTCTTTTGTTCTATCACCTTTCCCCCCAAAACACACACATAGACAGAACTCACTTTTGCTGAGGTGAAGCCTCAACTAGAGTTTCACAAAGTGCGCTAAAGCATCCTTGTGCCCCCAGGGGGAAAAACGCATCCCTCCAGTGTGTCTTCAAAGGAGGCCACCATTCTGCCAATGGCCTGAGGCTCTCCTGCATCTTCAGACACTAATCCCACCACAAGACAGCCCCTACTATTAACAGCCCCAAATCTATTAAAAAAGAACCCAAGTTTCTAATTCAATCTCTACCTTGGGAAAACCTCACCTTAACAGGAGAGAGGGAGGCTGAGGGAGGGTGAAAAGTGCTCATGGGGATGGGGTTTCTTTGGGGGGTGATGAAAACTGTTCTGGAATTAGTGATAACAGAACTTGGTGAACATACTAAAAACCACGCAACTGCACTTTTTTTTTTAAAACAGTGTATTTATGGCCTGCTTATTAGATCTCGATTTTTTTTTAAATAACTAAAACGTGGGAGTGCCCCACTTTTTACTAGAGAAGGTTGGATGAAAGGAGCAATTAGCAGGTGAACAGCTAAGCACCACCTAAGAATCAAACTGACTAAACCCGTGAATTAAAAAAAGACGAAAGAGGTCCTGATTTCCATCCAACTCAGAGGTGCGAGGAGGGGGGGGGGGTGGAGGCGGTACAAGAAACTGCACAATTACACGTTTGGAGGATTACCCCTCCTTGTTCGTTGGGTTCTCCTGCAGATAGATTTCATTAATTAATCCGACGAGACGAACCTCGTAGAGAGGAGGTGCAGGCAGCGAGCGCTGGGGGACGCCACAGATTGTTTTTAACGCTAACTCGGCCCAAGCCGTCACCCATCACCCCGGGGCAGCGCGGCTCCCACTAACCCGCAGGACCCACCACCAGGAGCTGTCTCCCAAAGTTCCCCGGGAACCCAGATGGGGGGTGCGGGGGAGAGTGGGCAAGGGGTGGTGGCTGCCCAGAGCGCAGGATGCGCGGGTTTGCTCAAGCGGCCGGGAGAGGGGGCGTCGGGGACCAACTCCGCTCGCACCCTCCCAGACCTGACGCCCCGGAACGCCCAGGAGCCCGCGCCGCGCTGGCCAGGGTCCGGCCCCGGAGGCCCCGGGCTCTCCCGCCCTTCCCCCACCTCCCGACCCCTCCGACCCCGGCCGGAGCCATCTCGGAGTCGGCAGAGCGCGGCTGAGACCACCTGCCGCTCTGGGATACACAGAGAAAGGGGTCCACCGCCACTCCCCCTGCGGAGCGGAACCGCGAACTTCACCCGCTGACGCCGCGGGGAGGGTCCTGCACCCCGTCCCGGGCTCGCACAGGACCCGAGGGTACCCCAGCGCCGTGCGTCCGCACCCTCCCGTCCCCGGCCCGGACTTCCCCGCTGCCCCGACTGGCCGAGCCCCCCCCCCCCCGCGGCCGCAGCGCGCGCCAAAGCCCGGCGGCCGCGCAGCCCCAGCCACCCTCTCGGACCCCGTCCCTAGGCCCGCCCCAGGGCCGCGGGGGGAGGCAGGGCGAGCGCGAGCCCGCGGGGCTGCCCTCCGCCCCTGCCGCCGCCGGGCGCCCCAGGGCGCGCGCCAAGTTTGCTGGGCCGCCGCGGGGGTCGGGGCCCGCACCCCCCTCGCCCACCCCGCCCGGCACCGGGCCCCGCGCAGCGCCGGCTCACTCACCTCCAGGCGCGCTCCCCAACCTGCGGCGCCGGGCCGGCCGCGGCTCCGGGACCTCGGAGGAGGGGGCGGGGCGCGGAGGGCGGAGCCGGCGCCGGCGAGCAAGCGCCAGAATTAAACCCCGAAACGGACTGCAGCCGCCGCAGGGACGGAGGAGTCGCGGGAGGCCGGCCAGCCTCCGTCCCCAGGCGGGAAGCGACGGCGGCTGCGTCCCGGCGCGGGGCGGGAGGGAGCCCCGGGCGGCTCCGGAGACCGCCGGGGACCCCTGCCCTGCGCTGCGCTTCTTTGTACCCCGGGGACCCGGCCGGCGGGCGGGCCCCAGTGCGCCTGCGCGCCGCGGCCACTCCACTCGTCCCACGAGGCACCTTAGCGCACCTCCGCCTCACCCCTGCCCGCGGGCCCCTGTCCGGCGGGCGGCGTGCGGGGGAGCTCCCGCCGCCCGGCACGCACCTGCCGCCCACGGCTGTTTGCTCTTCTCCCCGAGGCCGTGAAGGTTCCACCCGCAGTGAAACTTGAGTCGGTTCCCACCTACCGTCCCCGACGGGGAGGGATCCCGGCTAACACCCTCCCACCCCTCCGCCCAGACCTTGCTCGGGCGCCTGCGGGTTGTTTTCTGGCCCCAGGTGAGCGTGCGGGGCTCTCGCTTCCCGCAGGTGCGTGAGTCCCCGGGGCGACCAGAAACCTCCCGCCGCGGTGCCCACCACCGGCCCTGCGACCTCCGTGCGTTCGCCCCGGCTCGACTGCGGGGCAGAGTCCTCGGTGGAAAAGAAACACGCGTGTCCAGAAGCGCGCGTGTGTTCGGAGGACTCCAGAGAAGGCGCAGTGCCTGCCTCGGGGGCTGAGGGCCCACCAAGAAGACAGACGCTCATTTCAGAGCCGTCGCAGTGGGTGCGAGAGAGACGGACGAGTGGCGATTGCGAGACCGTGACTCCAGTCTTTCAAATGAAAATGGTTTGAACAAACAGGACTGGAGGGCCAACTTTATGGAAACCACGTGTTACTAACACAAAACACACATGCACACACACAGGCCTTAATGCCAGCTCCCCAGTCAGGGCTTTTAACGGGGGTAGGGCCCTCCCCCCTGAGCTCCTCAGCAGAGCATACACCCAGCGGAGCCCTACACTTGTCACGGGTATTTTTCTAAGTGGGTTAAAGTGAGAAATCATCAAACCTCAAAAGACGAAATGCGGGCCTCTGGGGCGAGGAAGCTGTGAAATCAGCGCCTATGTGTTCGGGCACAGCGCACCTGCTAATTCCTGACAGTGATGGCCCTGCCTATTAAATCTCATCAGCGACCCTGCAGCTCATCAGGTGGCCTTTCCTTCTTCTGGGCCTCAGTTTCTTCACCTGTAGAATGGGGTGAATGGGTTCAGTAGATCTTCTCCACCCTCTCTCTGCCTAACGTCCATAATTCTATGAAAAGAATCCTCGTCACCTGGGGGACAAGTGGGGGCGCTGCATACACACGGCGCTCTCTACCCTTTGTTTTCCCTTCATTACGTTTAGTCCGTAAATACCTCTTTCATAAACCCTCAAACGTGGTCAAACCGAATCGATCAAAAGGATGGCAGGTTCTGAATCTTTTTGGTGGGTGTCTATTTGAAATTTCACTTCATTTTTAGTCATTTGCCCGTTGCGATGCAACCAACATACCATAAAAGTTAAAGTTTACAATATGGTGATTTGAACATATTCAAAGTTAAGCAACCATTGCCACTAATTCCAGAACACTTTGATTATTCCAATAAGAACCCCCACACTGGGCAGTCACTCCTCAGTGTCCCCGACACTGATCCCCAATCAATCACTACTCTACTTTCTGGCTCTGTGAATTTGCCTATTCTGGGTATTTCTGGATATAAATAGAAACATACAATATGTAACCTTTGTGTGTGGCTTCCTAAAGTTTACCTAATATTTGCAGAGTTCATTCATGCTATAGCTTTTATCAATACTTTATTCCTTTTCGGGATGCCTGGGTGGCTCAGTCGGTTGGTCATCTGACTTCAGCTCAGGTCATGATCTCATGGTTCCTGAGTTCGAGCCCCCACATCAGGCTCTGTGCTGACAGCTCAGAGCCTGGAGCCTGCTTTGGATTCTGTGTCTCCTTCTCTGTCTGCCCCTCCCCTGTTCATGCTCTTTCTCTCCTCTCTCTCAAAAATAAATAAACATTAAAAAAAACTTTATTCCTTTTTATAGCTGAATGATATTCCATTGTATGGATAGGCCCACACCTTATTTATCCATTCGCCATTTGATGGACATTTTGGATTGTTTCCACCTTTTGGCTCTATGCTGCCCTGTGATCGAGAAGAGGAGGGAAACTTCTTAGCTATTTGGTAACTCTATGATTAACTTTTCCAGGAACTAACAAACTTTTCCCAAGTGGCTGTACTATTTACATTCCCATTATAAGAGTTCTAATGTCTCCAAACCCTTGCCCATAGTTGTTATTTTTATTATATATATATTCTAATGGGGGTGGATTGGTTTTAATTTGCATTTCCCAAATGACTAATGATGTGGAGCGTCTTTCTTTTCATAACCTTATTGTCCATCTGCATATCTGCCCTGGAGAAATGTCAACTCAAATGCTTTGCCCATTTTTACATTGGGTTATGTATCTTTTTATGTTTTTTTTTAATGTTTATTTATTGTTTTGAGAGAGAAAAAAAGAGAGAGAGAGCATGGGGGAAGGGCCGAGAGGGAGACCCAGAATCCGGAGCAGGCTCCAGGCTCCGGGCTGTCAGCACACAGCCTGATGCGGGGCTCAGACTCACAAGCTGAGAGATCATGACCTGAACTGAAGTCTGACGCTTAACCTACTGAGCCACCCAGGGGTCCCTCATTTTATTGTTGAGTTGCAAGTGGTCTTTGCTTATATCTAATAAGTAATAGTAGTTCTTTATCAGACAGATGATTGGTAAATATTTTCTCCCATTCTGTGAGTTGTCTTTTCACTTTCCTGAGAGTGTCCTTTGAAACACATACGTTTTTAATTTGATAGGGATATGTTTTTACAACATGACATGAGCTAACACTTATGTTATAAGCTAATACTTCACAGGTTTTCAGACTGTAAAAGTAATGCATGCCCATTATCAGAAATAAACTTTGGGTGGGGCGCCTGGGTGGCTCAGTCGGTTGAGCATCCGACTTTGGCTCGGGTCATGATCTCACGGTTCATGGGTTCGAGCCCCGCATCAGGCTCTGTGCTGACAGCTCAGAACCTGGAACCTGCTTTGGATTCTGTGCCTCCCTCTTTCTCTGCCCTTCCCCCACTAGTGCTCTGTCTCTCTCTCTCTCTCCAAAAAATAAATAAACATTAAAAATTTTTTTTAATTAGAAAAGAAATAAACTTTGGGAAAATATAAAAAGGATAAATAAAAATTAACAATCACTTATGGCTCCGTCACCTGCATATGGTCACTTCTCAGATTCTGGCTTATTTCCTGCAGGGCCTTTTCAAACACACATTTTTTTATTTGCTATCACCCCAATGACATCACGCGGCCCGCGCTCTGCACTTGGGGTCATGATGAGGACTCCCTGGCAGCATCCCCAGGTTTAGAACTTCCTCCTTTCCCATCAAAACCAAAGCTTCTGTGCCCATTCCTTCAGGTTCAGTTAAACCATCTAGTACAAAGGGGCACCTGGGTGGTTCAGTCAGTTAAGCGTCCGCCTTTGGCTCAGGTCATCATCTCATGGTTCATGGGTTCAAGCCCTGCACTGGGCTCTTTGCTCTCAACACGGGGCCAATTCAGATCCTCTGTCCCCCTCGCTGTCTGCCCCTCCTCTGTTTGCACAGGCACATGCTCTCTCTCTCTCTCTCTCTCTGAAAAATAAACAAACGTTAAAAAAGCTATCTAGGACATTAATAATGCACATGACCGTAAGTTACAGAAGCTTCGCAGTTAAAGGTCATCTGGCCTGGTTCTGGGATATATGCCCCGTCAGACCATTTGCATAGTGGACTTTCATGTCACATAGTCATCTGCCACATATTAGGGATTTTGTGCAAGTAGCAACTGCTAACTGTTTTACCTCCCTGAGCCTCAAGCTCCTTATCTGTACAATGGAAATACCAACCTTGAGGGGCAGTGAGAATCAAATCTCACAGAGTGAGTTGGACAAGACTGGGCCTTGGGTGTGCTGCAGGTAGGAATCTGGGACCCTGAATGTCCCATGCATTCGAGCCCAATAAGGTACATGGCAGCACGGAGATGAATCAGGAAAGAGCAAGGAAGACACGCAGGCAAGAGGTCGCCCAAGTCATACTAGTCCTTTGGGACACGTTAGAATTGGGGCAGGCCCTAGGAGTTATTTCCTTTCTCACATTCTTCTTCATTTCATTTTTTTTTATAATAGGTATATACCACTCTTATCGTTGAGATGGTTTTAAAGTTTTTGTTATTCTCAAATATTTTATAGATGTGAGGGAAAGGGTTTTGTCTGTTTTCACGCCAGAGCATTAAAGAGAAGTCCTGGTGGTAAGAATGTGTGTGTGTGTGTGTGTGTGTGTGTGTCCATATGTGTGTGTGCGACGGAGCGTGTGTGTGCAGTGCAAGCCTGGACACAAGTGAGACTCTCTCAAAGAAAAGGTAAACTGAGGCACAGGGTGGGGGACTGTGAAGTTGAGACAGCTGGATCCACCCAATCGGGCCTTTTCCCAAGGCCGACCTCAGAGGTTCTAGATTTTACTAAGGGAAGCTATGTGTTCCTCACCCCTGCTCGGGTCTTAACTGCTGTTAAGGAGTCTTCTTTCTGAATAACATTTATTAATATTACAAAACCCTAGTCCCTGACTCACCGCCAGTGGCTCTGTGGTTCCCTCTTCCAAAATAGCACTTCGACCTCCGTCACCGGAGAAAGCTAAAATATAGCAGCAGAAGGGAACGGCCCACATTGCTGGCTCTGGCTTCTTTCCAAATCCCAAGCTCACAACTCAGACTTCACCCTTTCATTTGTCACTGACTTAGAACCATTACAAAGCTTAGAAATTAATGTAAAATAATCGAGTTGCTGACTGCATCAGAAAACATACAGTTACTACCTAAATCTACAAAGAAAAGAGGACCTAATTTATTTCAACCTATAGCCAGAGAGCCCCACACTTCTGGTTCCTGGAAACGAGCGTCTCAAAAGTAAAGGACTCACTGATTCATTTGCTTTAGTTATTTTGCAAAGTAACTTAGGGTTTAGTCTGCATGAGGCTGAAACACTGTACGAATACGTTTTACATATTGTTGAAGGATATAAGCCTAGTTCGGGATATTTGAGCTAAGAATAATTTTTACTCATAATTATAATCGTCAATGTATCATTGTTACTAATATAAAATATTAATACAGTACTCAAAAGGTACATGACATTCTCAGAGATTCCTAAGTAGAGGGATTATATATACAAGCTTGTCCCTGCAAACCCACTATATTTAAGACATTTACTTATTTAACAAATATTTGTCGGGGACCTACTGTGCCCAAAGCATGGGGTTAAGCTTTATAAAGGACACAGAGACGAAGAATCCCAAGAAACTACCTGTAGTTTAGAGGAGTTAACACGTGTACAAAATTCACTGTCACATAAAAGGCTCTGGCTTGAAAGAGGCATGAAGTATCATTATAATTAAAACAATAGAATGTTAATAATTGATAACACTTACTGAGAGCCTCATTGTCCTGCGAGCTCGTCATGACGATTATTCACGTTGCAGAAATGAAGACAGAGCTTCAGGGAGGGTCGAGTACGTACCAGAAGCCACAATGCTCAGCGGTGGAGGGAGGATTCGAACCCAGGTCGCAGAGCTGCTGAGCCAGAATTCACCACCCATCACTTTCAGCTAGCCCAGTGTGTGCATTGTGTTGGAGGTATTTTGTTTTGTTTGTTTCTGTTTTCATCGTATTGGGTGATAACTTCGCACTGAGTCATTGTCACTGAAGCATTTTCTCCCTTGGCAAGGAGCCCCTGCCCCGGTGATCTTTTGACCTTGACCTCATAGCACCATTCTTTAACCTGGTAGTTTTCGAAACAACCCGGCGGTCCTTTGAGCCTCGGTGACTTTTCATCAAACAGACCTTCAATGGAGGATAAACATGAAGGTTCTCTGAACACAGCTGAACAGGGAGGGCATCTTCTGTGGGCTCCAGGGGCATGGGGGGTTGGTGGGTTGGGAAGGAGGCTGACCCACATTCAGTGGAGGCTTAGCACAGCTGAAACCCAGTAAGGAACACTGATGTCAATCCAACCTCGGTCTTGTCACTAAAGAAGCATTCACTTTCCCTGCACTGGCAGGGCTGCATCTAGTTCAACAGATGGATGGGCGTGAACCTGATGAGGTCTTAGAGTTGGTCGTGCTGAATGTTCCTTGTGACATGAAGAGCAGCTTCCTTTAATCGGGAATTATCTTGTAAAGGTCAAAGATGACTTCCTGACCTGGTGGTCCAAACCTGGTCAGGAAGGTTGGGAAAGTCAAACGCTGAGCACCAGAACCGACCAAGTTGGAAAAATGGTGGCTCTTGCTGGAAGGGATCTGGTTACATAAGAGCCTTTTAACGAATGCCTTATTCAAAAGATTCCTGGTATGTGTAACATGGCAGTAAGGTTCAACAAAGAAGGGCTTAGTCAACTTGTTTCTTCCAGCCACAATGGTGGAGTCTGACAAAGCCCAGCCAGAGGAGGGGAGGAGAATGCTGGGGAGGGGGCGGGGAAGGGAGGGGAGGCAGTCACACAGAGTTGGGGGACAATGACTTTAGTTCAGGGATACCCTCCCTGAAATCCTGCTTTGAGACTTGAAGCCAAGGCAAGGATTTTTTTTTCCCTAAGGTTTTCTTGTTTACTGTCCTTCCTGTTTCTCTCCAGGAAACACAGAGAATTCTAGAAAGCTATTATTATTATTCTAACAAAGAAGCTAACCCAATTCCTTTGCACCTTCTGTCTCAGGTCAGCCTAAAGGGCACTTCACTTACCTAATCAATGCAAGGGCTTGCTGTCTGTGGTAGTCTGTGTGCCTTGGCTGACTTGTCCCCTCCGTGTGGTTGGTCTTTCAGGCTTTCACGTACCTAAGCGCAGGGACCTAGTCTATTGAACTCTCAGGACACTGCTCAGGTCATGGGCACGATTTTCTTAAATAATATATGTAATTGATTGTTAAGTTAGCTAACATACAGGGCACACACAATGTGCTCTTGGCTTTGGGGGTAGATTCCCGTGATTCATCACTTACATGCAACACCCAGGGCTCATCCCAACAAGTGCCCTCCTCAATGTCCCGGGCACTATTTTTATGGTGCCGGTTATTTTGAAAACTGGAAGTAACTCAAATGTCTTATAATAGGTATGATTTGAGATGATGTGACACAGCACTAGTGAAGAATGCCATAAAGCCAGGAAAAATGTTAAGAATATTGTAGTCTTTTGGGACACATGCAATGATTCTAAGGAGGAAGGAATATCAAAATACCAAGCAGTGCATACACATTGATATATACTGGCAACAACTATGTAAAAAAAAATAAATGTTTGTAGACTATCAAAGAGCCATGGTGATCTTTAAAGATCGAACATGACTGAGGCGCCCGGGTGGCTCAGTTGGTTAAGTGTCCAACTCTTGATTTCTGCTCAGCTCATGATCTCAGGTTGTGAGTTAGAGCCCCATGTCAGGCAACACAATGACAGCACAGAACCTGCTTGGGATTCTGTCTTTCTCCTGCTCATGCACACTCTCTCTCTTCTCTCTCAAAATAAATAAAGAAACATTAAAAAAAAATAACGATCAAACATGGTAGAAATGGGTTTAGGCCCAGTCAATCCTTTATAATCAAAAGTTAACTTAAAGTATATATAAACTATTGTATTAGTTATACACTGCTGCATAAATAAATTATCCCAAAACGTAGAAGCTTGAGACAACAAACATTTATCGTCTCACCCGGTTTCTGTGGCTCAGGAAGCTGGGAGCTGCTTAGCTGGATGGTTCCGGCTCAGAGTCTGTCATGAAGTTGCGGTCAAAATGTCTGCGAGGACAGCTGTCAAATGAAGGCTTGACCACAGCTGGTGGGTCCACTTCCAAGATGGCTCTGACTCACATGGCCATTGTCAAAAGGACTCAGTTCCTTGTCATGTAGACCTGTCCCTGGGGAGCACCTCTCCATAGGGAGTGGCTCTCCGTAGGGCTGTTGGTGACGTGACAGCTGGCTTCCCCAGAGCAACTGATGATTGAGAGGGAGAGAAAGACCAAGATCATAGCTGCAAGGCCTTTTACAATCTAATCTTTAAAGTGACATATCATCACTTCCGCCATATTCCATGGTCACAGAGACCAACCATGACACGGTGGAGGAGGGGACCGTACACAGGTCCGAATACTGAGACAGGATCATGAGGGATAGTCTCGGAAGTTAGCTACACAACTATTAGTAACAATAAGAAGACATTTTTGCTCAAAAGCATGTTTTGGTTGTTGAACGTACATTTCGAGTATACCTTGAAATACGTATTTCAAAATACCTAAGCCCCTGACTATACTTTTCAAGACACGATCACAGTATTCACTTAGTATCATCTACGTGCCATGAGTGCTGAATTAAGGTTTTACATGGACTTCCTCCTGCAACCCTCACAGCTTGGAGGGAGGCACTTTTTGTGGCCTCCTTTCAGTCATTTCGGAGATGGAACTTGAAGCACAGAGAGGTTCAGCAACCTGCCCAAGGGCATACATCTATCGAGGACAGAAACCAGCACATGAGCTCAGATATGTCATCCGGGCACACACATCTTCACTAAGCTGTACCGATTCCCCCAGTGACAGTTTTGTGGGATCAATCCCTATCCAAACCCGGCTTTACAAGCTAAGAGCCATCACTCCAGGTGGGTGGGGACTTGAGGATGACCCCGCAGGCACAGAATGAATAAACTAAGACTCCAATTCACAGTTAGGTTCCTGGAGTCTTTCATCATGATGAAGACAGTAACAGTGGCTGGGGCATCTCTCTTCCTCCCCTCTCCCCTCCCTCCACTCCCGCTACACTGGCCTCCCTGCTGCTCTTGAAACACTCCCAGCATGCTTCTGCCTTAGGTCTTTTCTGTTTGATGATCCTCTTGCCATCCCCCAGATCTGCACGGCTCCTTCCAGTACCTCCTTTTCCCAAATGTCACCTCTCCAGGGAGGCCCGCTGATACTGGGCTACTTGACATGATCACTCCACTTTTACTTAGCCCCGTCTTCCCTCCCTGACTCTCCCTTCCCATAGCAGTCACCACCGTCCATATCTGGGTCTGTTTTGTTCACTGAGGTGTCCTAGCACTTACAACAGTCTTTGGTGCATAATGAGAGAGAGAAAGAGAGAGAGATTGTGAGCAGGGGAGGCACGGGGAGAGAGGGAGACAGAGAATTCCAAATGGGCTATGCAATGTCAGTGCAAAGCCTGACGCAGGGCTCGAACTCACAAACCATGAGATCGTGACCTGAGCGGAAATCAAGAGTTAGCCACTTAACCAAATGAGCCACGCAGGCACCCTGAGAGCTGTTGTTTCTTCTTCTTCTTCTTCTTCTTCTTTTTTACTATTTATTTTATTTTTAATTTTTCTTTAGTTTTTTTAATGTTTATTTATTTTTGACAGGGAGAGAGAGTGCAAGCAGGGGAGGGGCAGAGAGAGAGGGAGACACAGAATCCCAAGCAGGATCCAGGCTCTGAGCTGTTAGCACAGAGCCCCACGCGGGGCTCAAACCCATGAACCATGAGATCATGACCTGAGCCAAAGTCAGACACTTCACTGACTGAGCCACCCAGGGGACCCGAGAGTTGTTTCTTCTTAATGAACATTTTACACATGTTATCACACATGTTTATTTTTCAACCAGAGGAGATGTATCAGAAATTTCTAGAAACGACAAGCACTCTGGAAACAGAAGATGCTTTTAACTTAGAAGAGAGATAAACCTGGTCAGGATGGAAGAATTTTCACTGCCCAAGTAGGGGCCCATTCCTCCCTATAGTGATCCTAGGAAGCCTAAGCAAGGGGCGCCTGGCTGGCTCAGTGAGAGGAGGACACGACTCTTGATCTCGGGGTCGTGAGTTCGAACCCCACATTGGGTATAGAGATTACTTAAAAGTAAAATCTTAAAAAAGAAAGGAAGAAAGTAAGAAACCAAACAAATATTTACTTTTGACGTTAGAAAAAGTCAATGAAGCATATGACATTTCATAATGAATGAAATGAAAGACCTTCCTTCCTTCCTTTATTTATTCTGGATAATCTATTAGTTTTAAGTATGTTTTGTTCCCCCAGACATAGAGGTATTGTTTGACAGAAGGTCAGCGTTTGGCGTAAATGAGCTCAGGTCTACCTAGAACTATGAACTATAATCCTGGTCACGTCAGAATGCTGATTTACTAGTTGAGAATGTATGCAGTAAAGGTCCATTGATGCTGAGTTTTTTCTTCCAACCCACTAAACATATCAACTATAGGGGCACCTGGGTGGCTCAGTCGGTTGAGCATCCGACTTCAGCTCAGGTCATGATCTCTCGGTCTGTGAGTTCGAGCCCCGCGTCGGGCTCTGTGCTGACAGCTCGGAGCCCGGAGCCTGTTTCAGATTCTGTGTCTCCCTCTCTCTCTGACCCTCCCTTGCTCATGCTCTGTCTCTCTCTGTCTCAAAAATAAACATTAAAAAAATTAAAAAAAAATAAACATATCAACTATAGAAATACAGGCACCTGCTAAATGCTAGCCATCAAGCCTATATTACGTCTTAATACCTTCAGCAACCATAAGGATGCACACCGTAGTTACAAAGCCCAAAGAAGTTCAGCCACCTGTTAAGATTACACAACCAAGGCAGAGACTCAAACCAAGATTATCTGTCTAATTCTGAAATGTGGGCCAGTTTCAGGGTGCCACTTTCCGGCCTTGACCGTGAGCCCAAGCACCAGCCTTACCTAGTTATCTGTATGCAAGGTACGACAACCAAACATTGCATGGTACATATTTACATTCAGAAAAGCTTCATTGTTAATCTGAAATTCAGATTGAACTGGATGCCTTGGTTTTTATTTGCTAAACCTGGAAACTCTATAGGGAAGGAACCCCGGAGATCATTGAGTTTAGTGGTTCTTAGCCAGGGGTCCTTGACAAAATGGTCGAGAGGGCTTTTCAAAATACACATACAGGTTCTACCCCACCCTATGAAGATTCCGGAGTGTACCCAGCCCTGTGAATTTTCAGAATGTTTTATTTGTTCATTAAAAAAAATAGTGAGTACTGGGGCACCTGGGTGGCTCCGTGGGTTGAGTGTCTGACTTCGGCTCAGGTCATGATCTCACGGCTTCTGAGTCTGAGCCCCTGCATCGGGCTCTGTGCTGACAGCTCAGAGCCTGGAGCCTGCTTCAGATTCTGTGTGTCCCTCTCTCTCCCCTCCCTCCCTCATCCTCTGTCTCTCTCTCTGTCTCTCAAAAATAATGAACATCAAGACCATTTTTTTAAATATTGAGTATCTACCCTGCGTCAAGTACTTTTCTATGCCTTGGAAACACAGCAAGAAACAATTCCCACCACACTGGACAGAGTGAGGGCAGACCAAGTGCAGAGAAACCTCAACCAAAATGCACACAAGTTAGCCGGGAACCATACGCTGGGGTGCCCCATGTTTAGAGAGATTCACGGAGCAGATTAGCCAGTTAGTATGGTTAACAAGAAAAACATAGCCCCCGGGGCCTCTGGGTGGCTCAGTGGGTTAAGTGTCTAATTTCCACTCAAGTCCTGATCTCAAGGTTTGTGGGTCTAGACCTCCATAGGGCTCTCTGTGGTCAGCATGGAGCCTGCTTGGGATTCTCTCTCTCTCTCTCTCTCTCTCTCTCTCTCTGTGCCCCTCCCCTGTTCATGCTCTTTCTCTCTCTCTCAAAAATAAATATACTTTTAAAGAAAAATTCCAAAGCACAGGGACTAAGAGTGGGGAGAGGGTCCTCCATCTGCCTGTTGAAAATTGGATTAATGGACTTTGCTCCCTGAGACCCAAGGAACAAAGCTGACCTGGGACCAGTCCAGGCTTCCAGGGCCTCTGTGAACTCAAACTTGGGCCTGTCATGGGCCAAACCACTGTCATATGCCTGTCTTGTGAAGCCTAACTTTTGTTTTCTTGACTTCTCCAAGGCAAATGCCAAAGCGAATGAACCACGTGCTTGGCCTCCCTCTGAGACATTGACAGTAACCACCCCAGATAAATCCAGAAAGTCCTTCTTTCCAGGCTCAAGCACAACGTTCTCTTCTGCTGTGTCGGCTGAGCTTGGTGGCTACATAGCCCTCGCTGGGGCCCATCACAGACCAGAGATATGAGAGGAGTCCTTTGTCACCAACCTGTGCCCCACTCTGCAAGCCATCAACCCCGTGCTCCCTGACAGTGAACCAGAAACAAATCCTGCACCTTTGTGGTTTTTTTTTTTTTTTTTGTCATTAACACTCTTTATCTCACCTGTCACTATCTCTTTCAAACTTGATTCTCAGTGCTCGTGACCGTTGGTCCAAAGGACGGATGAGGTAATAGATTGGAATGAACGGTGAACCTTCAGTTGAACTGGTTTTCCAGGGCACAGGAGAGGTGCTGTTTGAGGCTCCTACTTTGCGCGGAAGAAGAGCAAATCAAACAAAAGCGACCAGATCCGGACTGCTGAGTGGGGGCTCGGTGCTGAGCCCTCTGCATCCACTGTTCCTTTCATCCTCACCACATCCTCACAGGGTGGATAATCTCGTCCACGTTTTCTACTAGGAGGAAGCTGGCTCAGAGGACTGAATTGAGGCAGGCTGGCTAATCTGAAGCAGAGCGGGGCTCGGAGTGGGCGTTGTCTGCAAGGCAGGAATTTTTAACCACCAGCTGCCTGTCTGCCTCTAACCAGTCTGGGGTGTGGTCTGCAGGCCCCTTTACTCTCTCGCCCCCTGTGTCCCCGAAACCCTTGGCTCCTGATGGGAGGGCGGTGGCTTCTCTCTGCTATCTGTGCAGAAGCGGTGAGGGGCCTGCCTGTGCAAAGCTGAAGGGTAGCCTGGGGGCAGCAAAGAGACCCCCCTCCACCTGCTCCGTATGCACACAGATGGATCTCTTTGGCCAGCACCATATTATTAGGAGTAGCTGTTGTTTTTAATTCACCCGAGGGCCCTACACGGTGCATTTCTTTCCAATTCACTCCTGATTTCAGCACCCTTAGAGAATCGCCCCAGTGACTGCACACCCGTATGAGAGCTGCCTGAGTCTGAAAGGCATGCGCCATTACCTCTCTGAAAGAGCTCACAAGATGCCAGGAATGCCTGCCCAGGCCCCTCTTCCCAGGGGGGATGAGTGAAAAGCGGGGAGAATGCGTTGTCTCTGCAAGCAATGGTGTATTTATTTGCACGAGAAACTACCAACTTCAGTCCCATGATGGATCAACGAGACTTTCAGGGGTAGGACCGGGGACCTAACCATCATTGCATACCAATTCTTCCATCTGACCTAATCCTCAGATCAGCCCCGTAAAGGCCACCCTTCTGTCATTTCCATTTTACAGGCCAGGAAACTGAGGCCCACACGGGTACCATAAATGGCCCATGGTCACAGAAAACAGTCCCAAGCCACTATTCATTGCCTGGCTTTCTCAAGCCTTCCTGCACACCGGGGTCATGGTGGGGGAATTCTTCTAGGACACCAGTGTCTGATTCAAACCCAAACCAGTTAAACCTGAATCCCTAGGGGCAGGGGCATCAGCGGTGGTTGCTTTTTAAGCGCCCCAGGTGATCTAATGGGGTGAGAATTTTACACCTTAGAAAAGCAGGTGCTCTGTTTGGGGAGCGAGGGGTGCTCGCATCTAAAGCTGGGCCAGCAGAGGCCCCTGGGCGACGGCGTGTGTGTTCCACATCCACAGGAATGGAAAACCGGCAGGAAATAGTGTTGTGTGATGCTTAACGGCTCCGGTCCGTTTCTGGAGACAGACGCCTTGCATTTGAATCTGTGCCCTCCTTGATGGCGTGACCTTGGGCCCGAGTTTACCCATCACTACGAGGAGGATAATGATGGATCCCACCTTAGAGGCTGTGAGGAGACAAGTGAGGGATGCACGTGTCGAGCTCAGCACAGATTTTTACGCTTCCTGAGCGATTAGCCACTGTTAGTAACTGACGGCAATTAGGACACCTCCAAGCGCCTGCTGCAAATACCAAGGAGTTTCAAAGATCAATTCAAATTCTGAAAAGGCTTTCTGCCGCCTCACTTCTGATCATCAAGTTTTTTAGAATTACCCTCTCAACTTGAAAATTGAATTCATTTGCCTCGGAGGTTCAGCGTCAGGCGGCCCTGTTCTGGAGGTGGGATGGGGGGGGTGGGGGTGTGCAGCAAGGGAGGAGGGCGGTAAGGCTCCCACCGCAGCCGGTGGGGCCCAGCAAGGGGAACTGGGGCCCCAGCGAAAGCCTTCAGTCCCCAGCGAGGGAGAGGTTGGAGAGGGGGCGGGCGGGGGGGGGGGCGGGAAGCAGGACTCGGGGTCAAAGCAGAATGGGTGACGGGAAGCCAGTTTCAGGGTCTGGGGAAGAGTTCAGAGGTCTCTCACCAGGATCCAAGGACCTCGGTCTACCCACCGCTCCCCCTTCTTTTGGTCATTTTTTGGGTACTATTCTCACCACCCGACAACTCTGCTCTCCATTTAGCTCAGTGATGTTGATTCTTGGAAACCCACATCAAACCTTGCTCATTCTGTGGCTCATTGTGGCCCAATCGATGTTGAAGTTAGCCCGGTTTCCTCTGAGTGGCTGCTGGCCTTTGTGCAGTTCTACCTGGCCCTGTCATTGCCCTGGCCCTGTCATTGCCGCTGCATGAGCTTACCTAGTTTAAAGGTATTTTTGAGTTCTGAGAGGGTGGAGGCCACTTGGAGGCTGCTTGGAAGCAGCCCACCTTCTCCTAGTGAAGGTTAACCCAGATGCTTGACTCTCCGTGGGCAAAATGCATTATTTCCACATAGAGCATCACACAACCAAGAGGTCAAAGACAGCTTAAACGTCTTGTAGTCCAGGAGGGACAAATGGTCCTCTCCATCCACCTCCAAGTCTTGCAGAGGTGTTTTATGTGGCCAAGCCAATGTTTTGTTTTGTTTTGTTTTGTTTCATAATACTGAGTTTGAGTGCCTTTAGGTAGGGCCGTCCGATCATCTGCTGTTCCATCCGTCTCCTGATGCCTTAACGTTTCAGACAATTTAACCGCCCGACCCCTAAAACTCATTTGCGCCTATGAGCTCTGATTGGAGCCCCGTTCCCCAAATTCTTGGATCATCCCCCTCCCCCTCCCCCCCAAAACCTCTGACAGATGGCTCTCCTGCTGATCTTCCAGAGGCAGGGAGCTTCTGGGGAAGTGCATGCTTTTCATACATAGTATTTATAGCAGAGATTCTCCAGCCGAAATTCGTGCGCTGCGTTCTAACCGCTGAACTTTAAATCCTTTCCGTAGCTGTCTGCTTCCTGCGGAATGCTTTTCCTGTTCCCAGGCATTCCATCACAAGACGGAGGCAGCTTTCAGATACGTTTTCCCACCTGCTCTTTGGGAAGAAGACGGGAAACTCGGAACCACATTTGACTTTGCTCTGCAACAGCCGTCACCTGAAAATGACCTTGGCCAACGCCCCTCTTCACGCTTGTGGAATATTGGCCCCATGCATCCATCCAACCTTTTGTTCTCGAGACTGAACTTTCTCGGGCATCATGGAATACTTTCATGTCTGTCTAAAAGGGGGTGAGCTGAGAGTGTAGGCTGCACCAGCACCCCCAGAAGGCTGCGATTTGAGGATAGGATAGAGCTAAGTAGATCGTATCTCATATTGCCCCTTTCGGTCTAGACACTTCCACAGCTTTGTGCTGTACAGAAGTTAGCTCGTGCCTGAATGCCCAGGAATGCAACACCAGCAATAATTTACCAGATGGAATGTGTTTTCTTGTGTTTCTCCCTGTCTTAAGGGAGCTCTGTCAAAGTTTTGACAGAATGGATTGCAGACCTGTTATAACCTGATGAGCGGGGGGTGGGGGGGGGAATTCCATATTTTTCTGTTTTCAGGAAAAATAATTTCCATGTGAAGGGCCATCTGGAGGACTGAGTATATAATAAATCACTGCCAACACCCATTGCACTTAGTGGAAACCCGGTTATTTTCTTGCAAGTAGAGACAGGTGGATACAGTGTTGGCCTCTCAAAACAATGTTGTCATGAACTTCCCTGAGGGAGAGCCAAAGGTCAGGAAGACCCCAGGCTGTTGGTCTGGGAAGAAAGGTGCTGCTGTAGCGGGGAAATAGGAGACCATTTGGATTTTTCGTTTCTCCCTCAGATGTAGTCCCCACGAAATCTAATATGTTTTTGTCCTATGTAGCTTCCTTGTATACTTCTAGAAAGCACCGTTCTTTGCAATTTGTATCGATCCGCTGATCTTAATCAAGATGAAGTTCTCAAGTCAGTGTCACTTAGTAGCTGAACCACCTTAAGTGAGCCTTCTAACTCCTTTAGCCTTTCCTTGCCCATTTGGAAAATGTGGCTAATGGAAATGTACCTACTCTTGTTAAGCTCCCAGAACAGAGGTAATTCAAGGGACATGAATTCTTTTCTCCGGCAAGTAAAAAATTCCAAAGGAGAGGAGGTCTCCATGCATATAAATTCAAGCAGCAAAATTATTATAGTCTATACGTTACATAGGCTGCTTAAATCAATTATGTGTTGTAGATATTACCCTTCTTTTTATCTAAGTTTATTTATTTTGAGAGAGAGAGCATGCACATGAGTGAGGGAGGGATAGACAGAGAAGGAGGGAGAGAATCCCAAGCAGGCTCTGCCCTGTCAGCATGAAGCCTGATTCGGGGTTCAAACTCACAAACTGTGAGATCAGGACCTAAGCTAAAATCAAGAGTCAGGCGCTTAACTGACTGAGCCACCCAGGCGCCCCGATATTACCTTTCTTCTACTAACAAATTCCATTCTCCCTCTTTCCCCATGAAAGTAGAAAATCAACTCAGAAAGGGCCACTGTGACCCTTGGTTTTCAACACAGTGATTGGTCCAGGATGGACACATGATCTAATCAAGCGGAGGCTTTCCCTTAGAGTTTTCTGTTGAAAAGATTTTGTCTTCCTTTTTGCTGGAGAGGTCTATGACTGACCCTCACATTTGCAGGGGGCATGCTCCCATCACGTGGAGTCTGGAAGGAGAATTAGTAGTGGAGAACTCTTAGGTCCCCAAGCCTGCCTGGGTTTTGCAGTTCAATGAGCAATCCCAGTATTACCCCATTAAATTCCTATTTTGCAATTTGGCCAGGGGTTGTCAGGGAGTTTGGATGACAGGTTAGAAAATGAAAAACGTAAGGACAGTCCGAAAGATGTGATTAGGATAGTATATTTTAAATATATTATTCTTTATATTCTGAAATTTATTTTTTTTATTTTTTTTAATTTTTTTTAATATATATTTTTTTCAACGTTTATTTATTTTTGGGACAGAGAGAGACAGAGCATGAATGGGGGAGGGGCAGAGAGAGAGGGAGACACAGAATCGGAAACAGGCTCCAGGCTCTGAGCCATCATCCCAGAGCCTGACGCGGGGCTCGAACTCACGGACCGCGAGATCGTGACCTGGCTGAAGTCGGACGCTTAACCGACTGCGCCACCCAGGCGCCCCTATATTCTGAAATTTTAAATGGAGTAATGATAATAGTCCTTATTTATTGAATACTTGATGTCAGACAAATGTACTTTTTAAAAAAATGTTTATGTATTTTTGAGACAGAGAGAGACAGAGCATGAACGGGGGAGGGTCAGAGAGAGAAGGAGACACAGAATCCGAAGCAGGCTCCAGGCTCCAAGCTGTCAGCACAGAGTCCGACGCGGGGCTCGAACCCACAGACCGTGAGATCATGACCCGAGCCGAAGTCGGAGGCTCAACTGACTGAGCCACCCAGGTGCCCCAAATGTACTTTTAAACTTTATGGGAACCCTGCAGATGTTTCCCTCCCCATGGAGCAGAAGAGAAAGGGGGCTCAGAAAAGGTGGCTCGTGCAACATAACAGAGCTAATTTGGGGGGAAAAACAAATTTAGAGAACACATTTGTACCCTGTTTTTTGTTTTTGCTCATTTTGGCTCAGAAGTTGGACACTTATTCCTAGGCTGCAAATGTAAAATTTTTAACACAAAGAAAAGAAAAAAAAATCAAGTAAGTTGGTGCTTAACACACTGCTTAGAAAATAGTAAGGTCTCAAAAAAAAGGCAATGGTTATTTATTAATAGTATTTCTAGGGGCACCTGGGTGGCTCACTCGATTAAGCACCTGACTCTTGATTTGGGCTCAGGTCATAATCTCACAGTTGTGGAAGTGAGGCTTGTGTTGGGCTCTGTGCTGACATTATGGATCCTGCTGGAGATTTTTCTCTCCCTCTCTCTCAGGCCCTCTGCCTGCTCATATATACGTGTGCTCCCTCTCTCTCTCAAAATAAATAAAAACAAACATTAAAAAAATGGGATTTGGGGGCACCTGGGTGGCTCGGTCACTGAAGCATCTGACTTCGGCTCAGGTCACAATCTTATGGTTCATGGGTTCGAGCCCTGCCTCAGGCTCTGCGTTGACAGCTCAGAGCCTGGAGCCTGCTTCAGACCCTGTGTCTCCCTCTCTCTCTCTGCCCCTCCCCCTCTCACACTCTGTTTCTCTCTCAAAAATAAATAAACATTAAAAAAATAGTATTTCTATTGGTGTCCCAGGAGAGGAGCATCTGGGTCCATAGATGAGAGTCCCTCATGGCCAAAATCTTGGTACGATTTGATATTACCATAGCTGAGCAAGGAAGGAGGTGAGATGCTTTGGGAAGTTTGGACATCCTGGTTGAGGTGGAAACGTGGCGTTGGCCCTCCCCTTTTCTTTTGGGTGGGAATCCAGGAGGCCTTGGTTCTTGCCCAGGTATAGCCAACACTGTGTGGAAGCCATTAAAGCTCCTCTCCATGGGTTAGTTTCCTTGCCCATAAGTGAGGGGCTTTGGACATCATCAGATGATTGCTGAGGTTTTGCCTAATGTTAGGAGTCCTGGAAAAATAACCTCAGAGGCAGAAAAATCTAAATAGCCCCAGTAAACTGCACCGTCACCCTGACACCAATGCCTCTCTGTCCTTGGTCCTCCGCAGTCCTCCCCGACCCTCAACCCCAATTCAGGAGAAGAAGGTGAAGGAACGAGGGGACAGAGAGAGAGAGAGAGAGAGGGATGGGTACCAGATGAGGGGAGAAAAGATGGAAACGACATACTTTTCAGAGAAAGGACAACGGGGAAATGGCAGGGGAGTCAAAGAACAGATGTTTTTTCTTCTTTCGCTCATCAGAGAAAACAAGAGCTGACATTTATGAAGCCTTCTTCTGAGGCCTGGGACCTTATTGAACGTGCTACATCTCATTTAGTCTTTATACATCTCATTTGACAGATAAGTAAGAAACGGGAGCTTACAAAGTTCATCAATTAGCCCAATATCACCATCTCGGGCCCCCCGGGGCTGCTATACCCAAGGGCCACAGACTTATTCTCACAGTTTGGAAGCTGGAAGTCTGAGACCAAGGTACCGATAGACTCAGTGTGGGGTGAGGTCTCTCTTCCAGGTTGCAGATGGCCTACTTCTTGGTGTCTCCTCACATGGAGAGGGTGAGAGCTCCCCGGGGTTCCTTTTATAAGGACACTAATCTCATTCATGAGGGTTCCATCCTAATGACCTAATTGCCTCTTCAAGGCCCCACCTCCAAATACCATCACACCGGAGGTCAGGATTCAACAAATGAATTTGGGGAGGAACACGGACCTTCAGCCCATTGCCATGACTGACGATAAGAGGCAGAACTAGCCACCAAACCTCAGGATCTTTAATTCCTGATCTGTGCTAACACCGGTCCACACTGCTTTCCTGCCCAGCACCTCTTCTGTGCTAGGGAATGCCACTATTTTGCTTAAGGCTGACTTAGCATTCAACCTTGATCTCATGGCTGACCTAGCATGATGAGTTCACCACCCACAAGCAGACAGTCAGACAGACAGGCACCTGCCGACACACTCACTCACCCCTTGATGACACTCAAGAAGGCTCAGTAAAGAAAATTCAACACCGCAAATAACATAAATAGAAAGTCTTTTTTTGTTAGGTGCCATCACCTAGGGACAGCTGTTTCTGCCTCTTAATTAACTCTGGCTTAAACTAATGTTGAAGTTCATTCTTGCTCCTTCTGGGTGCAAGATCATTGCCTGGACACATTCCCAGATCATTCCCAGTTGGCCACAGGTGCCTGAGGTTTGTGGGAAAAAATACCCACATAAATCAGTGGTGACTAACCCTCGCCAATCAACTGCCATTTTCTTAGTATTATCGCTATCAGAAAACCAGAGCAAGTCTCATTGTAGGATCCTTCCAGGAGCATAGGAATTATGGCAGAAGATGAGAAAGCTGGGAGCTGACGGTGCCCCATCATGGTATTTCATGTGGTGATCACTTCCCTGTCTGACATTTCAGCTCTGGGATTTGTGAGAAAACATAAGGAACACTGAAACAGATGCCTACCCAACAGGCTCCAAGGTCCACGTACCTTCCCTGGATCTTTCTTTGTTTCATTGTAGGGACGTTATATGGGTCTTGGAGTCAGGCTCAGATTCCAATTTTGCCTCTCAGTCAGTACTGACTGTGGAATAGGGCGGGGGGCAATCCCTCACCCACGGAACTGCAGGAGCCTCTCCTGTGAACAGGAATCACAGCCAGGTTGTTGTGTAGATCAGGTGCGTGGACACCACACAAAGCAGGTGCCCTGTAGTTGTGAATTCTCTTTCCTCCTGTTTCAGTTACCAACGGCTCTGTAACAAACCATCCCGAGTGAGGGGTCCTTGGGACTATGCCATCCTCCACGAGAGCTTTAGGGAGCTTTACTTGAATAACAATATGTGTCTGCTCACAGTTGTGCCATCTGGGTTGGGCTCAGCAGAATGGTCCTTCTGCTGGTGTTACCTGGAGTCCCTTGGGCACTCATACCTCCCCTCAGGAGGCTCAACTGGGGCTGGAAATCCAAGATGGCTTCCCTCCTGGGTCAGGCGCCTTGTACGGGATGGCTGGAACAGGAGGACCCAGCCAGGGATCTCTGTCTTTCCATGAGGCCCCTCCACGAGGGTGGCCAGCGGGGCCAGCTTCACAGGTGCGCAATATGTGCACAGGATCCCGCACCCAGAGGGGCCCCTGCTTGCTTTAATGCTCCATTGCCACCATCTTGAAATTCTTCACAGCTTAAAAAAAATGCTTATTTACTTATTTTTGAGAGAGAGAGCACAAGTCGGGGAGGGGTGGAGAAAGAGAGGGAGAGAGAGAAAATCCCAAGCAGGCTCTGTGCTGTCAGTCCAGAGCTGAACATGGGGCTTGATCCCACGAACCGCAGGATCATGGCCTGAGCTGAAATCAAGAGTCGGACGCCTAACCGACTGAGCCACCCAGGTGACCCCAAGTGAGCTTTAATATCTCCTGGCAACAACAGTCTAACTTATTGAAGAAATGCTATGTCGTCTATTAACATGACTTTGACCAGCTCTTTGTAAAATGGTAAACTTGGTATTGTTTAGTTGAAGGAGGATGTAATTTCTCTGGCGTCTAGTTTCCATGACAAGAATCACCATGTGAACCGTGAACAGGACTGTGTCTTAACTACCCAGGGCAACTAGTGTCTACTTGGACAAGAGTTTCTCCGTCTTCAATCTCTTCACTGTCAAAAAGAGGGATAGCTCCCGGCCTCTTGGACCTTCCAAACAAGTGGAGGGGACAGTCTTGAACCCAGATAAAACTAGAACCAGAGAGGTCAGCGAGGGGTGGGTGGGAAAGGGAAGAAGGTTCCAAGAAGCAAGTGCGGAGTGGGGGGAAGAGCCCGTGGCAAGGTTCCAGTTGGAGGTCAGGTGGAGCCGAGGGTGGGGACACGTTCAGACTTGGACTAGAGGCGTGTGCACACGTGTGTGTCCACAGGAGTCTCTTGGGGCAGGGACTGGGTCTTACTGGCCATCCCACTTGCCTCTCAACGCTGTGGATTTGCCAAGAGAATCAGAGTCCAGGCAGGTGCTTGTGGAGATTCTGTTCAGGAGACTTCACTGGACAACGCCACCCCCCCCAACTTTCATTGACCCTTTCCTTCTGAATGCGTGTTGAGCCGCACCTTCCGGCTGCCTCTACCCGGAGGGCGCCCAGGAAGGTTTGAGGACCAAGTCCATTGCTCCTGGTATTTACCTTACTCGACTCCCACCTGGACTCCTTTGCCTGCAGCTTCACAGCTCCTGAGAAAGGAGACCGTGGAGCCTCCCCGAGTCCCCCCCTCCGTTCATGCTGCACAGCACCTCCCTGTCTCAGCGCCAGCTCCTGTCTGTGAGACAGGCTGGAACAGTTTTCCGCCCTCGCAGCCAAAGAACGCCTCCTGCGCCTGCCCACCAACACCCCGGGAGGGGGCGGGGGCGCTAGCTCAACTTCTCTAAGCCCCATTTACACGGCCGGCCTCAATTCTCGGTGGTTTAGGGCCATCGCGTTTCTTAACCAGTTGCTGGGCCCCACGCAGGCCTTTTAAGAGACTTTTGGCTTACGCTGCGTCTAGAGACTTCGGAAGCCGGGCTGCAGAGTTGGAGCGGATGTAGTGGGGCGGGCGGGGCCGCAGAGGAACCCCGGGCTTCTGAACCAGCAACGTCAGCTTGGTTATTGCGGGACCAGCATGGGTGCTCTGTCCCCTCTTTGTCGCTTAGTGCTGTGGGGTTGGGGGATGGGGGTGGAAACTTGCCCCTCGGTAGCTCTGATCCAAGTGGGAGTGGGTGTGCTTTGATACCCCCAGGGAGCGCCTATGGGCTGGGGGCGGTGGGGGGCACAGGTGGGCTGACGGCATCCGGCATCCGTGTATTTACCTTCCAGAGGAATGCGCTCCAAACGTGCCCTTGAAGAGGGAGGGAAGCCAGATCGGATCGGGTTTCCAGGCGCCACTGTGTACCCTCTCGTTCCACTGATACGCTTTCTTTCTTCTGCCCTGAAGGCCCTGGCTGTTGGCCTTTGCCAAACGACATAAACTGGCACTTCAAGTTGAATAGACCAGGCGTTTATTTTCTGGTAGGTCAGGGCCCTGTCCTGCCTGCACCTTTGGCCTGCTTTTCACGACTGCTGCCCGCGGTGGTTGCAGCCCGTTGGGGAGCGGGGGGCTGGCTCACCCTTCTGGAGCAGTCCTGGTGAATAGTGCCTCCTAATACTGGGGGCAGCCCTTCTGAGTATCCAGAACGGGTCCCATGCGTTAATTATCTCACTGAGTTTCCTCAGCAGGTCGAAGAAGACAGAGCAACTCTTACCCTGTTCTACAGTTAGGAAAACCCGGAAGCTCAGAGAGGTGTAGTGACTTGGCCAGAGTTGCAGGTTTACAAAGTGGAGGAGTAAAAAGCCAGGACTTCTGATCCTTGGCCCAGAGACTTTTGGCAGTTCCGTGGTCTTATTGTTATTATTTTATTTCTTTTTTTAATTTTATTTTTTTTTCAACGTTTATTTATTTTTGGGACAGAGAGAGACAGAGCATGAATGGGGGAGGGGCAGAGAGAGAGGGAGACAGAGAATCAGAAACAGGCTCCAGGCTCTGAGCCATCAGCCCAGAGCCTGACGCGGGGCTCGAACCCACGGACCGCGAGATCGTGACCTGGCTGAAGTCGGACGCTTAACCGACTGCGCCACCCAGGCGCCCCTATTTTTATTTTATTTTTTGAGAGAGAGCGAGTGAGCACAATGGGGGGAGGGGCAGAGAGAGAGAGAGCAAAGGATCCCAAGTGGGCTCCGTGTTGTCAGCAGTGAGCCTGATGTGGGGCTCAAACTGATGAACCATGAGATCATGACCTAAGTAAGAAGTTGGACTTTCAACCAACTGAGCCACCCAGCTGCCCCATTATGATTATTAATCATCTCACTAATAACACCGACCATCCTGGTGGTAACAGGATTTGTTATCAGCACAGTGTGTTCATCCACATCACGTTCTCCCACTGCATAGAAGCACCAATGAGGCACAAGAAGCTGATTTCTCAGCTGTATCCTTTGGAGCTACCCCACCTGCAAAATCACCGCCTCGTCCTTGCGGCTGGTCATTGCTATCTTCCAGCGGTGAGGACACCAGCAAAGGTGAACGCTGCCAGGCTAATGCCACAAAGATCGCTGTCAGACCAGGAACTGGGTTGGACTCAGCAGCGTCATTCCAGAGAGAGCAGTGCACCCCCCCCCGGCCCCCCACGGGCTGCAGCCCCAGGCCGTGGGGTCAGGAACACAGACAGCTCTCCGCATAGTTTCCAAGCTAGGCTGCTACGCTGTGCTGCCCCCAGGAGTTCTCTGCCTGGGGTTCTGACTCCCGATCAGGTGCGCCATTTTTGGCAAGATGGGCCAGAGGCTGAATGACTGGTAGGGCGAAATGGCCCACTCCCATTTATCCCGGACCCCACTTTTCTTCAGGATATGATAAGCCCTCGGTCCTCTTTCTTCTGCTGCCTGACCCCTTCATCTCCCCTCCTGGGGATGGTCCTGCCAGGTCAGTGGTTATGAACAGGATATGAAAGAAACCATCATCCTGATCTCCACACAAATTCCCTCTTCTGGATGCTTTAAAACATTTTTATTTTATTTATTTTTTTATTTTAGAAAGGGGCGTGGGTGGAGAGGGGCAGAGGCAGAGAGAGAGAATCTTAAGCAGTCTCCATGCTCAGCATGGAGCCCGATGCGAGGCTCGATCCCAAGACCCTGGGATCATGACCTGAGCTGAAACCAAGAGTCGGACGCTCAACCGACTGAGCCACGCAGGTGCCCCTTCTGAATGCTTTAAGGTAAAGTGTTTGGTAGCGAGCCCCCATGGTTGGCTTTACTTCCTTTCTCTTTTCTGCCCAGTTCCCTGAGGAGCTACTAGTCTTTATCTAGCCATGTGGTTTGAGTTGATACGACCCCGTTTCTAGCGTGAGGGGAGAGCCTTGGTTAGCATACGCCACTCTGATTAGAATGAACCTGAAAGATTCCCTTGAAAATTCTGGAACAGACCAGATCTTGAGGTTCAGGACCACCTGAGGGCTGCCGTCCCGAGGGATGAGCTGGAATTTCCAGGGGCCACTACTGAAAGCCTGAGAATGGGGCCAACCAAGAGGAAGGAGAGATGAAAGATGGACCCAGGACATGCTCTGTGGGTCCCGAATCAAGCTGGGTCTGAACCAACAGGACCTCTGGGTTGGCCCGGTACATGAGCCAACAAACTCGCCTACCCCCTTTGAAAACACTGACTTGAGATTGGTTTTCTATCCCTTGCAAAGATTGCCAACTGAGAACTACTTTTAGGCCAGGGTTTCCCAAGTCGTGTGCCGTAGTGCACCCAGGAGCTGGGTTATAGAGATTACTTGAGGTTGGCTGCCTCGCCCCCTGGGAAGAACTCGGGGAAGCCTGAGCTTTGGGGCTGGAAGTCTCTAGCAGCAAGTAACTTGGTCCATATACCCCAGTGAGGCCACAAATGCGGAATTTTTACATACCCCATTGTGGTGATTTTAAAAGATGTTAAAAAATTCTTTAACACCCCTTCATTCACAACGTACAGCCGAATCACTCGCCCCCTGAATGGAGACTGAACCTGGTGACTTGTTTTTAACAAACAGACTACGGCAGACGTGAGGGAGTCCGACTCCGGAGGTCAGGTCGTAAAAGGCCTTGCCACTCGCGCCTTAGGCCTTTTGTATCGGTCCCCGCAGGGGGAGTCAGCAGCCGTGGCATGAGGGCACTCCACTCTGCCGTCTGGGGAGAGGTCTGCAGGGAGGAGAAGGGAGGCATCCCATGCACGACCAGCACGAACTTTCCAAGGAATGAGCCACCTGGGAACAGAAATCTCCACCTTCAGCCAAGCCTTCAGATAACCTCGGCTCTGGCCAGTATCGTGACTTGGTGCAAATCCGCAGGAACTGGGTGAGAGACGGTTGATTTTTGTCTAAAGCTAATAAGTCGGCGGGCTATTTGTTACGTCTCGACGGATAACATGTTTTAAACCCATGGGGCGAAAAAGATTGGGAAGCTCTGCTCTCAGTTCGTGACACGATACACGGGATACCGTGGACATACCCAGCATTCCTGAATGCGTTAGAACCTTTGGGGTGTTTTGTTTTCTTCGCAAAACGATACTTGATAGCCGCTTTACAACATTTGAGATAGCAAGCATTTAAACTACATTCAAAGCAAAACAAAGGCTCCCTGTCTTTGAAAAGATAACTTGCAACCACAATGATCAATGACGGCTCTGAAAATTTTTTAAACAAACAAAATTCTTTTTAAACAAATCTATTGTCACAGAAAGGACTCCTTACAGAATGGAATAAAGGGGCTGAAGACGGTGAGTGCTGTGGCATCCCAATCAGGTCTGTGCAGCCTAGGTCTCCTTCTCCTGGAGATTTTTGTTTTTTGAGCAATGTCTACACCCGGTGCAGGGGTGGGGCTCAAACCCACAACCCCGAGATCAAGAGTGACATGCTCCACTGATGAGCCAGCCAGGTGACCCTTCCTGGAGATTCTCAAGAGGTAGGGACAAATTGTACCCTTGACCTTGCGGAAGGAGAGGAGGCATGAAGTTAAGCAGAAGATTCCTCCAGTAAGCTTACGTTGAGGGTTTTCCAAAGTCAAGTCAAGATGCTATGATGGTATATCAGGTTTCTCTAATTCTCAGAGAAACAAAAGGCCTAATTTGCTTTACTCTTAGGAATGCTTTTTGGCCTTTTTGTTTTTAGGAATGTTTAAAGTGCTTCTTTCTTTTATTTTGAGAGAAAGAGCGTGTGTGAGTGTGAGTGTGAGTGGGGGGAGGGGCAGAGAGAGAGAGAGAGAGGGAGAGAGAGAATCCCAAGCAGGCTCCCCGCTGCCAGTGCGAGCCTGATGCAGGGGTTTGATCTCACGAACCTGAGATCATGACCTGAGTCAAAATCAAGAGTCAGATGTTCAAGTGACTGAGCCACTCAGGGGCCCCTATGAAGAAATGATTCTTAAATGTACAATCAATTTTTTTTTTATTATTTTAGAAAAGAGAGAGAGAGCATGACTGGGGGAGAGGGGCAGAGGGAAAAAGACAGAGAGAATCTGAAGCAGGCTCCATGCTCAGGGCAGAGTCTGATGCCAGGCTTGATCCCACGACCCTGGGATCGTGACCCGAGCGAAATCAAGAGTCGGACGCTCAACCAACTAAGCCACCCAGGCGTCCCTAAAATGTTTTTTTTTCTTAACCCTATATTTAAGGGTTAAGAGGACCAGCGTCCAAGTTCTTTGTTTATGCTATTATCTATGTAAGTGCAGCAATGCCTCCACTATATCTATACCTGTTACCTAAAGAACAGCTAAACTACCTGGAACTGAGTAAAGCGTCAAGGTTAACTCAGAAAGACTATGAGAACCAAAACCAAGGTTGGCCAATCCATAGCCCCAACTCTGCAAGCTTCACCGGTAGGGAAGCCCATGGGGTCTCACTCAGAATTCTGGCATTCTCTCTCCAGACACTAGCCCCACTACATTCAGGGCCCATACAGCGGAAGCATCAAGTTTTAACAGTTGGAAGCTTCTAGATTCCACTGTCCAATACAGTAACCACTAGCCGCATGTGGCTATTGAGCACCCGAAATGCGGCTGGTCTTGTATCAAATGGAAAATGTATACATGTAAACTACATACATATTAAACTACATACACATATTAAAGACTTAGTATGAAAAAAGAATGTAAAATGCCCCATTAATAGTTTGTATGTTGATTATAGGTTGAAATGATCATTTTAAAATATATTGAGTTAACTAAAATGTATTGTTAAAATTAATTCCACCTATCTCTTGTTATGATTAAAAATTTTTTCATGTTTATCTATTTGGAGAGAGAGAGAGGCAGCATGAGTGGGGGATGGGGCACAGGGAGAGAGAGGGGGAGAGAGAATCCCAAGCAGTCTCCACACTGTCAGTGCAGAGCTCGGTGTGGGGCTCTATCTCACGAACGGAGAGATCATGACCTGAGCTGAAATCAAGAGCTGGATAGAGCCACCGAGGCACCCCTTCTTATGATTATTTTTAATGTGGCTACTAGAAAATTTTAAATTATTTATGTGGCCTGTATTGCATTGCTAGTGGGCAGTGCTGTCTTAGAAGCCAGGCTACTCAGACTCATTCGTTTGTTGTCATTCAACAAATAGTTACTAAGTACCTTCTTCGAGTTCAGCACTGGGTTAGGGGACAGGAATGCAGCAGTTAACCCAGTCCCTGCACCTGTCACTAAGCAGCACCCACTGTGGTACCAGAGAGCCTAAGAAAATGCAGGGGACATTTAATCAGGAATATCTTAGGCAGTTAGGATTATTAGGGCTCTTGAGTTATAACACAAGCCTAGATAACTTCACAGCGAACACTTGTTTGAGGGCAAAATATAATAGATGTTGACAGTGATGGCCAATCTTTGACTCACTCCTAAAAGGTTACAGTCTTCTTTTTTTAATGTTTATTTATTTATAATTTTTAAAAGTTGTATGTATTTTGAGAAAGAGAATCCCAAGTAGGTTCTGCATCATCAGCACAGAGCTGGACGCAGGGCTCAAACCCACGAACCGTGAGATCGTGACCCGAGCCAAAGTTGGATGCCCAACTGACTGAGCCACCCAGGCACTGCTAACGTTTGTTTCTTTTTGAGAGAGCGTGAGCATGGGAAGGGCAGAGAAAGAGAGGGACAGAGGATCTGAAGCAGGCTCTGAGCTGTCAGCACGGAGCCTGATGTGGGGCTCGAACTCACGAATCGTGAGATCATGACCTGAGCCAAAGTCGGATGCTTAACCAACCGAGCCACCAGGTGCCCCTAAAAGGTTACATTCTGTAGGGCCTGTTCTAGTCTGCTCCGTACTGTGGCCACATGCGTGTGGATGCTCTTCCTCACTAAAGCTGGCGGGCTTTGGAGGACAGTGACAATGTATTTGACCTTGGTCTCATCCAGACCTCCCCCACAAAAGATGCTAAATAGCATATGGAATTAACGTATATCGTATGTACTCATTTAAAAGCAATTAAGTGTATAATCTACTTTAGAAAGAGTTCTGCCCCAAATGCCTAAAACACAAAAAGTTTGCCACTTAAACTAGTAAAGTTTTGGTAATAATAATAATCATAAAAAAGACCTCTTTCAGAATATAAGTTCATACATACCTGATGGTATAAACTAAAAAGTTCTGGGTTATCCAAATTACATTCTCTCTTAGGAATACCAAATTAAACACGGCATAAGAAGTGAGACCCTGGATAGTACTGTCTGAGAGGCCTGATGGCATAAAAATGTTTCGTCTTCTCTGCAATGCTTTCCAAGAGTTACGAGTTGTCAAAATTAAAACAAAACAAAACAACAACAACAAAAACATGAGCTGCAAAGGGAAGCATTTTGCTTGCAATTCTTATTACGTTTTCAGTACCAGTCAAGGTCATCAGCTGCATGAAAAATAGACCATTTAATTCTCAAACAATAATAGCGTCCATCTGTCTCCTTCCTTGTCAAAAGAAGTCAACGTTGAATATACTCTGTAGCTGATATACATACATATGCTGACGGACAGCACAATTTTCTGAAATGAAAGCAGAGATATTATCCTTTTATAAAAATAAACTTGGTCCCAGACAGGAGCAGAGAAAGAGTGAGCGAGAAGGAGCTTAAGAAAAAAGGCGGAGTCTTGCAGGAGAACTGTTTCGATGCAAGTCAATGTCGCGGAGTACCGTGGATCTCCTAACTCACTGTGTCCAGTGCGCCTCTCGACACGCTTGTTAAATTAACACACAGTAACAATCCAGCAAAAATAACTGCACAATCAGTCCGCTGTGACCAAAAAGGTGACGAGTTCGCAAATAATTAATCTACCCCCACGTTTCCAACCATGATGACTTTTAGATTTCGCGTGAGGACTCCCCTGGAACATTTATTGAACATGTTTATGTTTTGCCCACCTGCCGGCTCACCCTACTTTCCCACAAACAGGGAAGGACTGAAGTTCACTTTGAATAGGACAGTGGACAGTTTTTCCATTTTCCCCTGGGCGATTTGGGGTTATCCTGTAAATCCAAATATGGCCAGAAGAAGTCATCTCTCCCGTAGACTGTGACCGACCATCCAACAGGAGATGCCACGTAGGTCTTGTTTTGTACAGTTTTGGGAGAACCGTGCTTTGATAAATACACTGGCACTTCTGATTAACCACCCTCCACTATCCCGATCCCTCAGTATGGCCAAAATCTAATCAGACCCCATTTAGATGGAATCCCCACGGTCACTCGGATCCTGAAGCTTCCAGGGCTCTGTCAGGGAGCCTGCGGTCGGTCCTGCGCGGCAAATGTCCCGTGTTTTCAGTACCAGCGAGCACTTCGCCAGGGTCACGGGGGCCTCAGTCTCTAAGCGTGAAGACAGCTTTTCTTAACTGCCCTGTGACAACTGGGTTTCACATTTCCTGAAACTAGATCTGTGGAAGGAGTCTCTGAAATTAAAAAGGACAGAGAGAGAGAGAGAAAAAAAAAAACAAACAAAACAGAGGTAAGAAAGATCCCTTAGCCTTTTAAAGAGAGGGAGGGGGTAATCACAGGAAGGGGTCCCAGGGAGGTCAAGGAGAAGGGAGTGGGGTAAGCACTCAGGATGCAGGATGGAATCAGGACAGATCGGTTCTGGAGGCTTCTCTAAGCCAGGCACACTCCCAGTGCTCCGATGCCCCATGCACCAGAGCGTGCCCTGGTGGCCGGGCCTGATCACTGTCCTTTATCCCCCAGGAAGAGGCCTCCTTGCCCCGAACTCACCTCTTCGGACTCTCAATTCTGAATATCGGCTTGTAGAGTTCTGGAATTTTCCGCTCGATCATTGGCCTGAGGTTCTCTTTCAGCTTGTTGTAGTTCTTTTTGAGTTCCTGCTGATATTCCCTCTGGTCTGCCGTGATGAGACGTTTGTTTTTCTCCACGGCCTCACCGCATCTGAGATACACACACAACAGGGCAGAGAGGGGAATGAGGCTTTACTTCACAGGAGCGTGAAGTGCTTAGCTACTATCTGACGTTCCTCCAGTACCTCCAAGAGTGTGAAAACTTGCTAGCTTATCAGGGGGGCCTGTGGAGCCTTTCCAAATTCAGACTTCTGGACTCAGATTTAAGGAATCAGATCTCAGGAATGAGAATCTCTACAGAGTGATGACCCAGGCGATCTCGATGCTGTGAGATGCTCGGTGCCAGGCACCATACAAGGAGGTTTCCACACATCATCTGGTTAATTTCCCCAACAAATCTGGAAAGTCTGTGGCTCTGTGTCGTCTTTGAGGCTCAGCCACATCAGGTGACTCGCCCAAGATAACACTGTGAGGAAGGGGTGGGTCCAGGTTTCAAACCCAGGGTCGTTGCAGAATGGAACATGCTAAGTGTGGGGCGCTTGGGGGGCTCACTCGGTTAGGCATCTGACTTCAGCTCACGGCATGATCTCATGGTTCATGGGTTCAAGCCCTGTGTCAGTCTCTGTGCTGACAGCTCAGAGCCTGGAGCCTGCTTCAAATTTTGTGTCTCCCTCGCTCTCTGCCCCTCCCCCGCTCACACTGTCTCTCTCTCTCTCTCTCTCTCTCAAAAATAAATAAACAATAATAATAAAAAAAAAACCAACCAAGATTCCTGACAGATACAGGGCTCAAATGGAAATTAATGTCAAGTTGCTCCTAGAGAAACCCTTTCTCAATCAGGGCTCATGGGCCACCCACCTGTACAAAGAGTGACCCTTGCCAAAGGGATGGGCTCACAATAAAACATCACAAAGCAGGGTGCTCAGTTGGCTAATCCGACTTTGGCTCAGGTCATGATCTCACAGTTTGTGGGTTCGAGCCATGTCAGGCTCTGTGCTGACAGCTCAGAGCTTGGAGCCTGCTTTGGATTCTACGACTCCCTCTCTCTCTGCCCCTCCCCTGCTCATGCTCTGTTTCTGTCTCTCTCAAAAATAAACATTAAAAAAAATTTTTTTAAATGTCACAAAGCATATTATCAGGAAACCAACCCATCATGAGGGAGAACCAACAGAGGCAACAAGCAGAAGAAATAACCCAATAAGAATTTGAGACGACATAACAATAGAAAAGACCAAAGCGAATACAGAGATGTAATAAAATGCATAAAATTCATGAGTAAAAAAATTGGAGAGTACGAAAGAAGAGATTAGGGAAATTTCAAAAAAGAACCAGATGAAACTTCTAGATATAAAAATATAGTTACTAGGGGTACCGGGGTGGCTCAGTCAGTGAAGTGTCTGACTTTGGCTCGGGTCACGACCTCATGGTTCGTGAGTTTGAGCCCAGCGTCGGGCTCCGTGCTGACAGCTCGGAACCTGGAACCTGCTTTGGATTCTGTCTCCCTCTCTCTCTGCCCCTCCCCTACTCGTGCTGTCTCTTTCTCTCTCTCTCAGAAATAAATAACATTAAAAAGAAGTTAAAAATATAGTTACTAAAGCAAAGTCACAATGGACAGGTTAAAAAAGTACCAGATACAAATGGAAAACACAGGAGCTATACGACAGATCTAAGGAAATCACCGAAGCAATTAAAAAAAAAAAAGAATTAAAAATGTAAAACATTGGTTAAGGGGTGCCTGGGTGGCTCAGTCAGTTAAGCGTCCGGTTCCTGGTTTCAGCTCAGGTCATGATCTCAGTGTTTGTGAAAACCTGCACTGAGAGTGAGGCGCCCGCCTAGAGTTCTCTCTCCCCCCCTCTCTCTCTCCCTCAAAATAAATAAACTTAAAAATATAAAGAGATGACAGCTGACAGTTTTCCAGCATCGCAAACGGACATGAGTCGTCTCCTCGACAAGAGAAGACCCACACCCAACTCCACTGTGGTAAAACCGTAGAGTATCAGACAGAAAATCGTCAAAACGCGTTGTGTTGATCTAACTTGGAGACAGTCAAGCCTCGTGTTTCCGGGGTCTCTCACAGCTTACGCTTCGCACCGAAGAAGAAAATCATGTTATGTCAACATGATAAAGTCCTGCCTTTTATTCTACATTGTTCTACCCAAGGACACTTACAAATCAACAGACCTTGGAGGACGACCTAATGGTTGAAACCTAGCTGACATTGAGAAATTAGTAATAATTCTTCATTTTGCTTCAGATAATGGCATTCTGGCGAACAGTGTGGTTTAAACTGTTTTCCCCATAGCGGTGTCAGGCCTGGGTTCAGTCATGGGGACCTTGTTACCCAAACCCTCAGTATGACCACTCAACACATGTTCAGGATAACCATCAAAGGTAAAGAGGATAGAATGTGGCTGAGTGACAGGGGAAGGCTACCAGGCCTGAGCAAAAATAAACCCATGATCACCGCTTCCTCCTAGAATTAGCCTGTGGCAGAAGGATTTGGTAACTCAGACACAAGCCAAAAGAACTCCCTTAACTGGATCTTCCCCTAGCTTTTTATTTTTTTTAACCTTTATTTATTTTTGAGACAGAGAGAGAGAGAGAGCATGGACAGGGGAGGGTCAGAGAAAGAGGGAGACACAGAATCCGAAACAGGCTCCAGGCTCCGAGCTGTCAGCACAGAGCCCGAAGTGGGGCTCGAACCCACGGACCGTAGATCATGACCTGAGCCGAAGTCGGACGCTTAACCGACTGAGCCACCCAGGTGCCCCAATTCCCCTAGCTTTTAAGGTTGCCATTAACTGAGGCAAATTGTAGGATGCCTGAGGTGGCATGTCCAAGGTTTCCAGAAGCGGTGGGAATGGGATGTGTGTGACCTTTGAATCCTGAGAAATCCGCCTCATCCCTTATTATTATTTTATTGCTTCTCGAGTAACTGTTCCACGAGCTACCGCCATGTGAAACATAAAATCAGGTTCAGGATGACTTCAAGACCCCGGTGGGGTGACAGACGACAACAGGCCTGCAGAAGCTGGCTTTACCTGCAGGCAGAGCTGGAGCTGACACCCACTTGCTACGCATTAGCACGATGACTCAAACACCGACACCCTCAGTTTTCTCATCTGTAAAATGGGAATGATAATCTCGTATGACCTCCTGGGGCCGTGGAGTCGGCTAAGGGAGAAGCTTTGATACTAAGGCAGACCCGTGCCTCTGGAGTGTGGCAGGTCGTAGTTTTCAAAACTGGTCACAGCAATAACTGCCCATCCTGTATGCGCTTCCAGAACCTTGTGACACTTCCATCAAGGGGGAGGTGGTCCTGTGTGGCTGCCCCAGTGGACAGTGTGGCAGAGGTGATGCTCTCGGACTGGCTAATAGAAGGCAACGTGCCTTCTGCCTGGCTAGGTCTTGTGGGGCATGCACTGTGGCAATCCTGAAATGCCTTCTGGGTGAGTATTTTTCAGCGCAGACAGTGAGGAAGCCTTCAGGTGATCCGGGCCCCAGCGGCTGTCTGCTTGCCACTGAGAGGCTGAGCGAAAGCCACCTAGCTGAGCCCACCAACCCCTAGAGCCACATGCATAATAAGTAGATGTTGTCCTTTTAAGCCTCTGTGTTTTTCGGTAGCGGTAAATAAACACAGCGTTACAGGTGAGTGATGAATCACTAAATCCTACTCCTGAAACCGCTATAACACTACCTGTTAACTGACTTGGATTTAAAGAAAATAAAAAAATAAATAAACAGAGCATTCCAAAGACAAATCTATGAATAGGTGGGGTGAAAATGTTCTAGCTTTTGTAGTAGTAATACTAATTTCTATTCTAACAAATTTTAAATACTATTTATTTTTGTTAATGTTTATTTATTTTTGAGACGAAGAGAGTCAGAGCACGAGCAGGGGACGGGCAGAGAGAGAGGGAGACGCAGAATCCGAAGCAGTCTCCGGGCTCCGAGCTGTCAGCACAGAGCCCGATGCGGGGCTCGAACCCACGAACCGTGAGATCATGACTTGAGCTGGAGTCAGATGCTTACCTGACTGAGTTGCCGAGGTGTTCCATACTCTAACAAATTTTATAATTTATACATTGTTTCATACACATTTTCTGTGTTTTCTCCGTTCTTCCATTTGGATTACATACACTGGATTTTATTAAACTTAAAATAATTTCCATTGTGTTAATTTAAATCCATATATAAGGGGGGCCGTGCACTAAATACACCTCCCTGGGCACAGCCATTTCTCTTGGGAAATCTACACAGTAGCATAGAACTACAACGTAAATAATTGTTTCACTGGCCTTGCCTGTAACATTTTCATCAGGTCCATGTATATCTGAAGTGTGCTGCTCTCACTCAGTGATGCTATTTCAGAAGCCCACCTCCTTTGTTGGTAACCTCACTGAACACAAGCATTTTCTTATAGCAGATGAGCCTGGGGCTTTCCAGCAGCCAGAGTCCCACAGAAACCACGCTGATGTGGACAAAGAGTGGGAAGTTTTAACTCCAGAACATGGTTCCTGGCTCTTGCTGACGGTCACTTCCTGGGGCCTCTCTGTAAGGAGTTAGGGGTCTTGCCTATAGACAGGGTGGTCAGGTAGCCCTCCACCTCTGTATATCTGTCGGCCTCTTGTGACCGTGAGGCTGGACGCACTATAATCAGGATGGCTGAGCAAAAGAATGGTAAGAGGCCACACTGGTGGCGTAGTTCTGGGGTGACAATCTCTGATCTTACTTTATATGACAGGAAAACAAGTTTCTAGCTTATTGAAACCCATCTTCCTTCCATTCTCCGTTTCTAGCACCTGAAGGCAGTTCCTAAAGAGAACAGCACAGAATAGTCCCTAAGAGTCTAGACAGTCACCTCTGCATCCCGCTTAGGGGTGTATTAGCTTTGTGACATTAGGCAAGGTCCATGCCTACTCCTTCCCCTGTGATATGGCGGCAATAATAGCTGACCTCGTAGTGCTTGTAAAGCCGAAATGAGTGATGCTCAGAATGTGTAAGAACGCTGATTGTTGTTGTGGTTATGACTTCTGATGGAGCTAATCTGAGTACAAAAACTGTTTGCTCAATAGGAGAATGATGAACTGCTGGAGAATTTATGTTCCTGCCCCTCGTTTTTCACCGTTAATGAAGATAAGAGGCAAACAGATGCTGAGCTCTGTCCTGAGCCACACACCTGTGGGAACAGCAGGTGCAAATCCAGAGTCCTGTCTCTCCCAGGCTCCGGTCTCCTCGGCCCCGCCGTGTCTTACGGTACAAACCTTATGAAGGCACAGAAGTAAGCGGTGGACAATTGCTCCACTTAAATTTAAACTTCACTTTCTATATTTAAACTCAGTTTCTGCTTCCTATTCCAATTGATCGGGTCTCTATTCGTCCCACCGAATGATGTTACATTTACTGGTCACTTAGTGTGTGCAACCCTATTCTAAGCCCTGTGTATTAGCTCATCGTATCCGGACACTAGATCTAAGAGGTAGTTACTATTATAATTCCCATTTTTAAGTGGGGAGGGGCGCCTGGGGGGCTCAGTCAGTTAAGCGTCCGACTTCAGCTCAGGTCGTGATCTCTCAGTTCGTGAGTTCGAGCCCCACATCCAGCTCTGTGCTGATGGTGTGGAGCCTGCTTGGGATTCTCTCTCTCTCTCCCTCTCTCTCTCTACCCCTTACGTGCTTGTTCATGTGTTCACTCTCTCTCTCTCTCTCTCAAAATAAATAAACTCTTTCAAAAGGGATTTAAAAAAAGGGGTGCCTGGGTGGCTCAGTAGGTTAAGCATCCGATTTCAGCTCAGGTCACGATCTCATGGTTTGTGGGTTCGAGCCCTGCATTGGGCTCTCTGGTGTCAGCGCAGAGCCCGCTTCAGATCCTCTCTCTCCCTCTCTCTCTAACCCTCCCCTGATTTCTCTCTCTCTCTCAAAAATAAATAAACATTAAAAAAAAAAGTTGGGGTTAGGTAGCTTACCCAAGGTCACACACCTAGTTAAGGCACAGGGGATGTGAACCCAGGCAGCCTGGCTGGGGAGCCCACGCTCCTGGCCCCCCACACCTCATGTTCCACCCGGGAAGACGCTGGCCTCCCAGCCTGAACCCGGCTGCAAGTGCTCTCCCTCGAGCCCCAGTTGGCAGTGTTCTGCCTTTCTCAGCTTCTTCCGGGTACCTCATTAAAGTGTCCACTCGGGGCCGGAATGGGGAGCATGACAGAGACACTGGAGAAACTGAGGACTGTGCTCCCGGCCCTTTAAGGCAAAGGAAGGGTGGCTTGGGGGCAGGGCGCTAGGGCACACGTGGCCCCTGTGCAGGGACAGCTGCAGCAGGTGTGAGCCGACCATGGGCTCCTCCAGACATACCTCCCTGTGTCTCCAACTCGGCCCCTTCACCTCCTGCCTCCCCGGCCGGCCTCTGCCAGACCCCAGACCCAGACCCCAAGGGGAGCCTGTCCAGGGTGAAGAGTTTAAATCCTGGATCTGCCACTTACTTGCTGTGTGACCTTGGCTAATTATAACCTTCTTCAACCTCATTTCCTTCATCTATAAAATGGGTTTATGGGGATGAAACGGTATCAGGTGTGGGAGGACCTAGCCAAGTAGCTCTCAACGTTGCCCGCTTTCCTTGGGGCAGAGGGGTCTGCTCATGAAACTGACAGGGTGAGGCAAGGTGGGGGCAGGGAGCGTGCCCCGGGGCGGACAAGGGGCAGTGGCTGGATCTTTCTGTTGTCCCCTCAGAGCCCCCTCTACCTCCTCTGGTTGGGCCTGTGTGACCATCTCCCTCACGGAAGGTACAGTGGCCCTTTTCCCTCCTCCCAATGCCAGATGTGGGGGGTGGGGGGCTAGACTGGGGCTACAGGCTTGGGAAGGTGTCTGGGTCTCACATCTGACACCCGGAAGTAGATCCTGAGGACCTGAGGAACACACTAGAATCCAGGCGGAGGGGCACGGTTCACCAGATCAGACTACAAGACAGTCTTTAGTGCCATTACCCTGGCCTCAACCTCTTTCAGGCCCGAAGAGACCCAGAGTCCTGGGGCTCAAATGCTTGTATGACATGCTCCCATTCCGTATCAGCCCCAGCAACCCTCCAGCATGGGACCAGCCTTGAGGACCCAGAGCTGGATCACAAGAGTTGGCCGGGGTGGGGGTGCTAAGAGAGAAGGACAAGGTCACATTGTAACAAAAATGGATGTCTTTAGAATCATTGCAGGAGACAGGAAGGAGGGGCTGAGCCCTGTGTGTGTGTGCGTGGGGGTATGTACGTGCACTGTTCCTGCATGGCCGTGGAACCTGTCCCACTTGGCTGTTTTCTAGCCCGCTGATAAGGTCTCTGTAACCCTGGAAAAGTGACAGAAGTCATTACTGTGTCCCCACCACTGACCTGCTTCAGAGCAACCTCACATGATATTTAAGGCTTTGTTTTCCTATCAAACATTGAAATCTCTTTCTACCTCCTGCTTCTGTTTCTACCTACGTTATACACGTTGGTTTTCCTTTGGCTCCTTGGGGCAAAATCTCCCTCCTTCCTCTTCACAGACCCTAACTGCAGTTTAAAAACAGCACCCCTCAACACCCTGTTTTCTGAGTCTGTGACCAGATGTGCAACAGGACCCTGTCTGGGTGAATTTGAAACTACGTCCTCTAACACAGCCATTGAGGATGTGACCTTTTATTTAAATATAAAAGTAAATTTAAAAGTCACTTAGTCCTTATAAGGATGAGAGAGTTCAGATAATGTTATGGCCTGAATGTTCGTGTCTCCCCGAATTCCTGTGTTCAAGCCCCTGTGTATTTGGGGGCAGGACCCGTAAGAGGAATTTCGATTTAAATTAGGCCATGGGGGGAGGGGGGCTTCTGGGCGGCTCAGTAGTTGAGCGTCCAACTCTTGATTTCAGCTCAGGTCATGATCTCACGATTCCTGAGATGGAACCCCATGTGGGGCTCTGGGCTGACGGTGTGGGATTCTCTCTCTCTCTCTCTCTCTCTCTCTCTCTCTCTCTCTCTCAAATAAACAGTAAAAATGTTTTTTTTTTTTTTTCTTTTTTTTTTTTTTTTCAACGTTTATTTATTTTTGGGACAGAGAGAGACAGAGCATGAACGGGGGAGGGGCAGAGAGAGAGGGAGACACAGAATCAGAAACAGGCTCCAGGCTCTGAGCCATCAGCCCAGAGCCCGATGCGGGGCTCGAACTCACGAACCGCGAGATCGTGACCTGGCTGAAGTCGGACGCTTAACCGACTGCGCCACCCAGGCGCCCCTGTTTTTAACAATAAACAAGTTAGGCCATGGGGATGGGACCCACGTGATAGGATTCGTGCCCTTCTGAGCAAGCTTCCCTCCTCCTCCTCACTCTACCATGTGAGGGTAGAGTGACCACGGGGCCTCCCAGCAGGAGAGCCCTCACCGGCCACCCTGTCTGCCAGCACCTTCCTCTTGGCCTCCCCGGCCTCCAACACTGTGAGAAATAAATGTCTCTTGTTCCAGCCACTCGGTCTTTGGGATCTGGTTACATCAGCCCGAGCTAAGACAGAAACATAAGAAGAACACTAAAAAGCCCAGATTGGCTCACGTTGCCGTGTCTAAAATGGCTTGAGTACTTTGGGGAGCAGGGGAAGGAAACAGAATGGTGTATCTCACCATCTCGGCTTCTGAAACCCCCAGGCGTTCCTTCTTATCGCAGGAAACGGCGGGAGGGGATCAAGGGCCCGACCTGGCAGGCCCGGCTGGGTGAGCACCTGCCGAGGTGGCCCGCGTGCCAGGCCCAGGACGGCGGAGCTGAGTCAGAGGCCGCTGCCCGGCGGGCCGGCTGCGGGGCACCTGGCGGGCGGCAGCTTCAGCTCTCGGCGAAAAGGCATCACAAGGGCCGCTCATGTTCCCCTTGGAAGTTGGGGCTCATCAACCCGCTGCCCGAGTCCGCTGAGAAGCGGGAGCTCTCCCGGGGAAACCCAAGAGCCGTCCGAGCCCCCCCCCCCCCCCCCCCCCCCCGTTTTCCACTCCTGCGTCACCGCGGCCGGGGGAAAGCCGAGAGTGGGGAGGAAGGAAATTCCCCGGGTGCCAACGGTGTGACAGCGTGTTTCCTCCGGTCACGAAAGGGCTGCAACTTGCTGGGGGGACTCGAGAAGCCGTGAAACGGTGCGGGGAGAGGAAGGTCGCCTCGCCCACCGCTCGTGGTGATGGTTTAAGATTCACAGGCTAAGAAACAAAATCACGTCTCTTCACAAGCTGGCTTTTGTATTTCAGCTCTTTTCAGACCCCCACCTGCCAGAACCGCGGGGTCTCTCTCCTCCTGTCCCAGCAGGCTCCCCGGGACATGCTGCCCTTACTCAGAGGAGCCCCCCGGGCCCTCCGAGGGCCTTACTTTACGGGGCATGGCTCCCTCTTCCCACCCCTCCCCTCCCGCTGTACCTAAATATTCAAGACCAAGTTTGAGTGATGCTTCCACAGAAGCTTCCCCCGTTCCTTTCTGCACCCTGGAGCCCTGTATTCCCTGCGCTGTCAACAGTGTGTCCTATGCGCTGCACCGTGTTGGTGTTTAGTCGTGCGGATACGTGCCCTTTAGGGAGCAGAGGGACACTCAGCTGTATGGTCCGCAACTGACATCACACCCGCGGCATCATCCTCTGTCCCACTAAGTGTGTCAGAGGCTCAGAGAGGCCTGGGCCGCTGCCAGCTGCAGGGGTCTCCAGCCGTAACTACATTTATTTACGTACTTATCTATTTATGTTTAAGGTTTATTTATTTCGAGAAAGAGAAAGAGAGAGTGTGTGTGTGTGTGAGCGGGGGAGGGACAGAGCGAGAGAGAGAGAGAACCCCAGGCAGGCTCCACGCTGCCCGCGCCAGAGCTCCATGCTGGGCTCCAACTCAAGAACCGCGAGATCGCGACCTGAGCCGAAATCAAGGGTCGGAAGTTTCACCTGGCTGAACCACCCAGGGGTTTCCGTAACTAATTTTCAATGAAGATACGTGCAGAGGCATTTGATTTTTTTTAAAAACATTCCCCCAATATTTTTCTAGGTTTTTGGTCTCTAAACATGCACTGGTTACTGTAGAAAATGTAGCTTTGGGGTCATGTCAGAATTGCTGTCAGATCCAGGACCCAATTCAAACGCCGAGGCGTTAATAAATATAACCTCTGTGTGTGCCATGTGTGTAGGTGTGTGCACAGACCCACAGACGCACAGACACATGCTATCGTGACACAGCTGTGGCTCACTGCAGGATCAAGTGAGTCCCCTCCATACACGGCAAGTGGGGCAGATCTCTCACCAGAGCCTGCGGAGGAGGGGTATCTCTAGTCTCACCCAACGCGAGCATTCTGATGAATCTCCAGTGAATTTCACAAACTTCCACTTTTAGCCTCCTTTATTCTCCACTTGCCAGCTGAGTTTATTCCTGTACCTGATCTGCTGCACCAAGGTTCTGGATGAAAAGAAATACTGGTGTATGTTCTCCTGAGGTTGTTCCCTCTTATGGGAGAAAGACCATCGCATCCTTCACAATGCTTCATTTTAGGACCGCAGGAGACCCCACTAGACCTGTCTGTATTGCAAGAGCTTGTCAACCACGCTCAAAGATGCACCCCTGTGTTTGCAAGACCTATGCAGCCTGAACAGGCTAGGTTTTATTTTTTTTTTTAATGTTTATTCATTTTTGAGAGAGAGAGAGAGAGAGAGAATGAGCAGGGGAGGGGCGGAGAGAGAGGGGGGCAGAGGAGCCGAAGCAGGCTGTATGTGGACAGCAGCGAGCCCGACGCGGGGCTCAAACTCACGAACTATGAGATCATGGCCTGAGCTAAAGTCAGATGCTCAACCCACTGAGTCATCTGGGCACCCCCTGAACAGTTGATGCCAACTCCCCTGCAGAATTCAGGAGCAGAGGCTTGTCTGGCGATGGGAACTGCCAGAGAGACCATACCTTTGAAAAAACCCACTTTTAGAATCTTGCCTTTACCAAATTTGAGGCAGGGCCTATTCTTAAGATTCTAAAAACAAGTTATTGTGTGATACTAAAAATTATAAAGACGTGCCACCCCCTTGCGGACTTGAAAGCATTGTGGACAATCAGCACATTGATGGAGGTGTGGGCTATGTGGATTCAGAAGAATCCAACTGGATTCAAGAGTCCCTTCATATCCTGAAGTCCTAATTTCCTAGTCCTAATTTGAACTCTGCTCTCCTACTAACTAGCCATGTGGCCTTAGGCAAAATCACCTCCCATCTCTGAACCTCTGTTTCCCCTTTTGCAAAACGAGGCTGGTGATAATACTTGTTTGATGTGTGAGACACACATGGGACAATAAACATGCAAGTACTTTACAGTTTAAATGTCAGTTACTTAATAGTAGCCCACGTATCACTGTCCCACTGTAGTGATTCTTCGACATGATTGTGCATCAGAATCCCCAGAGGGCTTGTTAAAATTCAAGACTGCTGGGCCTTACTTCTGGAGATTCTGATTCAGCAGGTCTGGTTGGTGCCTGAGAATTCGCCTTTCTAGCGAGTTCTCAGGTGATGCTGTAGCTGCTTGGTCTGGGGACCACACCTCGAGAACCACTGTTTTACCGCATTCCCGGCCATTTTCCTTCTTACCGCATTATGAATTCCTTAAAGCATAACCTCAGCTTGTTGTGATGTCGATAGAGCTTTGGGTCAGCTGGAATTTCGGCCAAGAACACTTGGGCTACTTCCAGTGGTCCCTGATGGGAAAAGTAACAAAACAATAGGACACTGGAATGAAAATTGAATTACTTGGGAGAAAATCTTGGAGCGACTCCTCCGTTTGAGCAATGAATTCTGTGGTCAGTTTGATCACAATCAAAACAAAAAAAACAGCAAGGGAGGTCTTGAACTTCTCAGGAAACCTTGATTTCTTAGGAGTCTGGAGTTTTAGGAGAATAGGTTAGGAGACATGTATTTTCTTAATCAAAGCTGCTAATAATAGGATCTTCATGTGTAAAGGTAACACCTCACGGGGGATGTGCTTCGAGTTCTTTTTCTAAAAATGGGGGTTGTCCTGATCCATCCATTCACCTTCACTTCTCCAGCTGCCCTGGTGGTGAGCACCATTTTGTGTATTTGGTGGCTTGAGTCAGAGATGGGCACAGTAGTACATATGTAGTTCATGGTCACGGGCTTATAAGGCCTTCCATTTTCATCAAAGGATCAGGACTTAAAGCAAAGACTTCCTAATTGTTTTCTGATTTTGGCAATATAATAGTCATTTCTCCTCTGGGCTATTTCTGCTCCCTCGATAGTATCCGGGTACGGTTTTTGCAGGGAAGTCCGGCTGCACTGAGTGAGGAAAAACTCACGATATTCAGTGAGCTTTTGAGTGGAGGTGTAGACGAGAGCAGATATGGATCTGAAATTAAGGATGCTTACCGGACAGAAAGTATGAAGCTAGCACCTCCCTGCATCCGAGACTGGTTGAGTTGCATGCTTAGTTTGGGAGTGAGGATTCTAATGGGTTTGAGAACATCTGGCTTGGTCTGAATGGGCACGGGAAGCCTGGTCCCTGGTCACGGTGGTTGACAAGGCCTCTGGCATGCTGGGCTCATCTGGTGACTGACCCAGGGGCTGCATGGTCCCGACCCTTCCCCGTCTCTCCTGCAGACATCCTTCGGTTGGTCTCAAGCTCTGTAACAGCTCTGCCTCCATTGGGCATGACTCAGCTCTCTGCAACAGGACCCCAGATCTGGAGCATACCGCCAGGTCTGGCCTCAAAGTGAAGACTTCTCTTCAACGTGGCCCGCTCATGTCTGGGACTTCTCTTCTACGGGGGGTTGTTACATGAAGCAGAAGGGGCCCCCTCAAAGTGTTCTAAGCCTCGTACGTGGCGGCTCTAAGTTTAGGGGTACCATTTATGCGTGGATCGGCCTCCTCATCAACCTCAGGAAGGGAGGGTGTAGACATATAGCGAAAACCAAAATAACGAGGAGCAGAGGAGTGGCGGCCAGCTGGTTTTGCTCACCTGGTTCACAGTAGCTCCGACAGAGCCCTGCAGCACCATCTGGAGCATCTTGGCATCGGGGGGCTCCTGGTTAATGGCAACCGCTAACTGGAGGGTCTTCTTCTTCATGTCTTCAATGGCAACTTCAATTGGCGTCAAAACAAACTGAACATAAGACACAAGCGTAGGGAAGTCACCGTCTGGTCTCGTAAGCCACGGACGAACCTGGGGCTACGATAGACCTGGATCTGAAGAAGCTGGTTAAGGAGCCTTTCGGAGTAAGTCAAAATTATCTGGGTGGGTGAAGAGGTAGGCGAGGCCCAACAGTTCTGGAACACTGCCTGTGTTCCAGGGACTTGGCATACATTTCTCGCTGACTACTTTAAACAGCCTCTGCATTCTGTCCATTTTACAGCAAAGGGGGGGATTTGTAAAGTGAAGTAAGTGCCACAGAATGACACAGGTCCTGAGGAGGGAGCTCAGAATTTAAGTGCAATGATGTCTGCATTCAAAATCCATGTTCTTGCTATGCTTTTCAGTTTTCTTCCCCATTATTGAACAAGTTACTTGGTTTATATTTGGAAAAGGTATCAGAAGCACCGTCCTTAAAAGATTTTTTTTTCCCCCGCCATAATACATGATTTTGGCATTATTTATGTCTTGTCCAACTCACTCTGAAGGTGAATTCCTAGTCAGTAGAATCCTCTTAAGGGTCAATCTCCTAGTTGCCAAGTTCTGTGGGTTTGGGGTAGGGTCCTTCCTGAAAGTCACAGGGCCACCCTGTCCTCCCTTCATATCCTGAAGTCCTAATTTCCTAGTACCTCAGAATGTGACCTTATCTGAGACAGAGTCTTTATAGAGGTAATCAAGTTTAAGAGAGGTCATAAGGGTGCCCTATATGACAAGTGTCCCCACAAGAAGAGGCAACTTGGACGCAGAGATACACATAGAAGGGGAGGATATAAAGACACAAGGAGAAGACAGTCGTGTACTAGTCAAGGAGAGAGGCCCAGAATGCATCCTTCCCCTCACAGCCCTTGGAAGGAATCAATTCTGCCAACATCTTGATTTGGACGCTGGCCTCCAGAACTGTGAGACCGTACATTTCCGGTTCACGGTCCTTTGTCACAACAGTCCTAGCAATCTAACACACTGAGGTTCTCAAGGAGCTAGCAACGGCCAAGGTAAAGCTGTGAGGACTCTTACTGGGACCATGAGTTTATTCGTGTGCTAGGCCTCCCTGCCCTCATGTTCAAAAGTCCAAAACAATAAGAAATAGAACAGATGCCTTCTAGACCAACCTCCTCTTAACCAAGTCACTCATTCAGGACTTCCCTCACCTCCCGCTCTCTGATGTGGTTGCTGAACACCCTAGCCGGTGGGCAGTGAGCTCAGACACTTCTGCTCCTGCCCGATGAGGTATTTGTTCATCAAAGTTCACCTCTGTGTGTTCACCCACTTGATGATGCCTGTTATGCTCGTTATTTTAATGACCTAATCTAATTAAATAATGCATAAGCCGATGAACTGTGGGTGTGGAAAGAAACAGAATTGTTTCTCTGAAAACCAAGCCGTATGCTGGGGCAGGGCATCATGAAAGTGAGTTGCTATAAAGATTCCTGTCATATTAGGTGTGTGTGAGACAACTGTAAAAGGCCAGGGGCGAAAAAGTCATGAAAATCCAGAAGGACTCTGCCCTCGTATTGTTTAGCAAGTATCTCTAAGCTCCCCCTCTGCTTTATAGAAATGAAAACTGAAAATCATGCACAGCGCATTACGGGTGGGGTTTATACAAGAGACACAGGTGAATTGTCATCGGCCAACCCCAAACCACAGGGAAGGCTGGGGCCCTATAAAAACTGAATGGCAAATAAATGTACACTTAGGTATTTTTAAGTAAAATAAAATGCGTACCCTATGCCTAATTTTGAGACACCTTCTTGATCAGTCCTATCACAAGGGATTCAAAGTCTTCTGTACATAGAACCAGGGAAGGGAAAGGGGTCCTCGCTGTCAGTATGTAAACAAGGAAACTGAAGGGAAATGAGGGTCTTGGGCAAAGCCACGGGGGGGAATGTGGGACTCGAAGTCAGTTGGTCTCCTCCTCTACCTCGCACGGGGCCCTTCTTCCAGCTCACCACCAACTCATGGGGCTACTCGCATGCTGTTCCGTCTCTAACAATTAATAACCCTCCAAATACGTAAAGCCTCCAAATACGTAAAAATTCAAATATTTAACATTTCAGTGTATATTTCATATAAACATGTCATGAAGAGACACATGTTAAATACTATAGTCATGTCATTATATTTATATTAAAGATATAAATCCAACCTAGAAAATACTGCAATATAAAGTGGTGCTATGAAACATGTAGCTGCCTACATGGGATTCCCTGGGGCCATGACTGTCAGAGCGCGACCCACCACCGTGATATCTCAAGCATGTCCCGTTTTGGGTTCTCACTCCAGTCTACCACGAAGGAGCACGGAGGAGGGGTATGTGTCACCCTGGGAGAGAGACTCATGCATTTAGTGGTGACCTCAGTCCGGGGGCCATTACCTCTTCCTTCTGGATGACGCCGATCCTGGTCTTGATGTAGGGGAAGGCGTGCATGGTGGTCAGGATGGTGTTCCTCCGGTATTGCTCGTGGAGCTCTCCCCGAGGCCGCCCCTCCAAGGTGAAGGGCGTGGTGTACATGAACCTTCGCAGATTGAAATTCTTCTCAAAGTAGGTGACCCTGTCTTTCATCTCATACTCATCAAAGTAGGGCTCCACAAAAGTGATTTGTATGTAGGCCTGGAGGGGAAAAGGTGGGGGAAGGAGGAGATGAGCTCGGTTGCAAACCACCCAGGATGCACCGGGGAGGCATGCCAGAACACAGCGCGGCTGCACCACCCCTGTGCGTGCACAAAAGCCACAGCAGCTGAGAGAGCCGGGTCAGACGTCAGCCGCCAGGCGTCAGCCATCCCTGCTCTGCGCCCCCAGGGACGGGAGGGAGTGTGAGAAGGACGGGGCAGCGTGCCTGTGTGAGGTCAGATCCACAAGCTGCCCCTCCAAGCAGAGCTACCTCATCTCCCTGAAACCTGGTATGCAAGTTCGCAAACAGACAAGTTTTCCTTTTCGGCACAACTGTGACCACTGTTCACTTAGGAGAATGGCCACACGAAAGGAAACGGACAATACGGAGCATCGCCAAGGATGGAGAGGAGCTGGGACTCTCGTATACGGATGGTGGGAATGTAAAATGGTACCGCCCTTCTGAAGGAGGGCGGTGGTTTCTTACCCAGAGAGAAGACACTGACCATACGACCTAGGAATCCCACTCTGATGTGTGCACCCAAGAGAAATGAAAACTTACGTGCACACTGTCTAGAGCAGACTTCATAACGGACAAGACTGGAAACAACCCAAATGTCCCTCCCGTGGAGAATGGGGAAACAGGAAGCGGTACATCCATCCATCCAACAGAAGACCGCTCAGCAATAGGGGCGCCTGGGTGGCTCGGTTGGTTAAGCGTCTGACTTCGGCTCAGGTCACGATCTCGTGGTTCATGGGTACAAGCCCCGCGTCAGGCTCTGTGTGGACAGCTCGGAGCCTGGAGCCTGCTTTAGATTCTGTGTCTCCCTCTCCTCTGCCCCTCCCCCGCTCATGCGCTGTCTCTCTCGGTCTCAAAAATGAATAAGCATTAAAAAAATGAAAAATAGGGGCGCCTGGGTGGCTCAGTCAGTAAAGCGTCCGACTTCAGCTCAGGTCATGATCTCACGGTCCGTGAGTTCAAGGCCCGCGTCGGGCTCTGTGCGGACAGCTCAGAGCCTGGAGCCTGCTTTGGATTCCGTGTCTCCCTCTCTCTCTGCCCCTCCCCCACTTGCACTCTGTCTCTGTCTCTGAAAAATGAATAAACGTTAAAAAATTGTTTTAAAAAATGAAAAATAAAAGTAAACATTAAAAAAATGAAAAAAAAAAAAAAGAGTACCACTCAGCAATACAAAGGAGCAAACTGCCACAACATGGATGAATCCCAAATGCATCATGTGAAATGACAGCAGCCACACCCAAAGGTCTGTATGGGTCCACTTGTATAGGTTTCCATTTAAGTGACATCCTGGAAAAGGCCAAACTACAGAGACAGACTGCCGATCAATGACTGTCAGGGGGCTAAAGGTAGAAAGAAGGGGCGTGGGGGAATATTTTGGGGTGATGGAACTTTTCTTTGTGGTGGTGGTTACATGTGTTTGTCAAAACTCATAGAACTAAACGCCAGGAAGGTGAGTTTCACCACATGTACCTCATTTTAAAATTCGCACGCACGTGCACATCTGCACATACACTAAAGAAGGGCATTTATTAAGAAAGAAGGCCTCTTAGGGGCGCCTGGGTGGCTTAGTTGGTTCAGTATTCGACTCTTGATTTGGGCTCAGGTCATGATCCCACGGTCATGGGCTCAAGCCCTCATTAGGCTCTGTGCTAACTGTGGAGCCCGCTTGAGATTCTCTCCTTCTCCCTCTGCCCTTCTCGCCTGCTTGCGCATGCTCTCTGTCTCTCTCCATAAGAAAGAAAGGAAGAACAAAAGAATGAAAAAAAAGAAAGAAAGCCTCTTCAGAAAAAAAAAAAAAAAGAATGACAATGACCATAGATCCCATAACACCCGCCCACTGAAATGGATGGAAGACATAATTGACCTCAGACTGTAAATCGCCATTTAGTGTGATGAAGTCCGGCGGTTATTCTGGGGTCAGCTTCTCATCTAGAACTCTCATAACCTGCCGTGGGCATTTGAAAAGAGGGGAACAGCGCACCCTGCATCAGGGACATCGCTGGCGATTCTACGCAGCGCGTGCTATGGGCATCCATCTTCCAAGGACCTCCGACACTTCTAAGCTTAGCTCAGCTCTTACCACACTTATTACTACAGGCCTGGACTAGGGAAGGTGTCTGAAGTGAGCAAGTCTTCTGAAATATGTAGAAAAACAAACTCTTAACATTTGGTCAATTCCTCCCTCCTTGCATCATCTCCTGAGTGTCCTGGAGGACAGAAGCGAGGGAAGGGTTTGGACTCTAACTTCGCAGGCCTGCCAGATGGCAAACACTCCTCTGTCCCCCAGCGTGTAATAAATGCCTTGAACTTGCATTATTCCCAGCAGCTTAGACAGCCTCGTGGACATATCTGTCTAAGAGGTGGGCTGTGTAGGAAGACAGCACCCAGTAATGCAGTAAGGAATGCAGCTTGTCTTTGTCTGCCTTTCCAGGCACAGTTTCCCAAACCCTTGGAATTTCCTGAGAGATAGGAGTATCTTTGTTATTCTAATGAGGTGACTCAAGCTTGGTGGGTCCCAGGATGGGGGCAACTCACCCAAAAGACCAATCATGTGATTAGAGGGTTGGGACTTTGGGCTGACTTTGGTCTCTCCCAGGGAGGGGAGGTGGGGGCTGGAGACTTAAGTAATAAGGCCCACGAGTTAACCGATCATGCACGGACATTAAACTCTGGACACCGAGGCTCCATGGAGCTTCCTGACAGGTGGACGTATTGAGCTGCTGGGAGGGGGGGACACGCCTAGATTCCACAAGAAAGGTGCACGGAAGCCCTGGGGTCTGTCCCAGACTTTGCCTTATGTGTACCCTTTATCATAAAACTGTAATTGTCTTTTTTAAAAATTTTTTTAACGCTTATTTTTGAGAGAGAGACAGAGCATGAGTGGGGGAGGAGCAGAGAGAGAGGGAGACAGAATCCAAAGCAGGCTCCAGGCTTTGAGCCGTCAGCACAGGGCCCGATGTGGGGCTCGAACCCATGCCCCGTGAGATCATGACCTGAGCTGAAGTCAGACGCTTAACCCACGGAGCCACCCAGATGCCCCTAAAACTGTAATTGTCTTAAGGCACTTTCCCGAATTCTGTGAGTTATTCTAGTGGATTACCTAATCCGAGGGCTGCCATAGGAACCCCCACGTTTACAAGCCCTTTGGTCAGAAGTGCAGGTGGCCTGAGGCTAGTGTCAGAAGAGCCTGCAACTTGTGGAGGGTGACGCTAGCTCCCGGTGGAGAAAGTCCAACTGCACGCGGCACACCCAGCTGGGGGTGGGACAGAATACACCCTCGTGTGAAAAGTGAGGACACTGAGGCCCGAGCCCTTCCATCATTCCCCCAACCGCACAGGGGCCCTACACGGGGCTGGAAGAAATTCCCGCAGCCTAAAGAAGGGGGCCACTACGTGGCAGTGAGCAGTGTGCATCGTTTCGGTATGTCTGAAGGTGAGAGTGTAAAGTTTGGAGAGAAAGGCAATAAAGGGCAATGATGAAGAGGATGGGTTTGAGGATGACAGACTCTGAGCTTGAGTGTTGGCTTTGACACTTGCGTGATCCTGGAATGCCACTTACTCATTTTGTACGTCAGTTTTCTCCTCTGTAAAATAGGAATAACAACACCTACTTCAAAGGGCTCTCGGAGGATGAAATGAAATGAAGTAAAGAAAGGGCCTGATGGAGCGCCAGGAACACAGTTGACGTTTAATTAATGGTAGCTCTTATTCTGGTTCCTGCCTTTGAGTACGGTTTCTTTATGATCTAACCATTTAATTGCTGAACCCTAGACAAAAAAGTATGGCTGCACTTAAGTGACTTGGAGAGCCCAGAGAGAGGTCATTTTATGTTCCTGGCATAAGAACAAAGAGAATCAGAGCCCGAGGGTTACTTTTTGTAAATTTCCCCGTACCTTGTTAGGATCCAACTTGGTTTTATCCACTGGAGCAGAGTCTTTTATCACTTCCACAAATTCTGCACCAAAACACTGACCATAAAATCCCTAGGCAAGAAGAACCAACAGATTATAAAGGTGACCTAAATGTAATGCAAGTCTTTGAGTCTCAGAAGTTTGGAATAAGTGTAAGGAAGAATTTGCTCATTGATTATTGGAAGTTCTTCTGAACGAATGAGGCAGGTTCAGCATTTCTGGAGACAAAAATAAAAATATAAGGAAGTACAGCATGGCACACTGACATAGGCTTCCTTATAATAAGTATGCTTGAGGTGTGATTCAACCAATGTCATCGTATTTCCTGAGAAGCTTCAGGGGAATGGCACAATTTCCTTCTTGCCTTTTGTATCCCAGGAACTTGGAGGTCCCCGGGCTTCCCAGAATGTGACAAACCATACTCCACAAGAAGACAAAATACATAGTTCTAGTTCTATGTTGAAGAAACATATTAGGGAACCAAGTGGCCTGGGGTCAATTGCTAGTTTTCCTTCTCATGAGCTGAATGACTTTGGACAAGTTACCCAACCACTCTGGGCCGTGGTTCCTTTGAGTCAAGTAGGGACTGAAGTCTCTTGTCTTATTTGTCATGGATTGATAGCGTAAGGGACAATTTGGCAATTAAAGTGTTTTAAATTTTACGGTCACGAAAAAGAGTAAATTCAAAGCAATGGCAAGAAGGCATGAGGAAATGAATCTTGAGCTAATTGTAAGCAGTTCAGGGAACTCACTTACTCAGCCTGAGAGGGTTTGGTTTGACAGGCACCTCTTGACTTTCCTCCTGAGTTCTAAGTGCTTGGCCCTTTCAATGTCTGCTTTTCTCACTTTTCCCTGGGCTGTTTTATTTTTTCTCCATCCGTTCCTCCAGGAACATGCTTTGGTTTTTTTCTGCTACATTATAGATCAAATGTAAACAGCAGGTTTGGGCTTCCAGCCTATGAGGTTAGAGAGTGACTCTGAAAATCCATAGAGGAGGGCTCCTTGGATCAGCTCAGCAGGAAGAGGGCTACCGGAGTATCTCTGTGTTAGAAGTGGGATGTGTCGTCCTGTGATACCGAAAGGATGGCCATAACATTTTCTAAGGATAACTCAGTAATCTGGCTAGATTCAAAGTCAAGGTAATCATCTTTTTTTTTTTATTTTTTATTTTTATTTTTTTTTATTTAAAAAAATTTTTTTTTCAACTTTTTTTTATTTATTTTTGGGACAGAGAGAGACAGAGCATGAACGGGGGAGGGGCAGAGAGAGAGGGAGACACAGAATCGGAAACAGGTTCCAGGCTCTGAGCCATCAGCCCAGAGCCTGACATGGGGCTCGAACCCACGGACCGCGAGATCGTGACCTGGCTGAAGTCGGACGCTTAACCGACTGCGCCACCCAGGCGCCCCCAAGGTAATCATCTTCAAACTGAGGGGCACCTGGGTGGCTCAGTCAGTTGAGCACCTGACTTTGGCTCAGGTCATGATCTCACCGCTCACGAGTTCGAGCCCCGTGTCAGGCTCTGTGCGGAAAGCTCAGAGCCTAGAGCCTGCTTCCAGGTCTGTGTCCCCTTTCTCTCTGCCCCTGTCCCACTCATGCTCTGTTTCTTTCTCTCAAAAATAAATAAACATTAAAAAAATAAAAAATAAAAAAACCTTCAAACCGAAAAACTATTACTAAAATTTCAAAAGAATTATAAGAAAGCACGTGACAACAAGTGGCTTTTAGAGAGTCTTGAAAATAAATAATCACCATATAAATTTATAAACTTTGATAAACATACACAGAATCTTAGGGAAAATTTATCCAAATCCTGCTTTACCTTATGACCTCACCTAATACCTTCATATTATAAATGCAATGTGGAAAAGTTTTATACAGATCAACGATGAATCCATAACTCTTTTTTTTTGTAATAAAAAAACTTGCTTTTGTGAAGTATATAATATCCAGCACTTTTCTTACCTCTAGTCTGTGAGAAATCTCAGGTAGCTTGGTAATTGCAGGCTCTTTGTAAACGAATTCCTGCTCATCTAAATCCCCAAATTTGGATCCATAGAAACCAACTCGGAAGTAGGTTCCAAACATTCTCTTATGACCCTAACGAGCAAAATAAGAAAGCCTCGTTTTAGCTAGGAAATTCTCGAAGATCTACTGGTTTGGAAAGGGCAGGAGTCTTTCACTGTTGTGTTACAAAGCATTTTATTCCTATGGCTAACACAAACCAAAATCACTCCTTTAAAAAAAAAATGTAATGTTTATGGAATAAACTTTGGAAATAATAACAATCAAAATGCCACAAAAGATTTCTAGGACTTATTTTAAGTGAATTTAAAGGATTCTCACGTTTCCTGGTTGTAAAGTAATTCAAGATGCTTTCTTTCACAGTCTGCACTCTGGTCCTCTATTACCAGGCCCTCTCCATTTAGTAGGTGAGAGCTACAGTAATGATGTGCTCCAGGCCAATCCCTCCCTACAGAGGAAGCAAGGCTAAGCATCTCTGGGACAGGGTCACCTGCTGCCAGGTAACAGGACCCACTGGCCAGGGTCCCCAACTACCTTGCTAATGATGCTGTCAAAAGCCTTCTGTAGCTTGTCGTGTGTGGAGGTCAGCTTCCGGAAGTCTCTATGTGCTTCCAGGATGGGAATGACCAGCTTGTAGACCTCGTTAACTGTCTCGTACAGTCCTCCCTTGGAAAGAGAAGAAGAAGAGGAAAAAAAGAATTTAATCCCTTGGCAAGTTAAGAAGAACATTCAGAGTTCAGTAAGTGCTGGAGAACGGATTACTAATTGGCACCACGATGTTTTAAGAGCAGGAGTGATGTCTGAGCTTCTCTGGAATGGCTGGAGCGCTCACACTGAACTAGACACATGCTAAATGGTCCTTTACGATGATGTTAAGTGGGAAAAAGGGTTTTCAAGGGATAAAAACAGACAGGAGATTGGCTGCAGGGAACAGTAACTATTCAGGAAGACAGCTTCAGCATGTTTAAATGTCATCAGGGGTCACTCTGTAGCCCAATGTTCAACGCATGCCTGAAAGGAGTTGGTAGGGTTCTAACTAGTTCACTTTCTTGCATTTTAAGAATAAAACAGAAGTATACTGCACTTTCTCTGAATCCTGAAATGGAAAGCAGAAAAAAGAAAAGATAGTAAAACAATAATTAACAATAATTAAAATACATAGAGGGCGTAGGGTAGGAAACTTAGAAATGAAAGCAGAAAAGAAAGAAAAATATAAAGGTAAACATAAAATTGGATCAGCGAAACACAGTGATGTATTAGATATTTACAGGGCTTAAAAACTGGGGGCAGTGAGGGATTATCAAAATAAAAATGGGCAAGAGACTTTCTTCCCTGCCCTGAATCTCACGGACTCAATCTACCTATTTTTTCTCTTATTAGGGGTGGTTAGACCCAGACTAGGGGAATGGGGGGAGTCTCAGTGGTGTGGGCCCCCACAATTCTCCGAGCTGGTCCTGGTTTGTGACAAACTTGAGGATCACCCAGTTGTCAGGAAGGAAGATGGTCGACCTATTCCTTCCCTCTCTTCCCAGAGGCTCTGCCCCCATGTTTGTCTCCATGAGAGGGAAAACGAGGGGGTGAGAACACACCTCGTCATTTGCGGTGTAACCCTGGGCGAGTCATCTCACCTCTCTGCGGCCTAACCTCCACCCTGTTAAAATGGAAATAATGCAGAGATGCTGTTGCCCAGGCAAAGAGCCTACCATGAGGACCGGAATACCGCAGCGATGAAAGCTTTCTCAGCTCCCTGGAGAGCTGATGCAATTTGCATACGTCAAAGTCATGGGGGGGGGCACCCCGCCCCCTGAGCATCCCAGCACCAGGCGCGCCTGGCTCGGTGGTAAGGCTGCATCCCACGAGGCGCTCGGTCCGCAGGGAGGCCCCGGGGTCTCTGTAGGCACTGACCGTGCTGAACAGCTCAGCCGCATGCTCCAGGAGGCCCACCAGGCCGCTCTCGGTGAAGTACCGGCCCGAGCACACGCCGTCCTCGTCAGGGGACAAGGTGTCATCAGAGACCGCAGACTCCTCCAGCACGTTGGAAGAAATATTCTGAAAGAGATCGCACTATAAGCCCGGAGAACGGGGGAGCCACGCTAAGGAGAGGTACCACAGGGACCCAAGAGGCAGCAACGAGGCAGCCCACGTTCAAAGATCCTCACCCAGCCTGTGATTTTACAAGGTCTGTAATTCTACCCAGAGGAGGCTCTGGCTGCCATTCATCTCGAAAGTACACTGAGCAACTGGTCTTCGAAACTTACAGTCATCTTTTCTTTTTAACCATCAGGATGTACGTAAAGGACACGTACCTCGACGTAACAATGGTTGAGTTACTTTTGTGAAACGACCCGATGGGACACCCAGCAGGGGTCATGTTTTTTTTTTTTTTAATTTATTTGTTTTGCAAAAGAGCATGAGCCAGGGAGCAGCGGAGGGGCAGAGAGCGAGGAAGAGAGAGAATCCCAAGCACTCTCCACGTTGTCAGCACAGAGACTCAAACTCACAAACTGGGAGATCATGACCTGAGCTGAAATCAAGAGTCAGATGCTTAACTGACTGAAGCACCCAGACATCCTGGGGTCATGGCTTTTAAAAGGCAAAGGCCAGGGGTGTCTGGGTGGCCCAGTCGGTTAGGCGCCCAGCTCTTGGTTGTGACTCAGGTCATGATCTCATGGTTTGAGGGACTGGGCCCCGTGCTGACGGCATGGAGCCTGCTTGGGATTCTCTCTCTCTCTCTCTCTCTCTCTCTCTCTCTCCCTCTCCCTCTCCCTCTCCCTCTCTTGCCCCAAAATAAATAAACATTAAAAAAAAATAAAAGCAAAGGCCAATTAACAGTTAGCTAGACTCCTTGTTTCCATAGCCAGGTGAACCTCTGGAGTATAATGCTACTGACTTGACTTTCAGGCGAACCGTCCTATAACAGCAAGTGAGAACGTCCTCTCTGTGGACGTGTTTATGGCAATGCAGAAGTTACCATTGTTTTCGCTCATTTTGTTCCTATACACAGCTTTCCCTTTACACAAACCATAGAGTTTAAAGTCTCCAGCAGGGAGTACAGTAACCAGGGCCAGGGCCAGCGTGAACCAAGCGAAAAAACCAAGAGCACAAAATTCAGGGAGGCACTCACTCTCAGGGTCCTGTAAGTAATGACTCTGAACCCGTGTGACTCTAAAAGTGAGTGCTTCCTTGCCCCGCGTCGGGCTCTGGGCTGATGGCTCAGAGCCTGGAGCCTGTTTCCGATTCTGTGTCTCCCTCTCTCTCTGCCCCTCCCCCGTTCATGCTCTGTCTCTCTCTGTCCCAAAAATAAATAAATGTTGAAAAAAAAAATTAAAAAAAAAAAAAAAAGGGGCGCCTGGGTGGCGCAGTCGGTTAAGCGTCCGACTTCAGCCAGGTCACGATCTCGCGGTCCGGGAGTTCGAGCCCCGCGTCGGGCTCTGGGCTGATGGCTCAGAGCCTGGAGCCTGTTTCCGATTCTGTGTCTCCCTCTCTCTCTGCCCCTCCCCCGTTCATGCTCTGTCTCTCTCTGTCCCAAAAATAAATAAATGTTGAAAAAAAAAAAAATTAAAAGTGAGTGCTTCCTTAAATTCTGATCCTTGTGTGCGTCTCTGGCCTCAGCCCCTCTCTGGTCCTTGCGGTGACTCTCACTCTTGACATCTTAAGAGTCGTTTTTTTCAACCTCACAGCTGTGGAAGAAATGCACATAGAGCGTAAAAGACTTGGGAAATCCTCCCAGCTTAGAGATTGCAAACAGGTAGCACACATGCCACTCTTTTCTATTCCTACACTCATAGCAGGCATAACTAATCAATTATAGCACCACTGAACTGTGGTTCAATGGGTTTGAACTGCATGGGCCCACTTACACGCATTAAAAAATATATATTCGAAAAATTTTTGAGATTTGCAACAATTTGAAAAGACTCACGAACCATGTGGCTTAGAGATACCAAGAAGAAAGTAAGGAAAAATTAGGTATTATTGTAAGGATACAATATATTATAAATATAGCATACAAAATACATATTAATCGACTGTTTTTGTTACCAGTAAGGTGTCTGCTCAACAGGGGGCTATTAGTAGTTAAGTTTAGGGGGAGTGAAAGTTACATGTGGATTTTTGACTATCTGGGGGGTACCCCATGTTGTTCAAGGGTCAACTGTAGTCTCAAAATGTTTTCCAGCATAGCATTCCAGTCGGCTGCTACTAACTGACCAGAGTTGGCTTGAGAAGAAAAATCTGCCTGCCTCCTCGCCTGGCTAGCAAGATCAAGGGAATCAACCTTAGCAATCACAGAAGAGAGCTGTCATGGTCCTGTATCTTCACATCCCAGACTGTGCTGCAGTTTTAGGAATATAGGAGACTCTCAGAATCTCTTGAGCCAGTCTTTTTCCAAACCTGGTCTTTCTATTATGATGTTTCCAGATTGGAATAACAGAAGGTACAAGGGATTCCGCTACAAGAATCTAATATTAGAACTATATGCAATTTTCTACAGGGACAGGAACAGATCTGAAGTAAAGTAGCTTTATTAGCTGTAATCAGAGGAAAAGGATTCTGGCAGCCTTTCCTGGCTTGGGAATCAGGGAGGCAGAAGTAACAGCAGCATCTGAGAATGTATCCATATCTACGTTTGTGGAATAAACACTGCTCTCTGGGGCATAGAATTTCAACGATCTCAGGGCCTTGGAATTCAGTGGCCTCAAGGTTATTTTCCTCGCACAGATTTATCTATCTCCGGTTTGTAATTCTTTTCCAAAAATTCAATTCTACTGGAGAAGAACAAGGTTGAAAACTAAAGCACACAGTATTTAAAAAATCAGCTCTGGACATCTGTGGTTAACGCTGTCCTTCACCTTTCTGCAAACTAAGGAACCATACTCCTGGCGCAGCCCTCCTCTCTAGTCCAGCCAATCAGAGCTTTCCATCTCTCTAGCCATTATGATTGGTTCAGGGATGAACACGTGACCCTGTCAGAACCAATAAGATCCACGGAGCCTTTCTTGGGACCTGCTAGCCATGAACCATCTCTCTATTCTCTTGGTCTGGAACCAGGGAAGGCCTTAACCTAAATACTTCTCAGCGAGTACAGGAAACGTGTGCCCAATGAAGTCGACATAAGGAAAAGCAGAGACAGGACGCAGTGATGCCACTGAAGTTTGATGACATGGTTTGGGGCCCTCTTTCCAATTTGGCAGGTGCTGCTCACGGCTCACCTCCCTCAGGCAAGCTGATAAATTCCATTTCCACCTAAGGTCGGTCTAGGCTAGGTATTTGTCACTGGCAAGCATACGTTTCCAAAAAGATCTGGTATGTGTTCCTTGAGAGAAAGCAATTGGCTCATAGGCAGGAACACAATTTGGCTCTTCTTCCGTAGTTGAGAACACCTACCTCACCATGTTCTGTGCACCATGAGGACCTCATACTTCACAGTTCCTTCTGCCTTCCCCTTCCCGGTCCTTCTGAGCTTCTCACAATCCCCTGGTTAGGTCACATTATAAACGCTCCCAGCATCTTGTACCTCTTTATTACATTTATCATAATGGTAGTTCAATAAGGAATCGAATAAGGAATCAGTAAGGAATAAGGAATCAATAAGGAATCAAATAAGGAATCTGATGTTGCTCTCCCTGGCTAGAATGTAAAGTTCATGAAGACACAATAAATGCTCAGTATCATCTAGAAGAATAAAATGGATATGGATGTATGAGAAATAGAGCTATCTGCCCCCATGCGGAAGAAATGTGGAATTCTGTTGGTTTTAGAATAACTATTCTATCTTGCCTTGGCATAGCTTACTATAAGCACATCAACTGAATTCTAGGTGAAATTAGAATTATTAAGCTTACCAAACATGAAAGTCAATAATGAAATGCCATTAAAACTTAAGTGAACAATAGCAAATAAAATATAGTGACTGTTGGGGGGCGCCTGGGTGGCTCAGTCGTTTAAGCATCCAACTCTTGATTTCGGCTCAGGTCATAATCTCATGGTTCATGGGTTAGAGCCCTGCGTGGAGCTCTGCACTGACATTGCAGAGCCTGCTTGAGATTCTCATCCTCTCTGTCTCTCTCTCTCTCCTCTCTCTGTCAAATAAAATAAACATTAAAAAAAATAAAAAATCTATAGTAACTGTGAAAAAGGCAGAGAAGAATGTTAAGAAATAGTTCCGTTAATGAAACACGAAAGGAGGGTGATATAATTCAACATTAAGTAAAACACCTAAAGATTTTCTGGGAGCTGAAAGAGTAGCACTTATAATATTTATCCTTGATAATATCAAATGGTAAAAATGAATGTGATGAAAGGAGCAGATACCTCTAAAATGATTTTTATAGCTTTCTTCACTTTTATGTGAATGAAAATCAGATGTTATATTTTGGATAAGAATTTCCCTTTTGGCTTTTACGACAAACATTTCTGAATTGAGCATAGAGTTTATTTGCTGAGAATAAAATGCTAGAATAAATAGCATTGTTATCAAAAGCCATAAGAAAAGAGGGGTTAATAATAAGAAGCAAACAGGTGAAGAGGTGAACAGAGTTTTAGAAAATCCGAAGCTCCCAGCCCCCCAGCAACAGTTCCAGGGACTTCTTCTCGAAGCCTAGGGAAGATGTTCTGAATTGTCCTCTCCCTCTGGTTCACACAGCCATCACAGAATCGTGTTGAAGAACAATAGTGGAGAAAAGCCTTTTATAAAATCAGTCATGTAGATTCAAGCAAAGATAATACACTTGTAAATGACTGCGAGTCTGGCTTGAAAAGGGCTCTATTACTGAACTATATTGTTCATGGTTTCAAGGATAGTCATTTCTGCAAATTAGGTGTCTCTTAAAAAGGTACTCATAAAACTTTTGTTTTCTCTAAAGACCGTATTAAACTGTTCGGCAGAAGCTGTCCAAGTGACCACCGAGCGTTGTGGCCCGAGCCAACTTTCAGACCTGGTAGACCACTTTCCTTTGCTAACTATGGGTCATATTCAGATTATCCCAAGAAAGTACTGATTCAGCTCCTTTTTTCTCTTCCCGGGTCGATGTGGTTCTTCCTTGATTTGGGACTAACGTGTGGGACACTACAGACTTGGGGCATCTGATCAAATGAACGGGCCACGAGGGAAATCATTTCTCCCGTGTTTGGAAACTACTTTCACAGGTGTCCGTGTACTGCACCAACTATAAGTCTTTGAGAAAGAGCTTAAACGAGAAAAAGAGAAACTGCTGTCTCAGTGTCTTTATCTGTAAAGTGGGAGTAATAACACCTTGCCTATGTGCTGGCTTCACGGGTTGATGGGGAGGGTCAAATGTAATCATGGATCTGAGTGTTTGGGAATGTCTACGGGGCCTATCAACTCCACATTTATTGTAAACAATTAACAGATACCCCAAACGAGATGGTAAAGCGATTAGAAGAGGCAAATGTAATTTGCTAAAGCAGGGTTCTTTCATCCTTGGCACTACTGATTGATGTTTGGGGCCAGATGATTCTTTGTGGTGGGAACTGATACGCATCATAGAATGTTCGGCAGCAACCCTGGCTTATAGGTGTCAGAGGTAACCCCCAGTTGTAACAGCCAAAAATGTCTTCAGAGACTGTCAAATGCCTTCTGGGGTTGGAGGCAAGACTGCTCCCCCCAGGTGAGAACCCCTGCCCTAAAGGAAAGGCTGAACTTGTCCCCCACCTGAAAGCTGACGCTGCCCACGGGCAGGTAGCTGTGGTCCTCCAGCATGCTCAGATACTCGGCCACCAAGGCGGCCGCGTGCACCAGGCACATGGCGGCCTCCGTGTAGCACTTCTTCTTCATGTGTTTCTCTGCCATGTTCTGGAGCCAGGTCAGCCGCAGATCAGGAGATGTCTGGTAACTTTTGGCAATTCTGAGGGCATATTGGGAAGGTTTCAGGGACAGCTGGCTAATGACACTGTTTTTCTGCTGTGGATGCCACTATTTCCCCCAGGACTCCCCCCCTCCCAAGAGTTTCCCCCAACATGTTCAGAAAGTGAGAGAAAAAAACCCCAAACATTTATCAGTCCAGCTGTCTTCATTCCAGAGGTAGAGTGGGCTGGACCCCAAGAAACGGCATTTAATTGAAGTTTCATAGGGAAGAAAAAGGCCTAAAAAAAATGATGTCTATTTTAACAGATCTCTAGCAATTTCCTTCCTTTTCTTTCCTTTCTCTCAAAATAATAACAGAAGACAAAAGTACTACCCTTCTGTGACTTCACATTTATTCACAGAACACATTTATTTCTATGAGTAGTTTCTCCTGAACAAGGACCATAAAACAAAGCGTCGAACTATAAAATAAAATATGATTTCTAAATACAACTGTACACGTATGTCTAAATATAATTGGGGGGGAAACATATGGAAAATAATTCATATGACAAAAGATAGTTCTTTTCTCTCATTCTTTGGTAAGTAGAAGATACTGTTGTAAAAGATACCTCACTTTAAATTAGGGACATATTTCTAAAAACGTGTGCATGGACCAACCCACTCTGAATGATTAATTTCTACCAATTTGTATATACACTTTTGGATGTCATCCAAGAGCGTCCCCACATGGCTTATGCTAATGACACCAATGAGAACTCCATAGGAACAAACCCCAGACCCTCAAGTGACACCTTTTGGTTTTATCAGAAAAATTTACCTGTACATGAGATCCATAAGCATCTCAGGATCTTCCTGAAATTCCCTCATTTTCACCGTGTCATATAAGATGCTATTCAGATTGCAGAGAAGTTCCTCCACCTGAAAAACAGTGTATACCTCTAAATGATCCTGGCTTTGAAATCCACAGCAACAAGTGAGGGGCTGTTTTGGAAGGTCAAGGGGTAACCATAAACGTTCTCCTCTATGGGAGCCGAGCTCACAGGTGTAGGGGAGTCTAGATGGACCCTCTGCGGCCTTCATCTTTACAGGTCCGCATGATTCTGAGGCTCAGATGTGAGGTGGCGCTTGGGATCCATGAATTGGCCCTGAATCCTTATACTATCCTCCCTCTTTTTCTTTAAATGAACTTGAACTTTCGTGTGCAACCTGAAAAGCCCTAAACTGTACTCTGGAACGTCAGCGTTTTTTTTTTTTTAATTTATTATTATTAGTTTTTTATACCAAATAGGAGTCAGTTTAGGACTTCAGCTTAGGTTTCATATGTATATAATGTTATATATTAAATACATATGTACACATAATATTTACATATTTTATGTATAATATAGAGCTGTTATATAATTATATATTATATGTGTTATATAATTACATAGTACACACACACACACACACACACACACACACACACACACACGTACATATACACAAGCTTATAATCGGCTGATCCCGGACCCATGCGTGAGACAAGGCACGCTCTTCTGTCTACCTGGGTGGGGAAAAGAGTGGCCTGCATGGCTGTGTCCTCTTCTGCATAGGCCAAGATCGTCCTCAAGGATCTTCTCAGGTACTCCTCATTAAAGTCTGGTGCTTTGCCCACCAAAGATGCCAGAGACATGGTTACTTGCATCTTTACTCTGGCAAAGTTCTGCAGCAGGAAAAAGACGAGATGGGACAAATAAGAGGCACGGGGCTAGGAGATCGTGGAAGGCATTGGAGCCAGACACCAATAACTCCCCAGTGTTTCTGTCACTCCGTCTCCATCATTTCCTTTTCCCTCAATGAAATGTGAGCTATACTTTACAAGATGCATACTGTTGCTTAAATGGTTTAAATGGATACTGCTGTGACATAAATCTGTCAGCTCCCTTTAAATTTTCATCGAGGACTGGATGGCCTCCATGCTGCAAGGCAGGAAGGTGCCTGCAAAGCCGGGTCTCAAAGATGTATGCTTTTGTGCCAAGATTCTTCTTCCGGGGACTTTACATAAACTGCAGACAGGAACAGGATCTCCATGGCCACGTTTTCTGAGCTTTTGGACTCTGGATAGGCAGAGACTCTGTTTCTCCCTCCTTTCTAGCCCTATGGAAAAATACAGCTACCCGGGGAGCCCCTGAGGAATGTCCAAAATATTTCAAATGGTTATGCCTAACATATTTTGCGTGGGGGGGGGGCTGCTTTTTTTCCCCAGGGGCAAATTTATCTTTTAATATCTCTTGAGCATATTCATTAACAGGACCACAAATGTAAGTTCCCAAAGAACATACCAAAATCTAGATAAACTAAAGTAAAGGGAGACGGTTCCCCAATAAAGCCGAATTCCGATGGCTGCCAAGCTGCAATTAAAAGCCAGTGTAGATGACACTGATCATTTCAAACCCTCTTCCGCAGGTCATTCTGGCACCACTCAGCAGAATTGGGAAACCAGACAAAGGCTTCTGAATTCCTAACCTGCCTGCTGTATTTCTTTCCACAGAAGCCAACTTCTAGCCTACATACATTCATTCCTTTTTTACACTGAAACACACAGATGGAAGCCACTGCCTCATCGGTCTTCATGTTCGTTTCGGGTCACAAATTCAGCTCTGCTACCCATCTACGTCGTGGACTGTTTTCTTTCACGAGGGACACGAGTACACGGCAATCCCACCACCTCCCCCTCAACCAGGGCTTTGCACTGACTTCCTCTACTGACTCCGGGGCCCCCGGCCGGTCTGGGCTCTTACGCTGGTGGCTCCAAAGCTGAATCTCATGAGGAGGTAGAGGGTGGCACAGGCTTGGGTCCGCGTGACGTCCATGCTGCTGCTACAGTGATGTAGCACTCGCTGACACAGGTCTGCACACTGTTCCACCTCCTCCTCAAACAGCAGGTCCCCGAACTAGGAGAGACACAGGGGCCATGAGGCGTCACTCGGCACCTTCATATGCTTTCTGGGCCGGGTGCCTGTTGAAGGAGGCCGCGTCTGCCGGGACAAGCAGAAAGCCCAGAGGACCTCACGCACTGCTCCAGAAAGATAACGAGCTCCTTTAGTCAGAAGATGAATTGAAGCGACGGAGTCGACTTCAGATTTAATTAGGAACGGCACAACTAAGATCAGGGCTGCATGATTCAATGGCATCGTGTGGGCCAGGTTGCATTCGCGGGCAACGTCACAACGCTGAAGGAATTATCCTGAGTTTACGGGGCCCCCTGGAAATGACTGGCGACTAAGAAAGAGAAAATAATCCGCAGGGGAGAGCAGAGGAATTCTACTTTCTGAGTGTAAAAAAAAGGCCTGGCTCAGTGGGAAGAGCATGCCATTCTGGATCTCGGGGTCTTGAGTTCAAGCCCCACGCTGGGTGTAGAGATTACTTAAATAAATAAGTACACTTTAAAAAAAAATGGAAGAGATCCCATGAAGAAGGTACTGAGGTTTTTCCAATACAGGGGGAGAAGATAAACTGCATTAGACCATTTTAGGTAAGGAAAATCTGTATTCTTCAGGCTATGAGCAATTTATTTCTAAATCTGTCATTTTAGGACATGACATTTTGCAAGACTTACTGATGGGAGTCGTGTGTAGGATGCTAATCTCACTCAAACGCGGTATTAAAAAGGGGGGAGGTAAAAGTGCTCAATTGGTTTTGCTCTCATGTCTCCAGTGAGTGGACATGTCAAGTTTCTACAGTTTTGCCCACACTTCCAGTGTGAGAGCCACTGTTTTCTTCTCGATGGTGACTTCTCAACATTCTTAGGGGGACTTAAAACCTTTACCTCGACGTCGCTTAACGCCACACCGTGTGGGCTTTGGTGCATCTGTAGGGAGGAGTGTGAAGCTGGACGAGACTCTCCGCTCTTAATTAAGAGTCAGAAAACAAGCATCGCATGTTTACCTTGGCGATGAGAGCCCGGAGTGTTGCAAAGCAGTGAGTCAGGTAGGTGGTGCTCTGATCACAGCTCAGAGAATTCACCAGGACCCTTAGGACACCTCCCAGCAGGCTGTCTTTACAGTCCAGAGCCGAGCTTGCCTGGGGAAGTGGAAGAACAGCATCACTGAATCCCTGTGCGCTGCCAGTGAGTGGAGGGGTGAAGACACAAGGAGGCACTTTTGGCGATTAGCACAGCGGTGCTCATGTTCCACCTCTCTTGATCTAACATGTTAAGGGTTTGCGAAGTGGCCACACACAGCAACCAATCCCATGACAGTTGAAGACCTATTTCCAAATGACTTTATTCCCAAACTCCCAAATCGGGGGCAACTGGGTGGCTCAGTCACTTAAGCATCTGACTTCCGCTCAGGTCATGATCTCGCGGTTCGTGAGTTTGAGCCCCGTGTCGGGCTCTGTGCTGACAGCTCACAGCCTGGAGCCTGCTTCGGATTCTGGGTCTCCCTCTCTCTCCACCTTTCCCCTGCTTGCGCTCTCTCTCTCAAAAATAAATAAGCATTAAAAAAAAAATAATAGGGGCGCCTGGGTGGCGCAGTCGGTTAAGCGTCCGACTTCAGCCAGGTCACGATCTCGCGGTCCGGGAGTTCGAGCCCCTCGTCAGGCTCTGGGCTGATGGCTCAGAGCCTGGAGCCTGTTTCCAATTCTGTGTCTCCCTCTCTCTCTGCCCCTCCCCCGTTCATGCTCTGTCTCTCTCTGTCGCAAAAATAAATAAATGTTGAAAAAAAAATTAAAAAAAAAAAAATAAAATCTCCCAAATAGTTTGGGACTTATGCCTACTTCTGGGCCGCTAAGTAAGTCATAAGGTACCCCCCTCCTCCCCCCCCCCCGTCCTGGACAAAAGCTCTTGGAATGCTCTTTCTTTGTACAGAAGGTGCAGATTTCTTTGTGGGTTTCCAAACACAACTGTGGGCCACCCGGTAAAAAAGGGGCTGCTCGGGGGCAGCGGTGTCCTAAATAGAACAGCAAGACTACCACCACCCAAGATAATGACAGATAAGTGTCATTTCCTTGAAAATTAAAAACAAACCAACCAACCACATTTGGAGGATTGGTGTTAAGTCTGTAGCACTCAAAGCAGTGCTGAATAAAGATATAATCAATATGATGCCAAGGACTTAAGATATCTTTCGTATCTTTTTGTCTTTATTTTTGTGATATTTGTATCCCATACTTCCTGTCTTTATTTTTCCACAAGAATTGCTTTGGTGTTAGAAGGCTTAACAGTGTTTCCACAATACTTCTTTTCCTAGCTACGAAATGCGGCCCCAGACCTACTCAAATAAATGACGTCTCACTGGAAACACGGGGACTCACTTCTCAGGTTAACCAAAAGCCCATTATCACGTAGACTTCTTGCGAATTCTTGGAAACATTCACTTGGGAGATAAAATTAGGATGGCCAATTGTATTTCTGCAGAGTTCACAGTGACTCTATACTTTTCTGCAGCGGGGATGGCGAAGTCATGGTACAACTGACTTTCCTTCACCAATTTGTGCCCAGAGCAGACATCATTATGCAAATTCAGCATCTTTTTTTTTTTTTTTTTTAAATCTGGTCCTGTCATAATCTTAGCTCTCATACTAGACATCAACCATAATTCAACTGGAGTTGACCCACCAACAAACAAACAAACAACAGTTCTATAAAGAACTGCTTATTAATGTCCAGTAAACATATTCCTGGTGAATAGATCAGATGTACGTTGTCCTCACCTGGATAATGTTTTCCTGCATATCCAGGATGATTAAATTTGCTTCTGTAGCCAGATTGCCACTGATCAAGGCTTCTTGATCTAACTCTGCCTTTGTTCTAAGGAAGAAAAAAAAAAGGAGGTCAAATTAAAACGCATATCAAACCTGGCCATATTCCAGTGATGGCAATCTATGCACCAAGGCGTAAAGAAATGCTCTGAGGAGTCCATCTGGGTGAAAACAAAGGAGCTGGCTACAGGTAAAAAGGAGTGAAGGGTGCTTTCTGAGATTAGGGCCTGCTTAAAAAGATTTTCTAGGTAAAGTCCCCAAGTCATCCACAGCCCCACTATTACGAATAACGATGACAATTACAGAAATAACCAAATGGGTAGAAAAGCAATTATTGGTTGCTACTAGCAACTGGGCTAGCCAATCCGATTGCTCGGGACATTCTTGTATTTCATGCATGAGAGCCATCTCTAGATGTGAGTCAAGGGAAGCCTCCACCACAAGCCAGAGGGAGTGAGGCCAGGTGTGATGTGACCTTGGCAAACAACTTGACTGCTGGATTAGAAAAGAGTGGTGCTTCTGCACTGGGGCCGGGAAGAGTTAGCCTCTTGACTTCCCAAAGACCACCTTGGGGTGGCTCAGTCAAGTGCGGACCTTTTGTTTCTCCCCAGTGGGCAGCAAGGTTGCATTCCTGTGGATGTAACTGGTTATTACCCACTAGGAAATGGGAAATCGCCTGGTGCTGCTTCTCCACGAGGGTTCATTTTGAGGAACCAGAACGTTTTAGGCACTAGTTTATGAATTCTCCTAAAATCCAGGTGAAGCTAGAAAGGGTTATTCTGTATCATCTACATGTAGTGGCCAGGAAAGGGAAGTGCGAAGAATTAATTTTCCCATGATGCTCCCGAGGCCACAATGTTGCCACGGGAGTTGGGGCACGATGATGTGAGCTCCCAAGTCTTGGACCACGATCACCAGCTGTTCTTGAGTCCTCCTCACCCAGCAATGGGAGCAGTACCATTCCTTCCATACCCCCGAGGGCTCAGAATCAAGGTCTCCCCGGGGTTTAAATGTTTTCAAGCTTACGCTAGGCTCTCTGGTCTCAAACAACGAATTGTTTCTCATTGTACAAGTGATAATATTTGCGTAAGAAAAGTGAAATATAAAAGCTATTTTTAAAAAAACATATTGGTAGGTTTAGACTTTGAGCAATGCTCTTCAACAGAGACATAATGAGGGACACAAATGTCATTTTCTATTTTGTAGTAGTCACACTAAAAAAAAAAAAGTAAAAAGAAATAGGTGGAATTAACTTAAAATATTGTATTTAATCCAATACAGACAAAAAAAAATTGTCCACGTGTGATCACTATAAAAATTACTAGTGAGATCTTTCACATTCTTTCATGGGCACTAAATCTCCCAAATCTGGCCTGTATTGTTCACTTATAGCATTAATGTGGCTACTGTATTGGACAATGCAGACCTAGGTCTGGTTTTCGTTTTGTTTTCAATTGTGCTAAAATACACATAACGTAAAATTTACCATCTTAACCATTTTTTTAAAAAAAATTTTCATGTTTACTCATTTATGAGAGACAGAGCACAAGCAGGGGAGGGGCAGAGACAGAGGGAGACACAGAGTCCGAAGCAGGCTCCAGGCTCCGAGCTGTCAGCACAGAGACTGATACGGGGCTCGAACTCACGAACCGTGAGATCATGACCTGAGCCGAAGTTGGAAGCTTAAACGACTGAGCCACCCAGACGCCCCGGACATCTTAACCATCTGTAAGTGTGCAGTTCATTGGTACTAAGTACGTTTATATTTTCATGCAACTACCACCACCACTAATGTAGTTTTTAGAAAGCCTACGAGCCAGGCCTTTAAAACACTAGTTCTCAAATTTGACTGCACAACAGCATCACCTAGAGAGTTCTACCAAACACTGATTTCTGGGTAATACTGCTGGGAAGTCCTGAATTAACCGGCCTGGGGTCCATCTGGGAGCTAGGAGCTTTAAAAGCTCCCCTAGTGATTCTAATGTTGAAAATCACTGCTCTAGAAGAAAGAGAGCCCAAATAACTGAAAAATGATCTGAAAGAAAAAGGTGAGAGACACCACTGTTATAATTACAGCAACTTTTCCAAATAGGTAAGGGGAGCAGTTACAATTTTACCATGGTTTCTCTTGAAAAAACAAACCCAAGAAACACCACATCGCCCCTGATGTTCTGAGGAGGTGAACCTGTAGCTCAACAAGGGGTGGCTCACCACGTAGCTCGGGGCTGGGAGCTGACCCAGAGGGTATGGAGAGGCTCCGCACAGAAAGGCTCAGTGTGGTGTTATTTCTGCAAGCAACAGGGGAAGGTTTCCCAAAACATCAATCTAGGCAGCCCAGGAAAAGCACGTCTTCTTAGGCTCTCTTCCTAATCTCAGAGGGTAGCTGGCCTAAGCACCTAGGCCGTTCCATAGCACGTAACTACATGCACGTTTCTTTCATTGGGATTCTTTCGGGAGGCGAGCGGCTCATTGCCTGAACTAGAATTTGTGGATTCTCAGAACCAAATATCTTACAAACTAGTTCAGGGAACTTAGAGCAAGAATAAAATAGCCAAAGCAAATGGATATTACTAATGAGAGCAACAATTAGGTTTTGCCTGTAACAGATGTAATAAATAAGGGTTTATCTCCATAATGTTTTAAAATAAATTTGATTCTCAAAAGTCCTGCATGTGGACCCGAGTGAATCATTCTCGTGGTGATAACAAAGACAGTAACTCCTATTTACTTGGAAAACAACACTGTTATTCAAGTCTGCCCCACCCCCGGGGTGGTTGCTTCATACCCGTGGAGATTTGCTACCTCCACGCTGTCAAGTGGGTGGGGCGGTGTCTTCAAACATACAAAGTCTGGCTCAGTGGAGCCCGAGATGCACCGGGCTATATGCCGCAAAGAGGAACAGCAGACGTGAGCATTCTATTCAACATATTTAGTTTTATGTCGTTATATATCCAAATTTCTACACATATATATCTCATACACTGCAATCCAAGCAGAATTTTTCCATCCATTTTTTATGTTTTTTCTGATAATACCATACATTATTTATGTATATGTACATATATGTGCATATATGTATATACATGTGTGTATATATGTGTGTATATAATATATATTTATATCACATATAATTTATGTATTATAACATTTCTATGTTTTTATAATTCTATTGATATTTATATAATACACCTATATAATTATATTGATATTTATATATTAATAATACATAATATATACTTAATTGTACATATGAATATATGATTAAATATATTAATATATAATCAATAAATATTAACATGTATAATCAACATATATTTATAATTATGCAATTATATGGCTATATAATAGTCATATAATTATATTAATATTTATGCGATTCATTTACATAATTATATTAATATACATATATCTTACACGTGGCCATCCTAGGAAATACAGGACAGTATAAGAAAGGAAACATCCATTACCTCAATACCCAAAGAGAATCACCCAAGGAAAACCACTGTGAATATTTTGGTAAATTTCCTTCTAGTCTTAAAATGTGTTTATCCTAAGGGTGCCTGAATGGCTCAGTTGGTTAAGCAGCGGACTGTTGATTTCGGCTCGGGTCATGATCTGGCGGTTTCTGAGATTGAGCCCCGTGTCAGGCTCTGAGCTGATGGTGGTGCACAGCCTGCTCTCGATTCTCTCTCTTCCTCTCTCTCTGCCCCTCCCCTGCTCGTGCTCACTCTCGCTCAAAATAAAAAAACTTAAAAAAAATCTATTTACTCTAGGTATTTAGAGACTTAAGATTCTACTCTAAAATCAAGTGTCTGTCCTGTTCTTGTTTACTTAACATTATATCATAAGCATTTCCCATATCATGAAGTTTTAATACCAACCTAACACTGCCTTACACCGTTCCCTATTCTTGAGCATTTAGGATGTTTCCACTTACAAAAAAAATCGAGTAATACAAAAAAATCTCTGACTACACATTTTGTACATGTTTCCAGAACAGCAAAACGAATTTGAATTATGTGGTCTCGGATGCCCTCTCTTTTCCCCATCAGCAGCTTTCGTCAAGCTATCTGAGATGGCTAAATATTGGTTTTCTTTAAATGCCTATCAATGTGATAAGGTTTTAAGAGCTGTAAATCATAAGTCCTTATATCTTTGATTATCCTGGGTCCCTGGAAGAACTGAATCTACACAGATAATGATGTTTCATTTTCTTACCCTTGGAAGGATGTAGTTGTTTCAGTAATACAAGTAGCCTGGGAAAAAGAGCTTTGGGCTTTAGGTAAAAGTAGCACAAAGTTGCCGAGAGACTCACTTATCTTGCTTCTCGTTAGCCTGCCGCCAATGTGTCTGCTCCTTCCTCCATCTCAAATTTTCATTTAGGCCTGGAAATCGGTCATTCCCTAGGAGTTCAGAAATGCACGAGAGGAATTTGATTAGCATGAAACCCTCGAAGATAACCAGAAGTTCCGTGACAAGCCCAACAGAGAGGACTGAGTACCGTGTCTCTGGTTAATGAGAGCCTGTGCCGGATGCCGGGGACAGGCCTCTGCCCAGGTCCCGGCTGCCTGCTCTCGGATGGACAGCCTATAGCTGTAGACCGCTTGCCTTTGTGGAGGGTTGGTGAGCGCATTTGTCATGAACAGAGGTTCCAGGGGAACTGGGATTCTCGGTGAATTACTGAAGCGTGTGGGTGTTAAATAAGGGCACCCAACCACCATTGGAAGAGCCGAGCTCCCCACAAGTTCTCAGCCACTGTGTCCCTTCGCATAGATTGAGCTGTCACTCTGCGTAACTTTGAGCACAGTGATGAAGACTGAGCATACCTGAGCACTTTCGCTCTATTCTACGGCGATGAGCAGCCTTTTTGAGATCATTCCACAGGCAGGGTCCCTGGAGGACTGGAACACTCTGACACCCTCAGGGGGAAGTCAGCTGCAATCTAATAACACTCTGAATGATTCGGGGAGATGTTTTTAGAACCAGAATTATCCAGCGTCTTGACCACGCTCTACAGAGACCTGTCAAAGGCCCCGATGGAGAGGCTTCAACCTTGAGAGAGACAACATGCCATCTATCCTATGATTCGCATTCTTGGATGTGGCCTTTCCCAATGACAAGTGTTAAACAGAAGACACATTTGGGGACACTTCCAGGGTTCCTGTGACCTCAGGACAGGAGCTTTTCCTTGGAAGCACACAGCTAACATTCTATATACCAGGCACAGAATCCTAGCATCTGCTTGTCTTTATTATCCTAACAGCTTAAGAAAGTGCTAGTGTGTTTACTTGAGCTGTGAAGACAGTCTTCTTCACAAAGGGTGTAGAACTCGCTGACAGAAAGCAAGGAGGGGCAAGGCCAACATACCTGGAGCCCGGCAGCGTTTCATCATCTCCCCCCTGGCCCCTTCCCCGCGGAGCAAAGCCTCTTCCAGCCTGGCCTTGACATCCCTTGACTTCTGCAGGACTTGGGTGCTGACTTTGTCAGAACTCTGTTTTCCCTGGACAGGACAGAGGCAGAAGGACATTTAGTGTGGTGAGATCTTTGTCCACAAGGGAGAACCGTCAAAACACAACACTCCATGGCGAACAGCAGCCAGTTGGGACGTGCGTCATATGGAGATGCCGTTTGGGGGATCCTATGGCTGAAATCCTGTGAATGAGAATGGGGTTCTCTCTGCAGAAGGCAGAAGTCCTTCCCCGGAGAAACGACCAGATGTAGAATGCAAAGAGGTCACGGAACTTAATACAGAAGAAAGAAAAACTCATGATGCGTCCATTCCCCAAGCAACAGGGGAGCAGTAGTAATAAGGTAGACCTGAACCTGGGAGCTAAGAGGCTGGTGACAGGCTGAGCCACCGCACGCTCACCTTGTACTCGAAACACGAGACACAGATGAAAAGGAGATCTAAAATCCTGTTCAGTTGCATGGATGGCAGGTCGGCGATCCACTTCCGGATGAGGGTCTGGTCGGCGTTTTTCATGATCCACAGGAAGCAGATCATGAGGTTCCGGGTCGTGTCGGCATTCAGCATGTTGTATTGTTTGTAGGGCTGCAAGGAGGCAGATGGCGGGATGGACAAGGGAAGGAGTAGAGCAGTGGCAACCCCGAAAGCTTAGGGGATGCTGGTCTCTTAGAACACAGTCTTTGCAATTGTTCCCCGGCTGGGGAGCCGTTCCCAGGAACTGGTCCTTTCCTGGGCTAGGAAGCCATGTTCCCCGAGCGTACTCAGCAAAGGGGCTCACATGGGGCCATGTCTGAGCCTGACTTCTGGCCACGTACTGGGGGGGGGGGGGCCCTGTGGCTCAGGAGCAGTGTGGTCTGGTGGTCTGCCCCACCTTGACCAGCTCCCCCGCCCCCCCAACCACTGCCGCCCCGTCTAAATGATACAAAGGGGCTTCTATCCTGCTAAGATTCCACGTATTTCTGCTTGAAGCTCGACACGGGAGCGCTGAACTCAGAGCAGAGAAAAAGACTAGCTAGGCTCCAGAAATATCCCAACTGTTCAAGTGTTAGCTTCTTTGTCAGGGTCCAAAGTACAATATCAAGGTCACGAAGGGCTCAGCAAATGAATCAAATCCCTAATTTCACGGGGTCCTCTGTGCTGGGACTTCAATCATAATCCATGATTTGCTGGGGGTCGGAGGGCGGGGGACGGGGGAGCTCAGGCTATTTGCTTGCATACCTCTGCCCCAAGTGTTCTTTTTAGAGTGCTGAGCACACTTACTTTAACTCATCAAATGAAGACAAAGAACAATATGTGGCCGCAGTCTTGGTTCATGCGGTGTAGGAATGTGACATTGTGTGCTGTGAGTATGTGAGGGAAATGTTGGCTTGGGGATGAATGACAGGGCTTATGAAATTAGCTCAGTTTTTCTGAGTATGGTGACAAGAAGAGATGAAAACCTTAGTGATGACTTCCCAGGGAAGATCCTCTAAGGGTGGACTTTGGGCGTTTGGGCATTTGCCCCTGGAGGCAAATAACAATGTAAAAGGCAACACCACCTCCGGCAGTGAGCTTTGCTAAGATGCACATTGGAAAGGTGGAGGAGGTCATACAACACGGTATTTCTCAAACCGCAAGACGATGGGTGACGTCAACTCTCAAATGTCCTTTCTCTTTCTTCTATCCCTGCCCTCCAGCCCTCCCGGGGGTGTCCAGGGGGTCCAGCTTGCTAAAGTGCTGGAGGGAAGCGAGGAAAACCATCCAGCAAAGCAGCCTTAGGTCTATGTAGATGCCGCCTTCCCAGGAGGCAACTGAGCGGTGTTCTCTGTGGATGTATACCCCACACTGAAATGCAAAGTTCAATTAAGCTGGACAAGGAGGCACTGTCACTGTCTGCTGAAGGAAGACTCGGAGCTCATCACAGGACAGAGACAGATCCCACTTCAAGTAAATCAGACACGGTATTCCTGGAGAAGCCCCTTTTAAGCCCAGAGTCTGTGCAAAAGGACAGAACTATAGGACTCCGGGTTTAGGCTCCCTGGGGGCCCCAGAAAAGTTGAAGTCTTTTGCATGAGAAGCCTCCACCCCAGCACCTGGCCCCCTTTGATCATTTTTTTGGAGGCAGAAATAGTGTGAAGAATAAACACAGAATAAACACAGCTCCAGCCTCCCACCCGAGGGAGCTGTGGTTTGATCCTCTTTGCACTGATCTCAGATATCCCAAGCTCACCTCTTTCCCGGTGTTCTAAACCTTGAACTCAGGCACCATTGAGACTGCCCGAATTTGAACCATCTGCGACTGTGCTGCCTCATCGGCCCCATTTCCCTTCCCAACAGCTAGCTTTACGCGGAGGCCTTTCGGGACGGAGCAGAGGCAGACCTCTCACAGCCTGTTCTATTCTGGGTTCCAGTAGGCAAGTATAAGGACATGCCCACCAGAAGATGGGAAAACACACAAAAAATAAACCAGAGAAATGTGCGTCAACATACCAGGGAAGAAAGCATTGTTCCACTTGTCTTCAGATTAAAATTATTTCCAGCTATGGCCAGAGCCACATTCTGGTTAATTGCACCGGCTCCTTCTTGTTCTTCATCTGAGCCATTGGCACGATTTTTTCCACTACGGGCATCTGCAGCTGTGGTGAAAACATCATCGCTCTTACCATACGATCTAAGAATTATGCCTCCTGGTACTTTATGCAAGGAGTTGAAAATTTATGCCCGCATAAAAATCTGCACATTTATAATTGCCAAAGCTTGGGAGCAAGCAAGAGATCCTTCAGTAGATGAATGGGTAAATACACTGGGGTACATCTGAAGGAATATTATTCAGCGCTAAAAAGAAATGAGCTATCAAGTCATGAAAAGAGTTGGAGGATCTTAAACCCATTCTCCTAAGTGAAAGAAGTCGATCTGAAAAGGCTACATGTTATATGATTCCAACTATATGACACTCTGGAAAAGGCAAAACGATAGAGACGGAAGAAAGTTCAGTGGTTGCAAGGGACTGGGGAAGCGGGATGGAGCAGACTGGGCAGAGCACGGAGGGATTTTAGGGTAGAGAAACTACGCTGAATGACATCACAATGATGGATACATATCATTGTTATGTTTGTCCAGATCCATAGAATTTATAACCCCAAGAATGAACCCTAATGTAAACCACTGACTTTGGGTAATTATGAGGAGTCTCTGTAGGGTCATCCGTTGTAACCAATTTACCCCTCTAGTAGGGGATGTTCATAATGGGGAGGATGTGCATGTGGGGGCAGGGGGCGTATGGGAAGTCTCTGTAATTTCTGTTCAGTTTTGCTGGGAACCTAAAATTGTTATTTTAAAAGTCTTAAACAAACAAACAAACAAACAAACAAACTTTGGTGATGTCAAACCAAAAACACTATTTCCCTGTGTCCCCAACCCACTACCCACCAAGAGACTGATACTTATTCGTCACTGAAGTCAGTACAGTAATTTAAAGGCTGATGGTTAGCATTATTTATCTGCTGCCATCTCCAGGAAAAAGCAGGCAGGCTACTAAGAGAGACGAAATGCCCAGCCCAAGATTCGGCTAGAAACTGATTTTTCAAATTGTAAAAAGAAAGCTCTCATAACACTTTCCTGTGATATAACATTTAAAACATTTTTTAAGGTTTTTATTTAAATTCCGGTTAGTGTAAAATTAGTCTCGGGTATGTAATAGAATATTTTTTACTCTATTCAAATATTTTAAATAATGACCAAATAGAAAGGAACCTATAATCACAGAACTAATCGGCTCCTTATAAAACAAA